>NC_058408.1:129339013-129524661 GCF_002201575.2 Neomonachus schauinslandi | reverse complement strand
GGAAGGAAGGAAGGAAGGAAGGAAGGAAGGAAGGAAGAAGGGAAGGAGGGAAGGAAGGAAGGAAAGGAGGGAGGAAAGTGATGTTTCTGATATAGAAGACATTTCATCATTTACAGTTTAACATGAGAGTTAAGAGCCAAGAAGACTGACAATTAAATGATGTTAGCTGAGGGGCGCCTAGGTGGCTCAGTGGGTTAAGTGTCCGACTCGTGATTTTGGCTCAGGTCATGATCTATGGGTCTTGAGATCAAGCCCCGTGTCAGTCTCCGTGCTCATCGGGGAATCTGCTTGAGATTCTCTCTCTCCCTCTTCCTCTGCCCCTCCCCCGATCTCTCTCTCTTGCAAAATAAATATAACTCTTTTAAAAAAATGATGTTGGTTGATATTTTAATATGAGAAGCCAGAGTTGAGGACCAAGAGCCCAAAGCCAGTGCTGTCCTTAGCTGCATCAGCTGTCTTTGAAAGAGCTAACTGTGTGGGGTTTTACTGACAAATCTGAAGTGTCATCAGACCCGCAGAATATAGGCTTTGCTACAGAAATGGTGCTGAACATGTCACCCATTTCCCTTTCCAGGACTGAAGGGCTTATTTCCTCAGGTGATGGGAGTCCGTTCTCTCCAGAAATGGCTCCGCTCAAAAGCTTCCTCTCCCCAGGTCATGTGGTCTTCTTGAGATGGCCTCAGCCATTGCCTGGTTGCTGCCAGCATCCGTCAGGCCTGGCCCTTCCCCCTGGAGGCAGGACAGCTCTGAAGGGCTATCCCAGCCCCAGAGATCACAATGGATTTAGCTGAGGCTTTCGTTGAGACTGTTTCACGGTGTACCTTCTTCCCAGCTGATCCTGCTTCCTTCCCTTTCCTTCTCTTCCACGGATGTCGAACCCAAGAGGGCTTGCCAAGTAATAAACGTTCAGCACACCTATCTGTTTGAGCTGGCTTCCCCAGAACCTCCATTTTTTCCACAGCTTTGTTGAGACATAATTGACATGTAATATTGTGTAACTTTGAGGTGTACAATGTGTTGACTTGATACATTTATATATTGCAAAATGACTGCCATCATAGCCTTTAGCTAACACCTCCATCACTTCACATAATTACCATCTCTTTTTTTGTGGTGAGAACATTTAAGATCTACCCTCTTAGCAACTTTCAAGTACATAATGCAGTATTATTAACTATAATCATAATTCTGTACATTAGATCCCCAGAACATATTCATCTGGAAGCTTGTATTCTTTGACCAACATCTTCCTTTTTTTCCCACACTGCAGCCCCTGGTAGCCATCCTTCTAGTCTCTGTTCCTATGGGTTCAGCTCTTTTAGATTCCACATATAAGTGATATCCTACAGTATTTGTCTTTCTCTGTCTGACTCATTTCACTTAGTCCTTAAGTTCCATCCATGTTGTTCCAAATGCCGAATGTTTTTCTTTCTCACGGCTGAATAATATTCCATCATCAATATTGCAATATTCCAATATGCCATATCTTCTTTATCCATTTATTCACTGACAGACACTTAGATTGTTTCCGTATCTTGGCTATTGTGAATAATGCTGCAATGAACAGGGGAGCCAAAAACTCTTTTATTTATTCTCATCTTATTTTCAAAATATAGTTAAACAACATAATGGGATATAGTTAAACAACAAAATGGCGACTAAAATCCCACACCCCCACTCCCCTAGTTTCCCAGAAGGAACCATTTTTAACTATTGCTTATATATCCTTCCAGAAATGCCCTTTAAGTCTACAACCACATACACATATATATCACTTTTCTTTTTTTACAAATGAGAGTATACTATGTAAGCATTGTGCAACCCGACTGACTTCATTTAAATATATTTAAATGCCATCATATCATTACAGGTTTAAATGCCTTTCATATCATTACAGGTTTCTTCAGAGTGGTTCCATATTATATCATTATATAGATAGACCATAATTTTTTTCACCAGACTTTTCTGCATGAATAGGTAGGTAGTTTTTCGTTTCCTCTTTCACAAATAATATTGCGAGAAACATCCTTGAATGTTATGCATGAATAGGTAGGTAGTTTTTGGTTTCCTCTTTCGCAAATAATATTGCAAGAAACATCCTTGAATGTTATCTTTCCCCATTTCTGTGGTATATCTATAGCGTAAATGTTAGAAATAGAATTCCTAGATCCAATGCTGTGAGAATTAAAAAAAAATTTTTAAGACATTGCCACACTGCTTCCCTAAAAAGCAGCCCCAACTTAAATTCTGAAAATTCCCCAAATCAATGCAAGAGAATGCCTCTTTCCTCACACCCTCATCAGCTATGGGCATAACAAAACGTTTTAATTTTTGCCGATAACAAGAGGTGGGAAATATTACTTCACAAGTCCCCTACAAACCCATGGAGTGCCTCTGTGTGAATTTTAAAAAGGTGTCCCTTTGGGTGAATGAATTTTAAAAATTCCTTGTCCCCGGTCCTGCAACCTTTCAGGTAGACAGAAGCCAGGCCAGAACATGGAATTTGGCATTGAGAGCTTCATTTTCACCCCACTCCCCTCCTTGACCAGTCACCTTTGCACAGTGCTCAAACTAAACAACTATGCATGCAGTGCTGGAAACATAATGTTTGAAATTGCATTTCTTTAACTGTGAGTCTGATCCATACAACCCTCAGTATTTTTATTGGCCATTTGTTTTTCATTTTATCTTTATGGAGAGTTGTTCTGAGTAGCTAAAAACCCATCAAGGCGATATTTTCATGAATCTGGGTAATACCACAATGGCACAGATGAATAGTAAATGATAATATCATTTGGTATTTGACGTACTGTATGAAAACAAGTCATGTTTACCTTTCGTCATTCCAGGCCATTAGCTCATCCACCTCAACTAAAATTGTATATCCAAATGTATGAAGTAATTCCTAGTTACTTGCTCTCTTTTAAGAGCACTAGAAATAATGATCAAAATAATAGATATTATTAATCCAGTGCCTAGTATATGGTGAGCAGATGAAGAGACAGTAGAGCTTAGAAGCCGCACACCCTCACTAGCTGGGTCTAACCTAAGGCACACATTTTGAGGTCTCATTGACTCTAGTCTGGCCTCTGCTCTCTGCCTCTTACAACCTGGGCAGCTTGGATAATTTACTTCACCTCTCAGAAACTTAGTCTCCTTGCCTCTAAAATGGGGCTAACAATAGTGCTACCTCCCTGATGAGGTTGTGGTAAAGATTAAATGTTATAGCATATGAAAAACGCTTAATACGGCACCTGCTATCTAGTAAGTGCTCAATGATTGTGAGTTATGTTGACTGTGTGTTGTACATACATTATGTGACTCTCCTGATTTAACTAAAAAACTTCAGTGATTCCCTCTTGCCAGCACAATAATGTTATTTTTGAAACTGTTCCTTGGAAATGTAGAGGTGCCCGGGGGCTGCCACGGGGAAAAGGACTATGAGAGAGATAGGCCAGTAAGGCTTCTAGACCCTTCTCTTCAATCAGAATAGTTCCACTTTTATCAGTCTTTTATACTGTGGTTCCAAATAAAACTTAATATGAAAAAGAGTTTCCTTTTTTTTTTTTCTTTTTTTTTTTTAGTGAAACTTACTCTGAGCCATGGGGCTGGAGAGAAATCCTGGTTTTCAAGGTCTTCCATAGTTTGGTCTTAATATGCTTTTCCAGACTTATCTTCCTTGAGAGCTACAAACTTATCCTATTCACTATGATGGTTTGTTTGCTGCCTGCACATTAGATTACTAATTGCTTAGAGACAGTCCCTCTGTCATTTATCTCAGTATTTTCAGAGACTAGCAGAGGGTCTGACACCTAACAGACATTTAGTTGATATTCGTTAGATCAATAAACAAATCAGTAAATGAACCCTCCTTTTCAGTTAAATGTGTCTCCTGGACACCTCTCAAATGTGTCTTGTGTCTCTTTCCTGCCCTTTGCCCATGAAGATTCCCTTGTCCAGATGGCTTCTCACCATCTCACCTCCACCAAATTCTTAATTCAATCTTTAGGACTAAAATAAAATGGCATGTTTCCTACAAATCCAATCCTGGCCCTCCTAGTTGGAAAACCTCCTTCCTCTCAACTCAACTGGTTTATGAGTTGCCTGTAAATTCACTTAGTACTTTAAACTGGATTACTTTCTATCCACGTTATCTGTATATCTTATCTTCCCATTGTAAAGAGCAGTGACTAGGTCTTAAAGTCTTTATTTTTTTCCTTCATTGCTTAGCCCGGTCTCATACATAGTATGTGCTCAATAAACATGTAAGGAATGGATTAACAAATAAATGTTTGATCCCTGGATATCCTAGCCAACATACCCCCAGAATTTGGGGATCATACAACAAGAAGTGAGAGTGAGACGTTTCTCAAAAGTTTCAAACACCAGACTCCTAGAAATGAATATTCATGCTTCCGGGGCAGGCAGATGAGGAAACCCTCAATTCCATACCTACCAAGTGACAGATTTATATATAGCATATATAGATTTATTGTAGCGTGAGGTTAAGTTTAGGTCACAAAGCAAAAATAAAAGGAAATACTTTTTACTCTCTACTAACCACATGGTAAATTAGTATGTTTGGAGAGAAATCCCTTCTTTCTGCATCCCCTATGAAATATAAGTTGTATGCATGGCGTCAGCATCATGCAGAACAGTGTTTCAGACATCTATTCCTTCATCACAAACCATCCCAAGACACAGTAACTTAAAATATTGATATTATGTTATGTCTCACAATCCTATGTGTTGAGAATCTGGGCTCCTGTATTTCAGGCTCAGCTGGGGTCACTTATGTGGCAGTAGTCATCTGACCACCTGCCTGGAGCTGGGGGGTCCAAGATGGTCTCACTTAACGTGTCTGGCGGTTAGTATGGGCTAGCTGTTGGGATCCAATGGCTCTCTTTCATTGACGTTAAACCAGGCTTCTGCACAGCACAGAGTGTCTCAGGATTTCAAGACAGTAAAGGCAGAAGCTGCAAGGTCTCAGTTCTGAAATTCACACAGCATCGCTTCTGTCACATTCTGTTAGTCAAAGCAAGTCACAAAGCCAGACCAGTTTCAAGTGGTGGAAAATTAGACTCCATTTATTGATGGTAAGAACAGCTAAGTCACATGGCAACGGGGCATGGACATTAGGAGGTGAGATTCCTCCAGGGGCCGTGATAATGACCTCCCTCAGGCAGCTCTATACACTTCATTAATGTTGCTCATCCCATTTATATCCCCAATTATTCTAGTAAGTGAGAACCCCCTGAGTATTTTTAGTTAAGGAGGACTAACTTCTGTGTTTTTCTTATTAAAGAAAAAAGTAATACAGGCTCATGGAAGAACATTTAGAAATCTTATCAAAGCAAAGGAAAAAAAAATAGCAATCACCCATAATCTCACCACCCCCAAAATAAGCATTGTTAGGATTTAGGTATATATCCACCCAGACTTTGTTCCAAAATATTGATAATAATATATAGTCTACATAAACTGTATGTAATTGTACACTTTCTTACCAGGCACTCTGCTATGTATTTTGCATAGATTACCTCATTTCACATTCACCACAATTGTATGAGATAGATACTACCATTATTTCCATTTTACAGAAGAGGAAATTGAGGTTTAGAGGTGTTTGCTAACTTGCCTAATGTCATATATATACATATATCATAGTGTTGTGAACTCCCTTTTTTGATATAATTTTATATCATGCAAATACCCTTACTTGATAGCTTTTGAATTGGCTAAATCAAAATTGAAAAGCAACAATGACTTTACAATATTTGAGATTTGGGTTCCTGGCCATGATTTCTTCTTGAGTCTGTCAGGTGGTTGCAGATTAGAGCAAAATAATGATGTATGCCTTTCACTGCAAAGCACTAGCTGTGAAATTTTAATCTTTTATAAGAGCCTCAAGGCTTGATTTTAGCAAAGTTGGTTGGTGGAGAAAATAGCATCTGACTTTTTCGAATGTTATGACACATTTCCTAAAAGCCCAGCAGTGGGAGTACAAAGTTGGAGAATGTCCATTCCTCTGAAGAGTCAAAGAGTAGGAAGTGACAGCCATCATCAGGACCACAGTGAAACCCAAAATCTTTCCAGGGTGTAGGATGTTTGTTTTTTGATACAAGGTATTAAGTTTTGTTGATCATCTAGTTCTCAGTAAATGAACATGTCCAATGACATGTACTTTACATTTCCATCTTTAATGTCTAAAGTTTGTATATTCTAGGGCAAAAATTGGCAGAGATTTGTGGTAAGTGGGAGGAAGTGGCAGGTGGAAATGTTTGGGAAGAAAAACTCAGCAAGGTCCCTTCTTACATGAAATTGTAGATTAATAACAGGAGAAGATGTGAACATAGGAAATGTAATATGAGAAGCAATATAAGTGTACAAAATAAAATTAAGTACTTTACAGGGGCGCCTGGGTGGCTCAGTCTTTAAGTGTCTGCCTTCAGCTCAGGTCATGATCTCAGGGTCCTGGGATCGAGCCCCACATTGGGCTCCCTGCTCCACGGGAAGCCTGCTTCTCCCTCTCCCAATCCCTTGTGTTCCCTCTCTCGCTGTCTCTTTCTATCAAATAAATAAATAAAATCTTTAAAAAAAATTACTTTACAATTACTTTGTGAGTTTGGCACTCATCTGCTCTTGTTTGTGAGAGGATGACTGATTATGACTCATCTCAATTTCTATCCATCAGAAATAAAAGATTCAGCATGCTTTGCTGGAAGGATTTTTTAAGATTAAATCCTTTAATCCAATTATGAAAATTGTGCTCACGGTTCTCATTTCCAGCTAGCACTATAATAATAAAGATAAATTTATAAACAAAGCATTTACTAATAAAGAAGAAAAATTTGTATAAATCTGATGTAGCTTTTTACGTAGCAGATATGATTGTGTTTTCACCTTTTGTGGAAATGCACAAAAAGATAAACCAATTAGAATGATCTTTCCATGTGCTGTTGGTTATGCAGCCCTCCTGTGGTTATTTATCTTTGGAAATGAGAAACCTTGGATTCCTGAATTTCTCTTTCATAATACTGTCATATGCCTAGGGTGCCTGGGTGGCTCAGTTGGTTAAGCATCTGCCTTTGGCTCAGGTCGTGATCCCAGGGTCCTGGGATCGAGCCCCGCATCGGGCTCCCTGCTCGGCGGGGAGCCTGCTTCTCCCTCTGACCCTCCCCCCTCTCATGTACTCTCTCTCATTCTCGCTCTCTCAAATAAATAAATAAATCTTTAAAAAAAAAAAAAGGAAAATCAATACTATTTCTCTGCATCATTGATACTAACCAGAAAATGTAATAATAAAAAAAACTCATTGTCAACCACAATAACAAAAGTATGCAAATGTAATTTCAACCAGAATCCCAGTTTTGTTATTTGTGGAATTTGACAAGATCAACCTAAAGTTCATATTGAAATACAAAGGGACAACAACAGATAAGATAATAATGAAGATCAACATGGAGGGATACTCACACTATCAGATATCAAGACTTATAACATTATAGTAATTAACACAGCATGGCCAGAGACAGACAAATAAACCAAGGAAATAAACTAAAGAGCCTATTAAACAGATCCTTGCATAAACAGATACTTGATACATGGCAAAGTTGGAACAGAAAAGATGAACCACTCAATAAATGGTGTTGGGGAATCAGCTATTTTTATGGAAAAAAAAATAATGTTCTTACATTACATCACACACACACACACATTATTACAGGTGGAATAAACACTTAAAAAAAATAAAAAACAAGTCTTTGAAACTTTCAAAATGAAATATAGAAAAAATGTCATTATGACCTTGAGGTAGGAAAGAATTCTTACATAAAGCAGAACAAAACTCATCCATTTAAACTTCCATTATAACAAAGATAATTTAAACAAAGAAAAATGATAAGCTACAGGTCTGAGAAAAGTGTTGCAGGGAGTGTAACTGATTAGTTTCCAAAATGTATAAAGTATTCCTATGAAACACTAGGATAACGAGTGCCACTACCACCATGGGCAAAAGATAAGAACTGGGACTCACAAAAGAAGAAACCAATGACAAATAAGCATTTGAAAAGATAAAAAAGATGCTCAATATCACTTGTCAGCAGCAAAATACAAATTAAAACAGTGATTCCACACCATCAAAATAGCAGAAAAGCCTTAAAAGCAGACAAAACTCAGTGTTAACTAGGATGTAGAGCAAGGGAGATTCTCAAACACAGATCCATAGCATAACTGGGGGTGGGGTGGGGGTTAGTTGATGGAAACTCCAGTCTTCTGATACTGCCATTTTAAAACATGGCTTCCATGGCCCCTGCAGCTGGGGAAGACAGCACAAAAAATTGTCATTCTTCTTCTATGCTTACTTTGGGAGTAAAACACACCATATCTGCTTATAGCCCATTGGTAGATCTAGTCTCACGGTACCCATCTGACTGCAAAGGAGGCTGGGAGGTGCAGTCCTTTGTGTGCCTGAGAAGAGGAAAACGCAATAGGATTTGATAAACACATGGCATTCTCTTTGTCATATTTCACAAAATATTAAAATTTCATAAAACTTGGTGGTAGATAGATGTTAATTGTATTATTCTTCATATTCTTCATGTTTACATTTTTCGAATTTTTTCAAAGGAGGAAAATGAAGAAAGATGGAACCATCTGTCCAGGGTTGCAGAGCTAATATGTTGTGAATTGGCCAGAACTGGCTCTAAGAACCTCTTCTTTCAAGAGTCAATTCCAGATACTGCATTGAGATTCATTTAAGAAATATTTATTGAACTATTTTATTCTTGCCTTTGAGGAGAGCAGGATCCAAAGTTAGAAGAGACAGATAATAAACAAATTATTGCAATACATTACAATTATTACAATGGGACGTGAAGAAAAATATGTACAAAGTGCTCCTGACCATTATAACCCAGTAACATAATCACTGGAAACTTCTTCATGATGGTTTTGATTCCCAGTAAGTTTTAAAATGTGTGCTAGCAGTGCCTGAGGTCAATGTAATCTTCAATTACGAGAGCTGAACTTTTCTGGAGAGTTATTTCAGGAAATTCCTGAAGTAAAACTTTACCACAGACTCCACCCGATTCATACTCAGCCTGCAGAGACTTGTTAGGGAAAAGCTCCTAGAACAATATATACAGTCTTCTTTGACCTTGTGTCTTCAAATAAGTTCTTTAATCTCCCACACAAAACCAGAATAGAAGCAATTCCCAACGGAAAGGAGGATTGTTCAATTTATTAATATTGAAGTCCTGTGCCTCCTTGGAGCATCTGGACTGACAACTCTCAATGCCTAGCTCACTTGTGGAAGTCAGAGTATGGGGCGCTAGGCTGGCTCAGTTGGAGGAGCATGTCACTCAATCTCGGAGTTGTGAGTTCAAGCCCCACATTGGGGGTAGAGATTACTTAAATAAATAAAAACTTAAAAAAAAAAAAAAGACCTAGCATGTTTTCTAGACCACCTTCCATGACCAAGTATGCACTTGCTTCTGGTAAATTATCTACTCATGTTCTCCTCAGTGTAGTTTAAGAATATTCCCATTAAATATACAGCTATGTCTTTCCAATGAGTTCCATAATCTAGTTCATTCACTCATTCAACACAAATGTTTGAGCTGGGGATATGGTGATTGGCAAAACAGTCATGGTCTTTGACCCCATGGAGCTTATAGTCCAGCTGGGGAAGTAGACATTAATCGAACATACACACCAGTACAGTATAGGAAATATAATCAATAGTATTGTCATAATGAAATGATGATGGTGACAGATGGTAAGTATACTTGTCCACGGTGAGCTTAGGGTGATGTACAGAATTGTAGAATCACTGTGTCATACGTGAAGCTAACACAACACTGTATGTCAGTTATACGACAATTAAAAAAAAAAAAACAAGCACCCCAAAACTATTCTCATATATGGATGAGAGTTATGAAGAAGACTAAGGAGTGCTGTGAAGGGGAATAGAGACCACTAGGGATTCTAATTTAGACTGGAAGGATTAGGGAATACCAGTCTGAGTGGTGAAGGCTTGGGTGAGGACCATGGGAGAGGGAAGTCTAGATATTCGTGATATCTTCTGGTGGCTAAATGGATAGGATTTGGTGATTCACAGATCTGTAAATGGAAGGAGTCAGAAGTCCAAGATGACTCCCAGGCCTAATCCTTAATATAAATATTTCCCTCAAACTGTTAGAATGCTTTCTCATCTAGTTTTACAAAAAAGCCCATATTTATCATGCACTGCATTTCTCACATAGGTGTCTGATCTTTGGACACAGATTATTTCCCTACCCGGCAGGGAAGTCATCAGGATATGGGCCACCTTTCATATTGCTATGCTCAGTGTCACTTGTCCTTTTTTTCTCCTGTAGCTAGGATGATGCCAAATCCAGAGAAAAACATGGAGTTCACCCCCCTCCATTAGTATCTGCAGTTATTTTATACTCTTTAAGGCTTTTAAATTTATATTTAATTACTAATCTAATGTTAATAGATTACTAATCTATTTGTATTTAATTACTAATCTACGATGTTAATAATAGAGGAAACTGGGTGCAGTGCATGTGGGAACACTATGTACTATCTTTGCAACTTTTCTGTAAATCTAACACTATTTTCAAATTAAGAGTTTATTTAAATATAAAAAATAAGATTGGTTGATGGACAGAGGAATGGATAGATCAGTAATTGTGTGACAAGGCAAATATAGTAAAATATTATTGATAAGATTTAGGTGCTGCACATATAAATATTCACTAACTTTGCTGTGTGTTTGAAAAAATTCATTACAAAATATTGGGGAAAATAGGCTTATGTAATTAAAAGCAATATTATTAATTGTTTTTCTTTTTGTACTGTAATCTGTCCTTTTCCCCTTTCTTATTTATTTATCGCATGATTATAAAAGTTCAAAAGAAAAATCTCAAAAAAAAAATTTGAAAAAAAGAAAATTTTCACTTCCGGCCACTGTCACTTTTCGTTTTGTTTCACGATTATTATTGAAAATAATTTTGTCATACAGAAGGATATTTAGAAATTATCCCCTCTGGGTTCATACCCACTAGAAATCACTAGATATGCTACTGCTGAGATCAAGTGAGTGTGAGTCCCCAGGTTGTCCCCCAGCCCAGCTCCTGTCCTGGGGAAAGTCTGTGGGGGAGGGAGGTCAAGTCCGTGAAGGCGGTTTGGCTGGGGTGCTAAGAGCCCACGGGGCAGCAGCTGCAGGGGTGGCCTCCGCAGTGGCTTCCTCCCTGCCCTTGGGGCAGCAAGGGCACCTGCAGGATAAACTGGGCACTTTTGGCCCAGGCATTGGCTGCCTGAGACACAGACGGGAATCCCAGGGAGCTGGACCTGAGCCAGAGGAGGGAAATGGTGGCACCACCTGGTATCTGGGGGAAGAGCCAGAGAAACGGGATTTCATAGGGGGATCCCAACTTTACCTCTTCCTGGGCGAGCCAGGAAACGCGGGTTAAAGCTTCAGCAGCACCTTTATATTTTCTAGGCAAATTGTTCGAGGACAACAGTGAAAAGCATTAATATTTTGGTGCCTTTTATAACTCATTCGGCTCATTTTCAACAACCCCTTTGCACCTTCTCAACTTGTATAGTGATGAATTAGATGTACAGCCCAGGCGTCAGCTGGGGACTCCCTGCTCATTTCATCTTTGGCTCCATTTCCTGGTTTTCTGAAAGTTTTCAGGGTATTTAGGTTCTCCATGGCCTGGAGCTTTACACTTCCATAATTAGAACTCTCTTTTGTTGCTCAGGAACCTGGACGTGAAACCCCGCCACGTCTTCACTTAAGGCTTCAGAGAAGTGATGGGGGGGGCGGGGGGGGGTTCCATGGTAACGCAAACAACTTCAGATGCATAGATCTGCTGGTTAAAAGGCCCAAGTGGCAGGGCTGCCGTCACCACATCCTGGACTTGCTTCTGAGCTAGAAATCTCAGTCAGCAGCAAAGGGGCTGAAGCAGTGTTTGTGAGTGTGGAAAATGCTGCCCGCAGAACCCTAACTGCTTACCAGGCTCTGTGCTTCTTTCTCAGTAATGGAAGGGAAGAAATGCAACAATTTGTCCTTTGCTCTGGGGGAACGTCTCAGTACAGGCCAGCCTCTAGACCCCTAAACATTTCACGAATGTAGCAGAGCCCTGGATCTCCACCCTCTGAAGCTCAAGTATCTTACCGAGGCCTTCAACTTATGGACTCTTCTGGCTCACCTAGTGGGATGAACATGGTATCATTGGTAGAGCAGACCAATTTGAAGGGATGTTTTCTTCAAGCTTCTAAGAGTCATGCCAGCAGTGTGGTGACACCATCTCCTGGGGTCATTGCCAGGGTGAACTCCTGTATCATAGGAGAATGCTCTTCCCGATGAAATCTTCCTTTTTCGGGGCACCTGGGTGGCTCAGATGGTTAAGCGTCTGTCTTCAGCTCAGGTCGTTGATCTCAGGGTCCTGAGATCGAGCTCCGCATCGGGCTCCCTGCTCAGCAAAGAGTCTGCTTCTCCTTCTCCCTCTGCTTGTGCTCTCTCTGTCTCTCTGTCTCTCAAAATGAATAAATAAAATCTTAAAAAAAAAAAAAAGAAATCTTCCTTATTCAACTTCACCTTCTCCGCCCCCTGCTTAACCGTGCACACTTAAGACCTACACACACTCTTCCACTTTTGCTCGTTTGAGGCATCGTCTCGTTTCTCCTTTAGCAGGCCCATTGTTAATGTTGTGACTGAACCCTTGTTATCGGTTTGGGGGTGTGGGACAGGGGTTGTGCAGCGGGTTAAGATCCTCTGAGGGAAAATGGTGTTTTCCCATAAGGCAAAAATCTCTGTACCAACTTCAAAAGTGAGGAGTGCTAACTTTTAACCTGGAGAGTGGGTCCCTTCTGTAGCCCAGAGGATTTGGAGGAAATATGGGGGGTCAAGATTGGCAAAAACAGCGACCCATATGTCCTTATCCCGTATCTCAGGATCTCATTCCTTCTTAATTAAGACCATGACTTTGGCATAGCTGACTTGCTAGGATTGAGAATTCTGTCTTCACTGCAGCTCAGCTACCTTATACATGAAGTTCTGGGCCTCAGCCTCACAAGGTCTGGCCTCTTCAGTTGGTGATTAATCCCTCCCAGGCTTTCTTGTCTTCCTTCGATGTATTGATAGTGGCCAGTAACAGCCATGCCATCCCATCCCACTGTCCTTCAGTCATTACCTTCCCTGAACCTCCAGATGCCTCAGATGCAGCACCCTCCAGGGCATTGCCTTCTGCTGGCATTCCAGCTCAGCTCACCACTGCTAAAAGTTTTATAGTGGTACCTCTACCTTATCAGGGACCCCGCCTGCCACCAGTGAGGGCCTCTTATTACCCTCCAGTCTATAGGTGACCCAACTCCAAAATCTTATTTTAGAATCTGCTTCCAATGGAAAAAAAGACAGTCTCTTCAACAAATGATGTTGGGAAAATTGGACAGCCACATGCAGAAGAATGAAACTGGACCATTTCCTCACACCACACCCAAAAATAGTCTCAAAATGGATGAAAGACCTAAATGTGAGACAGGAATCCATCAAAATCCTAGAGGAGAACACAGGGAGCAACTTCTTCCACCTCAGCCGCAGCAACTTCTTCCTAGAAACATTGCCAAGGGCAAGGGAAGCAAGGGCAAAAATGAACTATTGGGACTTCATCAAGATAAAAAGCTTTTGCACAGCAAAAGAAACAGTCAACAAAACCAAAAGACAACCGACAGAATGGGAGAAGATATTTGCAAATGACATATCAGACAAAGGGCTAGTATCCAAAATCTATAAAGAACTCATCAAACTCAACACTCAAAGAACAAAGAATCCAATCAAGAAATGGGCAGAAGACATGAACAGACATTTTTCCAAAGAAGACATCCAAATGGCCAACAGACACATGAAAAAGTGCTCAACATCGCTCCGCAACAGGGAAATCCAAATCAAAACCTCAATGAGAAACCACCTCACACCAGTCAGAATGGCTAAAATTAACAAGTCAGGAAAAGACAGATGTTGGCGAGGATGCGGAGAAAGGGGAACCCTCCTACACTGTTGGTGGGAATGCAAGCTGGTGCAGCCACTCTGAAAACTAGTTTGGAGGTTCCTCAAAAAGTTGAAAATAGAGCTACCATATGATCCAGCAATTGCACTACTGGGTATTTACCCCAAAGATACAAATGTAGGGATCCAAAGGGGTATGTGTACCCCAATGTTTATAGCAGCAATGTCCACAATAGCCAAAGTATGGAAAGGGCCAAGATGTCTATCGACAGATGAATGGATAAAGAAGAAGTGGTATATATACACAATGGAATACTATGCAGCCATCAAAAGGAATGAAATCTTGCCATTTGCAATGACCTGGATGGAACTGGAGGGTATTATGCTGAGCAAAATAAGTCAATCAGAGAAAGACATGTATCATATGACCTCACTGATATGAGGAATTCTTAATCTCAGGAAACAAACTGAGGGTTGCTGGAGTGGTGGGGAGTGGGAGGGATGGGGTGGCTGGGTGATAGACATTGGGGAGGGTATGTGTTATGGTGAGCGCTGTGAGTTGTGCAAGACTGTTGAATCACAGACCTGTACCTCTGAAACAAATAATCCATTATACGTTAAAAAAAAAAGAAGAAGATAGCAGGAAGGAAAAAATGAAGGGGGGGAATCGGAGGGGGAGACGAACCATGAGAGACTATGGACTCTGAGAAACAAACTGAGTGTTCTAGAGGGGAGGGGGTGGGGGGATGGTTTATCCTGGTGATGGGTATTAAAGAGGGCACATATTGAATGGAGCACTGGGTGTTATACGCAAACAATGAATCATGGAACACTACATCAAAAAGTAATGATGTATGGTGATTAACATAACATAATAAAATTAAAATACAAAAAAGAATCTGCTTCCTAGGACCACCCCACTTCCATACCAACTATTGGAAGGCAGGTTCTTCTCCACTCTCAGACTCTGAGATTTGCTTGTAAGGGTGTATTACGGAGTGCTTTCAGGACCTGCTTCTCTGAGGGAGTGAGGGAAGCAGGACTGGGTAGAGGGAGAAGTGAGTTGCAGAGCAGCTGGAGCAGAGGCCTCTGGGCCTCTGGGCCACAGGGAGCTCTGGAACTGGGATGGCCAATCAGAGATGGTCCTAAACTGAGGATTGAGGCTGTGTCAGTGAGTTATTGCTCTTGAGGACAGGGCATATTTTGAGTGAGGCAGCTTCCTGAGTAGGATCTCAAGGGGGAGCCGATGCTACCAACAGCTGGTGAAATGAGTGTCTTGGTTCTGAAATAGAGATCTGGGGGTACGCCATGACATCTACTACAGATAAGATGACCAGGGTCGACCAGGAGTAAGAGATAGCCCAGAATATGGGAATATCAGTGCTAAAACTGGACGAGTCCCAAGCAAGCTAGGACATTTGGTTGCCCTACAAGCCCTGGCCTTAAAATACTAATAGGAGCTGCAAATTTACCCACTACAATTTTCTCTATAACAATAAATGTGTATCTGTAGAATAGAAATCGGTAGTTAAGATGCTGGGCCATTGGATGAATATTCAAAGGGTAGCTTAACTATAAAAGTGTGCTAGAGTATTTGTGATGGTATTTGACTTATAATCTTCAGGAGGCAAGTCATGGAACAGGAATATTAACCTCTCTTATGTTAGGTCCCTGATAGAAAAATAGAATAGAAGTTGCTCAAATAAGGCCACTCTGAGGAAATAAAAGATCGTATCAGAAAAACTACAAACATCCTAGACATCTTGACATCATGTCAGCTAGCAATAGTACCAGAATTACCTGGGGTTCTTCTCATTGTAAATGCAGAATCCTACCAGCAGAAATGCCGACATGACATGAACAGACAAGCATCTCTTGGCTTGCCATCTCTAGGGTGAGGGTAGGGGACCGTGGGGAGCTGCCTTTTTAGTGGGCTTCATTGGGATTCCAGTGCAAGTGACACTAGATCACACTTTAAGAGACACTGTACTGTTTCTACCATCCACTCCCTTTCAGCCCATTGATTAATCACCGATTACATTTTTAAGTTTCTAGTAAGTCAGGTTGCCAGGTACAATACAGGACACCTGGTTAAATTTGCATTTCAGATAAGCAATAACTTCTTAATGTAAATATGTGTCATGATAACATATAAAATAATATAAAAATGTAATATCAATATAAGGTTATAATAAATAATATATATGAATAATATAAGTTATATGATTAAATTAAATGGTGTGGAATAATATAGGATATTATGATAAAATATAAATTATGAATAATAAGAAATTATTCAGTGTTCATCTGAAATGCAAATTTAACTGGGCATCCTGCATTTTTATTTGCTAAATCTGCCAACATGGCTATCAAGGGAATTCTTAAACACACAGAAGTAAAATGAATAGTAGAACAAACCCACATATAACCATTACGCTGCTTGGACAATTATCAACATGTTGCTCCAATTGTTTTTCATTTAATTTTTGTGCCTTTCATTATGTTCCATGCCGTGGGGGATACGGGAAAAAGTATTTTATCTTAAGTAGCTTATCTTCAAGTGCGGGGAGCACAATGAACATTCCCAAAATAACTAGTAAAGAAATAAGTGTTAAAGTGTATAATGCTGACTGTAAGGAACACAGGAGCCCAGAGAAGGGAGTGTCAGTGTTGACTGGAGTCTTCTTGGATGAAGCAAGCCCAGAGCTGAGCTTGTTTTAGGCCAGTAAAATCTGTATAAAGATGAGATGAGCAGGCTTTCCAGGTAAGGTAACGAGCATGACCAGATTGTATTCACTTGGCTCCATAAAAGTCTCTCTCCATTTGAAAGTACTCACTGCTGCCCTTCCCCCCCACCCACCCCCACCGCCCCCACCGCCCCCAATGCTTCACACTTTAATCATCAGGGTCCACAGCAGCTGTCACCCATCGGGCTAATATACATCAAGCACTGCTGCAAATTACATCATCAGAACCGATTAGCCCTTGAACATGTCAGCACAATGGCTGTTCAATCTTCTCTGGGTGACTTGTTAATTAACCTCTGCAATATGTTGTCTTTGACATCATTGGGGAGTTCAATTTTTCCTTGATTGAAAGTAACCCTGGGGAGAATTATAAATTGATAAGAGAAACAAAATTCTATTCAGATGGCCAGCTTTACGCTAATGCTTATGAAATCTCCTGGCCACTTGAGCCTATAGGTACATGTCCAATAATTAGAAAAAATTCAGGATGATGCTATAGCTCACATCTTGAATTACGTTAACATTTAAAATGGTCTATTTTCTTATGCACATGATAATGGCACAAAATCTGGGGTCATACTTTTAGTAAGTTTTTACTTTTTAATTCCTCTCAACTTCAAATGCCACTAATTCAAGTACTAGGGATGAACACTTGGAAAAATATTTTATTGAAATATAATATAGATACAGATCAGGAAACATTACATAACCAGTATCCCCAGAAGCCCCCTTCATGCTCCCATCTGGAAAGTGACCACCTCCACCCAAACAGTAGCCACTATCCATACTTCTGATACCACAGAAGGGTTTTGCCTGGTTTTGTACTTTATATAAATGTAATCATACAGTATCTACTCTCTTTTGCATCTGGCTTCTCTCAGTCACTCAACACTACATTTGTGAAAATCAAGGGATGCTAATTTTAAAATGACTTTTGTTATGAAATAGATAATACGTATCCCACATTAAGAAATTGGAAAACACACCATTACTTTTCATTCGTTTTAAAATGACATGTGTGCCTGTACACAATTTACTTGATCAAGGTTATAAGCTTTTATAAAGGTCCTGAGTAAAAAGAGAAGTTCTCATCTCTTTTTTGATATTTTTATTAATCCTCTTATCCCAGCCTAGTATTATGATTATGAATCCCATTTCTCCAAAATTTAATCCTTAGTCAGCCCCAAGTGCCTTACCATCTTTGCAGCACCTTTATAATAAGAAGAGAAATACAGGAATAAGACGCAGTTTATTTTCCAGCTGGTGTGCTCGCTGGTAGCTGGTGACCATTAGGGAAGTAGTTATGTTGCCAACTCTGCCCTGTAAGGACATCTGTCATCTGTCAGAGCGATACTCTGGGACTTTCTCAGAAGAGTGGGCATGTGCCCAAGACTTGCAGTGAAGAACCAAGGACTGGCTGTTTGCGCTCACCTTATTATGAGCATGAGTCCGGTTGAAAATAACCCACTTATAAGCCACCCAGTAAGTAAGGGAACCTCCACCCTTAGCAAAACGCTTTCTAGATTTGTGGCTTAAATGACCAGGCATAATGTAGTGCACAGTGACTGTCACAGGAGTTTACATATCATTAACCACAAGTCATGCCCAGCATTGCCCTGAGATACATTTTTTTTTTCAGTTTTTAAAATTATGGTAGAATACACATAACATAAAATTTAGCATCTTAATCATTTTTAAGTGTATAGTTCAGTGGTATTAAGTACATTCATTCATATTTTTGTGCAACCATAACCACCATCCATCTCCAGGACTCTTTTCATCATGCAAAACTGAAACTTGGCAGCATTAAATAATAACTCCCCATCCCCCCTCTTTCCCGTCTCTGGCAATCACCATTCTACTTTCTTTGAGATACAGACTTTTAAAATACAAAATACAAAATTCTTTCTCATGCACTCAATCCTGGCTCTTGAGACCCAAGTTTTCTTTATGAGAAAGTCATTCTCTGCTCTCCAGGAAGAACCCCCGCCCATTATCTTCTCCTCTCTTCATCTTTGTAAAGGTCATCATCCTAATCTCAGGATTCCCTTTGGTGTATCAGACCATTTGGGCAGGAAGGAGGAGTTCCTTGTTCTAAATGTAAGGACCTAGAGGGTGTCCCACCCTCAGCCATCTCTCTGGTTCTCCTCATTCTAGAAAGTGTTCCAGTGAGTTGCCTGCTGGTTCACACCCTGCCTCATGCTGACTTAGGAATCTTCTTCAAAGCCCATGAGGCAGGCTGGGCTGTGAGTGACTCTTTTCTCACACTAGGTAATTTCTGACCTTGTTCTATGATTCAGTCCCTCATCCCTTATTTCTTGAGCCATCTCACCTTTCTTGACCCAATGGCCCTTCTTAATAGAAGACGTACGGTCAGGGACTTCCAGCCATAGCTAGTCGAGAAGGCCAGCAAATAATCTCTCCAAAATGCAGCCATAAAACTGGACAAAATTGATCAGAACAATTATTTCAGTGTTCTGAAAGTAGATCAAAAGCACACAACAATCTGAAAAGCACTTACATTTGGACTTCAGGTAAGAATGGTAGGAGTCTGTAGCATTCTGGCCTGGGGATGCCCCCATTGCCCTCCCTGTCCCCGGGCCCAGGTTGGTCAATGTCAATGTTCTGTTAGGGCAGAGCAGGCCATGAGTACCAGCGCTAGCTCTGCCATGGTCGAAGGGGCTCATTCAATTTGGACTGCCCTTACTACAGGGAGACATGAAGAGCTCCACAGATGGTAATTATATGGGCTAATATAAAAGACTATAGTTATCTTTTTCTCATGTCTTGTCTTAACTTCTTTAAAAGACATACAGTTATATAAAACAATAATTATAACATTGTACTGTTGGACTTTTGGCATATACAAAGGTAATAAAAATGACAATAATAGCACCAAAGGGGAGAGGGAATAGAGGTTTATTAAAGCAAAGTTTTTACATTTTTCTAGAATTAAATTAGTATTAATCTGAACTAGATTGTGATAAATTAAAATGTGTATTGTAAACTTTAGATTACAATCCCTAAAAAAGTAACTAAATTTTTTTCAAGATTAACAAAGTAATTTAAATGATATATTGAACTATTTGACATAAAAGAAGCCAGTCAAGGAGGAGCAGAAGAATGAAAAAGAGAGTTGACATATAGAAAACAAGTAGAGAAAAATGGCATCTGAAAGTCCAACCAAACCAGCAATTGCCTTAAATGTGAAAGGTCTAAACACCCCAGTCAAAATGCAGAGATTGTCAGACTGATAAAAACACACAGTCCAACCATACGCTGTCTTTAAGAGACCTTAGATTCAAAGACACAAATAGATTGAAAGTGAGAGGATGGAAAAGTTACACCACTCAAACAGTAATCACTAGAGAACTAGAGTGGTTTTCTTAATAACAAAGTAGATTTAAAGACACATATTACTAGAAACAAACAGGGACGTTTCATAATGATAGAAGAGTCGATACCTGAGAAAAATATAACAATTATAAATATATATGCCCTTAACAAGTAGGTCTCAAACTACATGAAGTGAAAATGGATGCCTACCTCACAGATAACCCAGGTGAAAGAGGAGGGGACAAGTTTGCTGTCTCCCCATCCTCCCAACTCGCGTCCCCCACCTGTCCCCCCTCGGCATGTTGTAATCACACATTTACTTGTTTGGCTCACTCAGAGCCTCTTTGTGCTTTGTATGCCCCATATAGAGCAGTCTTTAGCATATGCAGTATATTGTAAAAATTAACCAATAACTGAATGGTATTCCAGGCAGAGGGCGAGAAGCAAAAGAGAACATGGCATATTCCAGGAACTCTAAGTTGTTCCAAATGCCTTCAGTAGCATTTCTGAAACTGAATTCTTTGAGCAGTTAATAGAGTTTAGTGCTCAAACTTAACCCACTCTGTTCCTTTCTTGGACATTCTCAATGCCCATTACTCTGTTGAATTTTGTTTGTATCCTTTCTCAAACTGGTTTGACCAGACTTTTACTAATATCTTGAGGAAGCACTCCTCAGAACGGCATTGGGGAGATACTAACCTAGAGAGTAGGATAGCTGTGAGGGGTTGGTGGGAGATGAGCCCGAAGAGGCAGGCAGCAGCCAGGCCATGAGGAAGCTGGTAAGAAATGCTAAGAAATTGGAACTTTATTTTGCAGACCACATAAAGTCATTGAATGATTTTACTTAGACAAGGGAATATCGCTGTGCAATTTGCATTTCATAAGGATCATCCTGGCAGCAGCGGAGAGGAGGAATTGGAAGGAGGCCAGGCTCAAGGCAGCAGAACTGGTTGGGAGAGTGGTGGCAGTAGTCCATGATGAAAGCCTAGACCAAGACTGTGGCAACAGGAGCAGGGAGGAGGGACTAAACTAAGACAACATATTTAGGAAGCAGAATTGACATGTCTTCGTGATTAATTTCATCTAAGGGTGAGAGAGAGGGAGGTATCCATGAAACCTTCCAGTTTTCTGACTTAGATGATTGGTGAGTGGTGGTGACATTCACTTGACAGAGAAGAGAGGGGCAGAACTGTGGGGGCAGAGGTTTAGTTTGAGGTACTCAGGGGAGTTCAGTTGGAAATTCAGATGTGAAGCTCCAGAGAGAATTCTGGGGCAGATGTGAAGAAGTGAGAGTCATGGGAATATTGGTTCAGTGGAAGCCACAGGTTTGGATAAGGTGATTGAGAGGGAGTACATAGGGTGAGAAGGAAATGGACAGGGGATTGATCCTTGGAAATCAATATGTGAGAGATTAACACAGGAAGGATTAACAGAGAAGGAAGAAATGGAGCAATAGAAGGGAAGCCAGGGGTGCCTGGGTGGCTCAGTCGGTTAAATGCCTGACTATTGATCTCAGCTCAGGCCTTGATCTCAGGGTCTTGAGTTCAAGTCCTGCATTGGGCTCCACGCTGGGCATGGAGAGAAGAAGAAGAAGATGGAGAAGGAGAAGGAGAAGTAGAAGAAGGAGAAGGAGAAGGAGAAGGGGAGGAGGGGAGGAGGAGGAGAAACCAAAAAAGGATATCAGGAAGCCAAGGTGGGATAGGGAAAAAATATGATCAGATCAACCTAGAAGTTTTAGAAAATCAGAAAAAATGAAGAAGGGTAAGTAAAGTAGCCACTGTATTTGAGAATTTGAATGGAATTGCTAACCCCAGGAGAGAAGTTTAGGTAGAGTGATGGACTGGGGCAGTTAGTTGAAAGTTAAGCTGAGCCAGATTGTGGTCAGTCAAATGAGAGACAAGCATGAATAGGGGACACCTATTACTCTTGCAAGAAGTTTAGCTTTGAAAGGAGAGAAAGAGAGCTACAGGGTAGTAGCTTGAGGGACTGGGGTCCTCAGAGAGGCTGTGTCCTTAAAGTTGGATGACACTTAAAGAGTTATGTGCCAGAGAGAAGTCAGAGAGGGGGGAGGGTCTCATCCCAGGGGACTGAGCAAGGCTGCTGAGGAGGCAGGAGGAGAAGTGATACAGGTGAGGCCCATGATAATAGGCTCAGCAATGTTTTACTACTCTAGTAGCTTCACCATCATTTGGTGAATATCCTTAAAACAGAACTTTTAGGGTAGATTCAGTAAATTAGGCAGAGAACTCTTCTTACATATTTTTGTATTCCCTACTATAATATGTTAGATGGGGCAGGTATGCCTGCAATTTTTTAAATTTATTAAATCATTCCTCTGATCCAGAATCAACAACACTCTATTGCTTACAGGGAATGAAAGTAGAAACCAATTCAAGCCCTTCGGCATCTAGCTAACATGGAGGTCTGCACCACTTTCCACTGCGGCTGTCCTCTCTGGTCAGGCCGCTATGTTGGCTTGCCCACAAATGTGCCTCGTTAATCCCGCTTTCTTCGCCCTACTCCCACCCTATCACAATATTATCCCCCTCTGTACAATAGGGAGACTGAGAATACAATCACAACCTATCCTAGCCTACAGGACCCTTAGGAATGTGCCATCTACCTATCTCTCCAATTACATTTGAAACCACTCTCCCCCAACCCTTCTTTGCTCCTCCAACACGAGAGTATTTTCCTGCCGCCAGACATTCACCCTGACTCTGCTGCCTGGGATGCTCTTTCTTTAGCATTTTTCGTGGCTGGCTGCTTCTCATCCTTCAGGTCTCAGCCTGAATGTTGTTTCATCTCATGGGATGAAAGTCGATCTATGCAGAGTACATCTCGCACCCCATTATGAGCGATCATAATACATTTTTTATTTCCTTCAAAGCACTGAGAACTCTACTTATTTTGTTTATTGTCCTTCCCTCCTTCCCCCAACAGAATGGAAGCTCCATGAGGGCTCTTCCCAGTCTGTCCAGTCTCCTTCTTATCCCCAGTGTCCACTCTAGTGCTTGACAAGTGCTTTATGTTTCGCGAGTAAATGAACAGCTCTTCCATAGCCTCAAACCGCAGCTTAAATCCCACCTCCATAGTTAATAATAATAGCTTATATGGATTGAGTGCTTCCTTTGTTACATATGTTAACTTACCTGATGGGCCCCCTCCCCCATTCACCTCCTGTAACTCATACGGTAGTTATGACCTAAGCCACACATTCTGTGTTTACTTGAAATTTAGCCTCCTGCTTTGTTATTTGATATATTACATGCATCACTCTTTTTTGCTCCAATGACATGAAAATTGTTGGTGCTCCCCCATAGCATTCAGAATGTTCAAGGTATGCTGAGTGACTAAAGATATTATACACATAATAAAAATGTTGATAAGGGGGATGCCTGGGTGGCTCAGTTGGTTAAGCATCTGCTTTTGGCTCAGGTCATGATCCCAGGACCCTAGGATGGAGTCCCACATCGGGCTCCTTGCTCAGCAGGGAGCCTGCTTCTCCCTCTGCCTGCCGCTCCCCCCTGCTGTGCTCTCTCTCTCTGACAAATAAATAAAATCTTTAAAAAAATTTTTAAACTTTGATAAGTTATGCTTATTATAAACTTCAGACAGAAAATCAAACCCAGTATACAAGTGGACAAACTCAATTCTACCAGTAAAATGTCAAAATGGTTAAGGCAAGATAGTTTGAACTTTGAGGTAGGAGATACGCAGTTCGATCCCCTCCATTTCCAGAACATTTGCTAAAATCTTAACTTTCTAGAAAAAAAATTGTCTAGCCTGGCAAAAATGCTTGCAAAACCAAGCTTCATTTCACACTTCTCAGTGCTGTGGCAGGTTCCATAAGAAAGGTTCCCAGTATGAAGCATTGACTATTGGGTTTTGAAATATCTGCTTTGCTGTGTTGTGGAGTCCCAAGCTGAAGGGCCCTCCGGTGTTTATGATCTCTAGGCAGTGGATTGGAGAACTTGGAGTCCATCTTGATGAAGATGGCAGGAGGAAGATCCTCCCAAACTCCTCTAGATTCTTCTGCAATCTGGAAATTCAGTCCCACATCTCACCTTGGGTTTCAGTTGCAACCTGCTAGCTCAAGTTTTGAACTCAGATCAAAAGAAACATCCCTGGTCTCCAAAGAATCCACCCTTCATTGTAAAAGATGACTTCAGGGGAAGTCTGCTCTGCTTACCCCACTGGGTATGGCCCTCCCCAAGGCTGTTAGTAAGCTTGGAGTCCCAAAGGGCTCTTATCGCTAGCACTCTACCCTTGAGTGAACCGCAAGAGTCACTCCTGAAGTCTTGGGCTCTGAGTACACACGGTAGTGATTTTCTTCTTGGGTTCCACCCTGGAGCAGATGTGTACAATCAGGAAAATGTCACCCAACCTGTCTCTCCTCATCTGACAGGTCAGCCAAAAGCACCCATCCTTCTGGGTGTCCTACTGGATGTGCTTCCTCGAAGAGAGTCTCCCTCCTATTAAAAAAGGTATCTTCTCTTAAATGAATCTTAAGCTCCACAGAAACAACTGTTCATTGCAATAGAATATGGGCAATGCTGTACTTTGCCAAGGATTGTTTTTCAGCTTCTTCAGTGGTCAGGGATGTAATTAAATGCCATCATTCTAATGACACACATTTTCCATTCCAGCTGCTTGAAGTTCCTTCTCTGCTAAATACTTTAGTAATTATCTCTTTGGCCACTACCTGCCTCCCCCAGGGAATGGCCTGCCAGAATGACCTCTACTCCTCCTTCCATTTTAGAGTCCCTATAAACTAGGAAGAACTCTTGCCATCTTGAGTGATGTCATGATGTAGCTTATTTATTTATTTATGGGAGTGGAATGTGGCTCTTTTCTCACTTTGAATTAGGACCACTGGGGACAAGCACCGCCAAGGTAGTCATGATTTACCAGAATGCCAGTTTTCCAAAATTCTTAAGTGTACAACATTCCAGAGTGTAGATGCAATAAGAGGAAAGAAGACAAAATTTATTGTCATAATCCTGTATGGCTAGCTTTGGGCAAAGCCAGGTCCTCAATATTCACACAAAGGCTCATATTTAGATACTGATGTTATCTCCAAGTGAGACTGTAGAATCCCAATGTGTGTGTGTGTGTGTGTTAGCAGATCACTCACCAAGTGTAAATAAACATTTAAAATATGCCACACATACCTGCTCTATGCTTTTTTATTTGTTCATTTAATATATCAGGAACCAACCCCCTTCTTACCCCCCCTCCCCCCCGGCAAGAACCAGTCCCAATCTCTTGGGGATCCTACCACTAGCGGGGGACAGAGTAAAAAGGAGACTTGGAGGATGGGTTTTTGGGCAGCAGCAATTGCAGAGTCAGATCCCAGGCCTCAGAGGTTTGGGCTCTGTGCTCCAGCGGAAGCCCACGAAGGCCAGACGGATGGAGGGACCAAAGCACTGCTTGGGCCACACCAACGCAAGACGGCCTCGCCGCCACCTGCAGGCGAGCTTGGGGCGGGGCCTCGCTGGGATGGGGCTGTGCGGCGGGCACGGCGGGGCGGAGCGGTGGCGACGCGCTGGCCGCGGGGAGGGAAGGCCCGGGCCGGGAGAGGTGGGTCGGTGGCGGGCCGGGAGCGGAGGCCGGCCCCCGCTGCGGCTCCGGAGGCGCCCTGGGCCCCGCGCGCTGGCGCCGGGCGGGGCCGTGGCGCCCGCTGCCTTTGAGCGCCCGGAAGGGCCGAGCCTGCGCGCTCCTGGCGGCCGAGGGCTGGCGGCGGGGGTGCGGCGGGAGGGGCTTCGAGCGGGTCGGCTCTTCGTTTCCGTTTTCCTCCTTTTCTCAGGCTCATCCCCAGACCGGAAGGTGCGGGGGCCGAGCGACGCACAGACCCACCTACTCTGACCCCCTTGTGTTTGGCCACGAGGGCGCCCATTCCTCTCCGGACCCCGCCTATCAGAGCGGTTTCAGGGTACGCCTGTATGGACGTAGCTCCCCAAGGTGAAAAGTTAGCATTTAGGCGTTTTGAAGTTGGCAGTTGGGGGGAAGGAGAAACACTCCCGTGGGGCAGAGGAGATTCCAGAGGGAGAGCCATAAGGAACGCACAGGCCTTCGCCCGAGGAATGCCTTTTTGCTCTAGGCCCGTGGCGTGAGTTTGCCAGGCCCTGGACCCCTGCTTTTACCCCTCCCGGAGTTCCGCATAGCCGCCAGGGAGCAGCTTCGGGGCCAGGCCGATGTGACCCCTTGAAAGCTTGTATCCTGATTTTTTTTTTTTTTTTTTTGGTCTCACATCTAGATCCTTGACTCAGTGACGCAGAGCCTTTCAGGGTTGGCTGCAGGCCAAACCCCAGCCTCCCGATGCAGCCTGAATCCAGCCAGTGTGAAGAGGAGACCCCTTCCCTCTTGTGGGGTTTGGATCCTGTGTTTCTAGCCTTTGCAAAACTCTACATCGGGGATATCCTGGACTTGAAGGAGTCCCGCCAGGTACCAGGTATGTCGCTGGTGGGCCTGGAGGATGCCCAGGGCTGCACCTGCACCTCACCCTTCTTTCTCCAAAGCTGCAGGAAGTTGGGGCTTGGTGGCTTTCAGGAGAGCCTTCCTTGCTGCAGGCTCTGAAAATGACCTAGCGTGGACTCTCGAATGAATATATTTCTGTGCAGGTTAAAAAGTCTAAATCTTATTTTTATTTTTAAAATAAATGCTTGGGGAAGTAACCTTTGTACCCAGGAATGGTTTTTTTTGTTTGTTTTTTGGGTTTTTTTGTCTGGCGTTGAGGTCTTTCATATTTTAACATGCTCAGTTATTTTTCTTTGGAACAGCTCTTGGTGGAAAGCTCACTGGACCAGACGTTTCTAGACCTTGTTCCCTTTCCTAACAGTGCCTCTTACCTGGCCTGGGCATGTGACTCACCTGCAAAGCTTAGATGTCATCTTTGTAAAAATGGGGATTAACCAGGCCTGATTTTCTTGTGGGGTTTTGTTTTGTTTTCAGTTAATCAGAACCAAGTAATATAAATTCATTGAGAGGAAAGACATATGCCTTATTCATCTACATAATTCCACTGCTTAGAACAGTGCCTGGCATGTGGTGGGCCCTCAAAAAAATAGTAATTGGAGCAACAAAGCATTATAAATGTAAAGTTAAAGAAATCACTTTTTTTGTTGTTTGTTTTAAATGGTGGTTACTAAAGATAGGTTCTTCATACCTAAAAACGTAACAAATATAATTTGGGGTAGATTTAAATAATTCACATAGCTGTGTATGGATCTTCACATGCTTGTGCTATGTGAGAAGTTTGGTTAAACTCTTTGCTATTTTGAATGAATAGCAAGCTGTGAGTCAGTCAAGAAGCTCAAGTATGCACAGTTTTAATGAGAGGATGTTCTGTATGTTTCCAGTTCTATGTACAAATATATATGGATGACCTTACTCTAAAGCCTTTTGTGCAGATTTTTCACCACACCTTGGTTTCTTAATTATTGTTGGAAATGGTCTGTGTTTGGTTTTATGTTTTTTTTCTTGGAAGGCAGCCGTCCTCCCCCACAGTTGTCCATTTTCCAGAACAGGCTGGTATTCTCATAGCTCGTCTCAGGAAGAAAGCAATTCACACCAAATGCCAGCCTTGCATTTGAAATAAAGGTCTTATGGAGGTGCTCAGGGAAATATCAGGGCATGATAGGGGCTTAACTCTTCCTGTGGGTAAAGGACTTTATGATGTATTAACAGCCAACCAAGGAAAACGGATCCTGATGGTCTTTACTCGGTCACTGGTAATACTGTTTCAGGTGTGCTTTTGTTGCCCGGTGGACTGGGGAGACTTGTGACCCTGAGGCCTCCATCCAGCCCTTCCCAGGGATGTTGCCAGAGGCTCTTGGTCTCATTGCAAGAAAGAATTCAAGGAGAGACCAGACACAAGGGTTGAGCGGTGCAAATTGGAAAGTTTATTAAAGTGAGAGTACACTCTCGACAGGGAGAAAAACCATAAAAGACTCTTAACTTTAGGAATCAAACTGAGGGTTGCCAGAAGGTAGGCATGGTGGGGGGGGGATGGGGTAACTGGGTGATGGGCATTAAGGAGGGCATTAAGGAGTGATGTGATGAGCACTGGGTGTTGTATGTAACCAATAAATTGATGAACTCTATCTCTGAATATAAATTGAATTTAAATAAAATTTTAAAAAATAAAGTGAGAGCACACTCTCAAGATGTGAGAGCAGGAGAGCTCAAGGGAGAGCTGCACCCCAAGTTTTGGGTTCCTGTCTTTTACTGACAGTTGTTAATTAGGGGGTAGAATATTTATTACTTGGGGAGGGATTTTTTTTTGGAGGAGTGGGGTTTTGTGCCTTTTCTCCCTTACTTGGCCCAGGTTTTTGGCCTTCTTTGTCTTGAGCCTGTCTGGTTTGATCCAGGTTCTTATGGCTTTGTTTTTGGAGTGCTGCCAGGAGAGGTCTCTGACCTTCCCCAGTAGCTAGCCATGACTCCCCCTTTGCTGGCCTCCAGGCATCCTGTTAAAAACCTAACTAACTGCTGACTCTAACAGTTTTTAAAATGAAACATTATGCTTGAAGCAGACAGCAACCATAAATTCACAAGAGTGATCCTCTTGAGATTATACTGTAGGGCTCTAGGGGTGGGAAATTCCCCTAGTCTGGGTTTTTATTTCTGTGTTGTTTTCATGGTTGTTTTTGGTTTGGTTTGGGGATAGGGGTTGTCCATGCCTGAAAGAACACCAAGTGATTAGAGGACTGGGATTTCCAGCCAGGTGACATCACACCAACACCTTGGGAAAGGAGAGGGCTAGAGATTGAGTTGTCATTTGGCCAATGATTCAGTCATGCCTGCGTAATGAAACCCGAATAAAAACTCTGGACACCAAGGCCCAGGTGAATTTTCCTGGTTGGTAATCATACATTGATTTGTCAGGAGGGTGATGAGTTCTGTGACTGTGGAAGCTTTGTGCTTGGATTCCTCCAGACCTTGTCCAGTGCATCTCTTTAGTTAGTGAGTCCTGATTTGTACCCTTCGTTTTGAAACTATAGTCATAAGTCTAGTACCTTCCTGAGTTGTGTCCCATTCTAACAAATCGCCAAAGCTGAGAGAGTTGTAGGACCCCCTGAAGTTGTAGCCAGTTGGTCGAAGGGTGGGTGGCCTGAGAATACCCAAATTCAGGGCTGGTGAGTGAAGAAAGCAATTTTGTGGGAGACTGTGCCCTTAACTTGAAATTTGACCTTACTCTGTGTATTTGCCATGCGTCAGAATTGCCTTGCAAAATGGTTGCAAAATGTCAACTCCTCTAAATTAATCTGCAGTTTTAGTGTTAAACAAATAAAAAATATTATGAAAAAATATTATGAAGTTTGTGGTGGTGGTGGTTTTGGGGTCTTTTTTTTTTTAAATTTATTTTTGAGAGAGAGAGAGTGTGTGTGTGTGTGTGAGTGTTGGGGGAGGGGCAGAGGGAGAGAATCTTCAAGTAGACTCCCCGCTGAGCATGGAGCCTGCCGATCTCACCACCCACGAGATCATGACCTGAGCCGAAATCAGGAGTTGGCTGCTTAACCAACTGAGCCACCCAGGTGCCCCAGTTTTGGGGTCGCTTTTGTTTTATCTTTTTGTTTATAGCATACAGAAATAATCTTTATTATTCTAAATATCTGTGTCAGACTTTAATAATGGGATAAATAGTGAATCTGTTGCTTAAATGAAAATACAATACTTATTTAATTCTAGAGGGTCCGATGAAGTGGAAATTCATAAGAATTATATGAAAAATAGTATCTTAGGCATTTGAGTACTATCGGACATCAATTAAATAATGACAGACTAAAAAGAGATAAATCAAAAGTACTTTTAAAAGAGAGGAACC
Organism: Neomonachus schauinslandi; assembly: GCF_002201575.2. Classification (NCBI taxonomy): domain Eukaryota; kingdom Metazoa; phylum Chordata; class Mammalia; order Carnivora; family Phocidae; genus Neomonachus; species Neomonachus schauinslandi. Next base: position 129,494,732 of record NC_058408.1, on the reverse strand, counting down.
AGGGGCGCCTGGGTGGCTCAGTCGTTAAGCGTCTGCCTTCGGCTCAGGTCATGATCCCAGGGTCCTGGGATCGAGCCCCGCATCGGGCTCCCTGCTCGGCGGAAAGCCTGCTTCTCCCTCTCCCACTCCCCCTGCTTGTGTTCCCTCTCTCACTTTCAAATAAATAAATTAATTAATTAAAAAAAATGTTTAAAAAAAAAAAAAGAGAGGAACCAGGCAAATGTCTTACCGTGGTGGTGGCTGCCCGGGGATGGGCTGATGTGAGAGCCAAATCAAACCTGCGTGTGTGACCCTGGGTCCCTGAACCCTTGCCGCCTGACCCTCCTTCCTGGGGACCTCATGGTCCGGGGGATCCCCGGGTATGTTTTGGCGTCGGGGGGCTGTGTGTGGAACAAAGGCAGCAGGACCTGAAGGACCATGTGGGGAAGGCTGTAGCTGGAACTCCCAATCAGCCAGGATCTGTTGTTTGGGTTGTTTTCTTTTCTTCTAAAGATTTTATTTACTTACTTGACAGAGAGACACAGCGAGAGAGGGAACATAAGCAGGCGGAGTGGGAGAGGGAGAAGCAGGCTTCCCGCGGAGCAGGGAGCCCAATGTGGGGCTCGATCCCAGGACCCTGAGATCATGACCTGAGCTGAAGGCAGATGCTTAACGACTGAGCCACCCAGGCACCCCGTTTGGGTTGTTTTCTGTTCTTTGCTTCCTGAGCTTGCTTTCAGTCAACAAAGCCGCCATCCAACTTTTTTTTTAGCTCTTTTGTCATAGAAGAGAATCTTGTGTTGATAGGAGGAAGTAGTCCTCTCCAATTCTTGTCCATGCCTCCGGCCGCCGTCTGCTCAGTTGCGCTCCTGATACGTGTGGTTCATGTTTCTCTATACGTGGACACGTGTCTTCTCTATTCCCAGGCAGTGTGTTTTCTCCTCAGTTGATTTTCTCTGAATGTTTTTTTTTTTAAAGATTTATTTATTTATGTGAGAGAGAGAGCATGAGAGTGGGGAGGGTCAGAGGGAGAAGCAGACTCCCCGCTGAGCAGGGAGCCCGATGCGGGGCTCGATCCCGGGACTCCAGGATCATGACGTGAGCCGAAGGCAGATGTTCAACCAACTGAACCACCCAGGCGTCCTCTCTGAATGTTTTGATTGGACCCATGTGTTATTTTCTTCTGAATTTGTTCTCCATTGTTCAGAGACGCTTTGGAGATGTTTTCTGCATCAATTCCTTGAGATTGGAAGGATTTTTTGCATCTTTGAGTGACTCTGTCTGCCCTTGAAGCCCGGCCATTGTCAGTCTAGAAGATAAAAGTTTAGGGGGCTCTGTTTTCTGTGCTTTTTTTTTTAGGAAGTCTGTTGTGTCCTCAAGTGAAGACCTGTTCAGATTTTTGTCGAGTGGCCCGGCACAGTTTGTAACGTTGGAGGATTGGCCTCCATCGCAGGTGACTTGAGGACCTCACTGGCTTGTGTCATTAGTCCTGTCTTATCACCTTTTTCGTATGCTGCAACCCAGGCAGAACACCTTTAGACTAGCTCTGTTTCCCTTCTCAAAGTGTGTCGGCTCTTTACTATAAAAACTACCATAGCAGCACATACCAGGGTGTCCCAGGGAAACCCAAAGAGTCCTGGGACTGTCTTGAGTTTCCAGACGTCACCAGCAGAGCACCCTGTAGTGGCTCCAGGACCTGCTGGGAGACATTTCGGGATAGGCAGTGGGCTCTCCAGTGGGTCCAGGGACCTCCATCGTTCCGCTTCCTACTACTAATGTCCTGGGGGCCACAACTGACCACATGGAACTCTGTGGAGTGTTCTCTCTCTAATACCAAGAAATGCCTGGCAACCAGGACAGACCATCCATTGAGATGGGGTAGGGGAGGCCAGTCAGGTTCTAGAAAACGGTTCTCTCTAACTTTGCTCTGCCCAGTGCACAAATAGAAAGTGTTATTACCTGTCAGTGCATTTGGGGAAGCAGAAAGGGCTGGCTGCAGCCAGAGAACAGCCTGGAGCTCAGGCCTCTCCAAGCCCCCCCAGCCCTATAGCAGACCCGAACAGTGCCATGCCATAGTTCTTCTCTGCACATGAGCATTGGTCAGGGCACGGTGCTGGGGTACACTTCAGTAGAGGACTCCGTGCCCACATCCCTAGGGGGAGGCTCATTCTCCCGATTTAGACTTCTTCCTGTGGTCAGGATGTCTTGAGCTTGCCTACAGCAGTCCTGCAGGGCTCTCCCTCTGAAGTCACCCTTTTTCCTTTGTGTTTGGTCAGGCAGACAGGTGGTGGCAAAGGCCCCAAGGGCCTCACCAAAGGTAGTAACTAAGGGACCTGGATATCAATCCTAAGAACTCAGGAGAAGTCGATTGGAACTCTCCTGCTCTTAAAATTGCATGGATTTTCTGTGGAGCCAGTTTGAACCCACTCACCCTGTGTTCCTGGAAGGGGGTGACCCTCCTTTGGGGATGACTCAGTGACTCCGGCTCCTTCCCTTGTGTGGTCCTGCCATTTCAGCTCACAGCCCCCACGGTTGCCCCGTGCTCGTGGTCTCTAATCCAGCAAGTCATCGTTAGAAGGATGCCCTGCCAGGGAGAGGGCCCTTCTTTACGCTAACTTTGCCACCATTGTTTTCCTTCCAACCACATCTCACTCTCCTAGAATCTTCACCTGGCTGAGGCTCAGAGCCTCCTTATACATCCTCTGGGACTCTCCTTGAGTGACTCGTCCCCAGCCCCTTTATCCACATGGGATACAAGAGAGCCGTCAGCGGAGGCCAGTCTGGGGATTTTGAAGGGCATCAGGGTTCAGGCCACAGGTCTGTCCCACCCCCACCTCCCTAGACTTGGTGGGGAGGGAGGAGGTGGCCAAATGTCTGTGCTGAGGAATGTTTGTTTATAAGTCAGATCTTTATTTAAAAAGGAAATTGCTTAACTTAAACGGGTACAGCCTCTTTCTGCAAGGAAAGAATTCAGCCATCATGGGAGGAAAAACAGGCTGGGGAAGATTTTAGTGTGGACTCATGAGCTGCAGGAGACAGATGCACATGCAAGTAGCTTGCGCCAAAAGGGTCAGGGTGCTGGGGGGCCACAGATGGGAAGCTCTGCAAGGGCAGGAGAGCACTGGGACCTGGGGGTGGAATCAGGGACTCCCTGCAGCCCGAGTCCCTCTGTCTATTTTTCTTCCCAGGTCCAAAACAGGCCTCTGGGTATTAATGTAAGGTTTATCCTCTCAGGTTTCTCCCCTGGCAGGAACCTGCCTGCTGGCATCTGTCCTCTGGGTTTTGAAAATAGTTTTAAAATAGTTTTAAAAACGAGAAGTTGGGGGGGGGGGGCACCTGGGTAGCTCCGTGGGTTTAGCGTCCAACTTGACTTTTGGTTTTGGCTCAAGTCGTGATCTCATGGGTTGTGGGATCAAGCCCGGCATCAGGCTCCACACTCAGCGGGAAGTTTGCTTGAAGATTCTCTCCCTCTGCCCCTCCCCCCCCCCACTCCCTTGCACACACGTGCTTGCTCTTCCTCTCTCTCAAATAATTTTTTTTTTTAAAGAGAGAAGTTTTTGATTTGTAATCTGCTAGCTCCAAAGAGCAGCGTTTTGTAACCTAATTATCTTCTCTTTAAAAAAAAAACAACAAAATCACTGCTAATTCATAGAAATGATGACTGGCTTCCTAGAAAAGTGCTAGTAAAGAAGTCAAAGAAGCCTTTCTTGTGATTTCCTCTCTTTCCTTTTGCAGTCCCTCAAAATAGATTTCGTCTCATAATCTAATGACTGTTTTCAGGCCCGTTGTGAGAGGTCCACAAGGAGGCACATTTCATTTTCACAAGTGGAAAGAAGATTAACCAAATCTAGTTGGGCAACATTGGTTTTCTCTTTTCTGCATTAGGACAAGCTTCGTTAAAGCCAAACTTTCTACTTTGGACCCTTAAGGAAAAGACGTCTGAATTTCTTGGGGCCTGCCATTTGTCAAGGACTGATTTTTTTTTTTAATTTCAGGTGTATTTTTTTACAATGGGCACCCAATAAAGCAGGTAGAGATCCTGGGAACTGTAATTGGAAGGAAAGAAAAAGATGCTTTCTACAGTTACGGAGGTAAGAAAAATTGTGCCTGCCTGGGCGCCTGGGTGGCTCAGATGGTTGGGCGTCTGCCTTCGGCTCAGGTCATGATCCCGGGGTCCTGGGATCGAGTCCCGCATCGGGCTCTCTGCTCCTTGGGAGCCTGCTTCTCCCTCTGCCTCTCTCTCTCTGTCTCTCATGAATAAATAAATAAAATCTTAAAAAAAAAAAAAAAAGAAAGAAAAATTGTGCCTGACACTGAGTTTTTGTGGAAGGACCTCACTTAGCTGAACATTGCATTTGAAGCAACTAACACCTTTCAGAGCAGCTGGGGACCCACAGAGCCCATGCACTTGTCCTTTATTAGGAGCCCCTTCGAGCCACCGACATGGACTAAGTGTAAAATGAGGCAAAAGGTAGGAATGATGGTGATGAATACTGTCAAATGACAGCTGATGGGGAGTTAGAAAAATTAAAATACGACCATCTAGGATCTCTGGTTGGTAAGGGACAGACACCTGATACCCGAGGGTGTAGCTATAAATAGCAATGGATGGTAGCAGATGTTTATATTGATACCTTTAAAAATAAAAAGGCCAGATTAATGTTAAGGAAGACTCTTCAAGAAGACAGGGAGGAATGAAAAATAATTGATAAGATTTATATTCAGAACAGTATTTTTAAAAAGCCTTATGGTACTCAGGGGTGAATATCCATTATCAGAAAATTTCCCTTCCCTCATGATGATACAAACTAAATAAAGGATTTCTATAGTTTGGACACGAGCCATTAGTGTCGTCTTGAGTTTTGTCATTGAGTTTAATGTGTAAGCATTTTCATCTGTTGCCTTGTGCAGCCCTTAGAGTCTCTGGAGTTAAGAGGCCAAGCTAGATATTTTGTGGGAAGCTTAACTTTGGATCCTAAACCTTTGCTGTAATTGACAGTGTTGCTCTCTGTTGTGCTGCCTTGGGTTTGTGTCCTTGCTCTACTTGTGGAAAGAGAGAAGGCAGTTGAACTAGGGGACGAAGAACATTTCACTGGCGGTCTGTGCGTGATAGATAATGTATAGTATAGATGCAATGTCATTGCATGTCTTCAACACGTATTCATTTTCCTGAAGATGATTGTCTCGTGCTTATGAAAGCATATGTGAGGGGTGAGGTTTCTCATGCCTTCTTCTTTTCCCCAGCATATATTTTTTTAAACTCTGAAAGGGATCATCTTGTCAGGCATCCCCATGCTGGATTTCTTCTCGGTTTTATTTTACCAAAGGTATTGGTTCTGTTTTTCTCCAGACAATTCAGTAAGTATTCACCAGTTTCCTAAAGCATACTCAGCTGTGGGCAAGTACATTTTCTGTAGTGTAACAAAGTACTTCCTCTCCAAATACCAGTGATGAAGTAATCATTTCAGGTTACAAAGCACTTTTACATGTGAAATTTAGTGTTATTCTCCCCCTAATGTTTTGAAATAGAAAGGACAGATGTTCTTTCCATTTTGTAGATGAGGAAAATAAGGCTCAGTCACTTGCTCAGGGTTCCACTGATGGAGGTTTATAGGCCCAATCTATTTACTGATTCCATTTGTGGTGTATAGTCTCCATATAACTCAATTTGATTTTTCTCTCTCCCATCACCTCACCACCCACCCCTGCACCAGAAATCAACTTTGTCTTTTTTTGCTGGGGACAGTATATTTTATTGATGGTACATGACAAAGCAGGGCTCCCCAAACGCTCCCCTTCTCATGGGGTTCTGGGATGGAAACTCTCTAGAGGTCAGGAGATTATAAGTATGTTGGGGGATGAATTGGGGCAGGGACTCCCCAGCAGCTTAGGTCTCTCTCTTCCTCTTGCTCTCACTGGGGTTGCTGGTCCAAGGGGGCTCTTACTCCTTGGAGGCCATGTGGACCGTAAGGCTCACCACCCAGTTGCTGTAGCCAAATTGATTGTTGTACCAGGAAATGAGCTTGACGAAGTGGTCATTGAGGGCAGCGCCAGCCCCATCATTGAAGGTGGGAGAGTGGGAGTCATTGTTGAAGTCGCAGGAGACAACTTGGTCCTCAGTGTACCCCAGGATGCCCTTGAGGGGACCCTCTGATGCCCGCTTCAAAACCTTCTTGATGTCATATTTGGCAGCTTTCTCCAGGTGGCAGGTCAGATCCACGACTGGCACATTGGGGGTGGGGACATGGAAGGCCGTGCCACTGAGCTTCCTGTTCAGCTCAGAGATGACCTTGCCTACAGCCTAGGCAGCACCAGTAGCAGGACGGATGGTGTCCTGGGCAGCCCTTCAGCCATCACACCACAGCTTCCCAGAGGGGCTGTCTGTGGTCTTCTGGGTGGCAGTGATGGCATGGACTGTGGTCATGAGTCCCTCCATGATGGCAGAGTTGTCATGGATGACCTTGGCCAGAGGGGCCAAGCAGTGGGTGGTGCAGGAGGCACCGCTGACAATCTTGAGGGAGTTGTCCTACTTCCCATGGTTCATGCCCATCACAAACATGGGGGCATCAGCAGAAGCAGAGATGATGACCCTCTTGACCCCACGCTCCAGCTGAGCCCCAGCCTTCTCCATGGTGGTGAAGACCCCAGTGGACTCCACTACAGACTCAGCACCACATCACCCCATTTGATGTTGGCAAGATCTCACTCCTGGAAGATGGAGATGGGCTTTCCGTTGATGACAAGTTTCCAGTTCTCAGCCATGACTGTGCCATGGAATCTGCCATGGTGGAATCATACTAGAGTGTGTAGACCATGTTGTTGAGGTCAGCGATGGGTCATTGATGGCGACAGCACCTACTTTGCCAGAGTTAAAAGTGTCCCTGGTGACCAGGCACCCAATAGGGCCAAATCCGTTTACTCGACCTTCCCCATTGTGTCTCAGGGTTGCTGGGGCCCTGCGCCGGAAGATGCGGCTATTTGTCGGATGCGGAGGAGCAGAGAGCCCATCTGGTCTTCGATTTTCTATTTTTTAGGTCACATGGAAGAGGCTGTTTGAGGATGTTCGTCCTGGCCCTGAAACCAGGCCAGTTATTGTAAATGAAGCCCCTTCACCTGTGACGTGAAGGGGCTTCACTTAACCCCTTTCCCATTCTAAAAAGATTAAGGAGATAGGTGTGACTATTCCCCAATAAATGTTCTCTTTAGGATGGATGTTAGAAGAACAGGACACATCTGTGGGCAGTGGGAAACCGAAAAGCATCTGAAGGTTGGAGTAATTGAGAGTAGAAAGAACTTGAGTTCTTGTGAGGCCTGTTCAGGGGAGAGCTGCACCCTCCCTGCTATCCGCAGGGCCAGCTTGGCTCTTGGGCCACCGGCCAGGCGGCCACTCCTTGCTGTCCTGGGTCCTGCTCCACCTGACTCACCATCGTCCTGGCCTGGGGGCTGTTTCCTGTTCCCACTGACTCATTCCACTGCTGAAACAAAAGGCCAGCGGCCCAGGCAGTGCTGCCCAACTGGGGCGGATGTTGTGCGGCTCTGCAAGGATGCTCCCCTTCCGGGGCATTCCAGCCCCCAGACCTCAGGCTGCCAGGGCACAGCACCTGCCAGGAGGCCTTACAGACCAGAAAGTCTGAGGGTCTGGTGGCCGTGCCCAGAGCACTCAGCATGTGACAGCAGCTCAGGCTCAGACCTAGAATCCTGGGAGGCTACCATCAGTGTCTTCACGTTTTCTAGAACAAATGTTCATGTGCTCATATTTTTTTACTTTACATGATAAACCAGGATTTTACCCTGGCAGAGAAGTGGTGTGCCTAGAGGTGTCATACAGTTTGTTTTTTTTTTTTAAACTCAGAATGTCCTTATTGATTTATTTTAAAATGATACTCATTATAAAATAAAATTTAAAACTGGAGAAAATTTTACTGAAGTACATAAAAATTATATGAAACCCTATAAATAAGATAAAAACAATGTCAATGTTTGGGTGAACATCCCTCCTAATGTTTTTCACTTGTTCCTATTTGGAGAAATACAGATATGTCTTATTTCCTTGTACTATTATGCATATTTCTTTCTCTTAATATTTCCGAAATGAGGCTTACAGTCAGCATGTACATTCAGTGTGGAGTTCCTTTCCAACACTCCAAAAAAAACTGCTATTACCATTTCAGTGTCTTAAAATCATTTCTGTCAAAATACGCTATTTAATGTTTTACACAAATTAGATATAAGATTTCTTTTTTAAAATGAGGCATGAATATCTTTTAACAGCAATGAACATAAATCTTCACTATAACTTTTTATTCTCATATGGTATGCCATTGTAATTTATTTAACCAGTTCCATATTTATAAGCATTTAGATTATCTCCAACTAACAGCATTATAAACAATGTTGCAGCAAACAGCCTTATACAAGATGTATAAATCTGTGTGTGTATTCTGTTTTTCTCTTCAGGATAAATTCCTAGAAGTAATCACTAAGTCAAAGGGCATACACATTTAAAAATTCAACACGTTTCCAAACTTGCTCTTCAGAAATTTGATAGAAATTTACACTCCCACTAACAGCATATGAGGGTATCAATATTTTTAATGTTTGTCATTCTAATAGTTGAGAAATTATTTAAGTTCTTTTTCTGGTAACTAATGAGTTTAGTGTACTCACACATGTTTATTTGGCCATTTTTATATCTTCCGTAAATTATGTGTTCTTTTTCCTTGACATCTTTTCTCTGGTGGTCTTGGACTTTTCTTTATTCATTTGTAGGAGCTATTTATTTATTTATTTATTTATTTATTTATTTATTTGAAGGGGGAGGGGCAGAGGGAGAGAGAGAATCTCAAGCAGACTCAGTGCTGAGTGTAGACATGGGGCTCGATCTCACAACCCTGAGATCATGACCTGAGCCAAAATCAGGAGTCAGACGCTTAACTGACTTATCCATCCAGGTGCCCCTGTTGTGAGCTCATTATACATTAAGACACTAGCCCTATCATTTAGAAAATTGCTATACGGTATTAATTTTTAATTGGTCATCTATACCAGACTTTTAAAAATGAGTTCTGATTTTCAGGTCTCTTTAAAGAAGTCTCTTCCCACCAACTATAAGCCCAAGGTTCAAAAGTATTTACCCATATTTTCTTCTTATTTTTTTAAGTTTACCTGTTTTATATTTAATAAAATCTATTTAGAATTTATTTTAGTATAAGAAATAATTTTCTTGGCTTCTGCTTTCAACTCAGGTTTAAACCAGCAATAAAAAATTTGCCTTACATTCTGTATTACATGTGCATTTACAACAGTCTCACTGATGATTTTTTAAAAAATCATTAAGCCCACTGATCTTTTTTTGAGTTTTCCGAAATTAGACAAAGAGAAAACACCTCTCATAGCAAACATCTCCAGTTCCTCTGCAGTTATAAATCCAAGTGCAATGGAAATTCTGTGTGTGTGTGTTGCACTAGGGATAAAATAAGCCAAAATTATTTATGTGATCAAAATATAATTATTTTCCATTATGAAAACAAAACTCTGCTCTTCTGCAATATAGTTGGCTTTCCTTACGTCCCCTTCAGTGGTAAGGACTGGGCAGAAGCTCATTCACAAAGAGACATGCGGTCAGGAAATTTGGGATGCTTTGTCTTGGGAAGTCATCGAGCTAGTGAAAGAGCAGACGGTGAGAGAAGGTTGCGCCCCAAGTCCTCTCAGCCATGGGCTGTGTCAGCACACTCTTGCTTCACGGTGGGAGAGCAAGGCCAATTTTGTATGTGAGCATTCATTGAGATTTTTGTACTTAACTTCCCGAGGACACCGTTTTTTAGGAGCGGCAGGGTAGGTGAAATGTTGACTACCTTCCGCTAGGCTCTCCTATGCCAGCGACCCATGCAGACAAGCAGTTCCCAGACCGGGCTGTTGAAAAATGTCACTTTGGGGTATGGCCGAATGCAATGACGACCTGCGAATTCACTAGCAGTGCCCAAATCTCTCTTTTGCCCTTTTCTGCTTCTCTTGCAGTAGATGACAGCACTGGAGTTATAAATTGCATCTGCTGGAAAAAGTCGAACAATACCGAGTCTTCATCAGGTACTTTTATTTGACCGTCCTTTACTTTTTTTACTCAGGGTGGCTCATCAGAACAGCTGTAGGGCTGAATGTTCGTATTTGTCCACGGGTGAAATCTGTGGATCAACTGCAGATCTGGCCCCTCTGCAGGCTGACGTCATAGAAGAGCTAGTTGTGTTTCTTTCTCCCGTCTTCTCTGGTGCTCACTTCCTACCGAGCCTGCAGGAGCGTGACTAGGTTGCTGGGAATTTGAGCATTTCCTTTTTACCGTGGTAGTTATTACGGAAGTCAAGATGTTTTAGCCTAATTGCCAGTGAGGTCAGAATCCCCATGCTCCAGGCGTATCCCTTGACCAAAGAAAGTTTTGGAGATTTTTGCTTTTACGTGATTGCCCACTAACTTCTGTGCTGCCACAATCCAGATTTTCTGAAATCTCAAAGATGTCAGAAATTCTAAAATTGATGAGAAGGTAAAATAGGATTCCTTCGGAGTTAACCATTGAATAATATAAACTGAAAGGAAACTTTTTTTCTTAAAGATTTTATTTATTTGAGAGAGGGTGTGTGTGAGCAAGTGAGTGAGAGTGTGAGTGGGGGGGGGAGGGGCAGAAGGAGAGGGAGCAGCAGACCCCCCCGCTGAGCAGGGAGCCCGATGGGGGACTTGTTCCCAGGACCCTGAGATCATGAACTGAAGGCAGATGCTTAACCCGACTGAGCCACCCAGGCGCCCCAAAAAGAAACTTTAAAATTGTATGTTGAACACATTGACTATAACTGAAACAGCATTTGGAATTCCTTGAGTACATTTTAATAGGCCTTAGGTAGTTTTTTTAAGTTAAGTTCATAATAAAAAAAATACTGGGCAATACTGGTGATCATTTTTGGTTCTAGAAAAGCTACAGCAATTGGGACCTTGTCTTTCTGTTTGGCAGCATACACAGTGCGGTGCATATGAAATACACAGTGGCACATGAAATACTGTCTGCTATTCTATCTAACATCTGGTGTCTGGCTCCTTGGGTGATACACGGTGTCTTTCCTCTCTGCCATTACCTGCCAGAATCTCAGCTTCCTACTTTGACCATCCTGACCAGTGGAATGCTCCTTGGCTTAATTTTCTGACGTATTTACGTTTAGAACTTGGCCATCAGTTTCCTATAACTTCAGTGTTCCATTTCCTAATTTGGGAACATCTTAATCATTGGCACTGCTTTGTTTAGGATATTTTGTAGATAAAAATTGAGAATGACAGCAGATTTTTTTTTAAGATTTTATTTATTTATTTGACAGAGACACAGCGAGAGCAGGAACACAAGCAGGGGGAGTGGGAGAGGGAGAAGCAGGCTTCCCGCCGAGCAGGGAGCCCGATGCGGGGCTCGATCCCAGGACCCCGGGATCATGACCTGAGCCAAAGGCAGACGCTTAACGACTGAGCCACCCAGGCGCCCCGACAGCAGATTTTTATGCAGCTGTTTCAGAGGCAAGAAATAAATCTATAGGACAGTCAGATAATTGAATTTTCATATATGTCTAGGGTATTAAAATCATTTGCAGATTTATGGGTTTTGTGTCATCAAACCCTCAATCAGAGGGTGTCGTTTGAATATATGGACTTGTTTCAGGCTATGGAGCAGCAGACTTTTTCTGTACAGGGTCAAATAGTAAATGTTTTCTGCTTCGTGGGCGCTCTGGTCTGCACCTCAACTGCTCAGCTCTGCCATAGTAACACAGAAGCGGCCACACACAGTAGGTACAGTAAAGTAAAACTTTATTTACAAAAACAGGTTGTGGATGGATTTGGCCCATGGGCTGTAGCTTGCAGACTCCTGTTTTAGACATTGTTTTAATTTTCAAAATCAACTTTTTCTTTTTAAAGAATGACATTAGGAATATTGTATAACTCTTATATTTAGTAAGTTTTTGGATAAAATGTCTACTAATACTGAGACTAAGATTTTTAAAATATTTGTAAGTAGTTGAATAGGTGAACAGTCACAGTGGGTAGCCTTAATTGGAAATTGCTTTGAGAATAAAAAGAGAGGGTAAGAATACAAGGAAAAAGCCCGAAAATGATTCTCGTCATGTTATATATGAAGTGAGATTTTTAAATTATTCCTGACTAGCCTATTCTCTCCTTTTCATTTAATTGCCCTCAATTTAAAAGCTTTCCCCTGGAACGTGGCCAATGGAGACTAATTTTTTTTAAACAAAATTCAGCCTGAGTCAAAATCATGTTGCAGTCCGTTAAGGTAATTAAGAATAAGCTATTAACTCCTATAAATGTCCTGTTGAGTGTACCATTTAGACTAGCTTATGAGAAAAGTTAAGAAAGCCTGGCCCTTGATACTATAACTTTAGAGGGGGTTTATCTTTCCAGCGTGGAATAGGCTACTTAAAATGAAATTCCGTCAGGCTCCAGCCATCTCATTAGATTCACCAAATTACAGAGCTTGAGCCGTTCTTTCGGCAGTTTGGCTCACCCTTTAAATGAAAGCTGGGCCTCATTCTCAGACTGGCCGCCAGTCTGATCATTTCAGCAGTGCTGTAGGAAACATTTATTATGATGTGTTTTAAATTCAGCCTAAATACAAGACGGCTTGAGGGGACAGGAACACAGATGGAATAAACCTTTTAAAAAGTAACACCTGGGTATTTTCTGAAGAAAGCCGGTCAGCTGAGTACCATTAATGCCGATGGTGTTCTAGATTACTAGGTGTTGGTGCTCCGTGCTCTCTAGGTTGCTGTTTCCCCTGATAGAGTAGATGCGGGAAAAGAAAAGTAATGCTGTGGCACTTTACAAAGCCACAGTCATCTAAGTTGTGTAAGATTAAAAAGACAATGGGATCAATAGGCTAATGGGGAGATTTGTTCATTCATTATAGGAACACTAAGTATATGACAAGCCAGAAATAAAACAAGAGCAGGAAATACATCAGCATTTAACAAATGTTGGCTCAGGTAGATAAAAATATTTTTAAAAGAGGTGACTCTGATCCGTATCTTCAGCTTACATGACAACGTAAAGAAGATGGAGTTGTGTGTTTATCGCAGCAAATACGGGGTTCACGTGTTAAACTCTGATAAGTCCCTAGCTGTTAAAGCCCCGAAAACTACCATCAGTGGCAGTGGGATAGACTAAACATCTTTTCAAACTTTCATGTAGTAAAATGAAATCCAAAAAGCACAGAAAAGCAGTGGAATGGGGGGAGTGGATATAATTAGCAGAACTGATAAAGCTTCCCTAAAAAAAGACATGAAGGATACATAGAATGCACAAGATGATTTCTCACACGTAAAGAAATGCAGAGAGCAGATCATCTTATATAAAAACACAGAGCCTGTCTGGCAGTTTAAAAGCAAAAATAAAACGTCATGGAATCATTACGTATTTTTTAAGGTACTAAACATCCACGTGACGGAAGCCGGTGTAGGAGCTGCAAGCATGCGCCTTGACACCTTGTCAAAACAGAACGGTTTGATTGTTTCTTTCTGGCAAACATTCTGACAATATGTAATGAACTGTAAACCTGTTTTTACTTTTCTGTCCAGTAATTCCCAACAAAAGACCCCAAGGAAAACAAAATAATTTTGTCGAGGGCTTCATTATTCATTTTTACAAATAGCTGACATTTATAGACCATTTCCTGTGGGTCTGACATCATGCCAAGCTCATGATGTAAGGGTTAACTTACAGCATGTGCAACAACTCTGTCTGTGAGGTGGGCTCTCCTGTTACCCCCAATTCACAGTTGAGGAAACCCTGGCGCCGTGAGGTTAACAGCCTGCCCACGGTCGCAGAGCCGGTAGGAAGTGAGTGGAGATCTCAGCCCGGTCTGTCTGACTCCATTACCCAAGCGCTGACCTCTAAGCTGCATCCAGTGCAGGTGATTAAAGCCGAAATAAAAAATTACAAAAAGCGGGGAGAAGGGGATATTTAATGAGACTAGCTCATCAAACTGTGGTATATTAACATGCCAGTGCTCCATGATTTTTTAAAATGCTCGAGTTGTATAGATTCTGTGGATACATGTGTGTATCTGAACTTGAGCCAGGCAGAAAATCAGAACGTCGAATTGTTTACACACACTAGCTGTAACTGGAAAATACGAGTATGCTCACAGGGCAGGAGCAGAGAATAAACAGGAAGGTGCTAGTGTCAGAGACCGCCTGGGTTCAAACCCCAGCTTTGTTGCTAGCTAGTTGTTTTACTTTGTGCAAGTTGCTTCACCTCTCTGTGACTCAGTGTCCTCCTCTATAAAATGGGGCTAATAATAAATCGGTGTAGTTGTGAGGATGAGATGTGCTAATACAGCGTCAAGTCCTCAGAACAGCACCTATGGTACCCAAATATTCTCAGCTATGCTTCTTACTATTTAATACAATTTGAAATTAAACTTAAGTGATAGAAATTATTTAGAATTGAAAGTGCATTGGGTTATTTTCACCATGAAGTTGCTTAAACTTTCAGTTGTAAGTGGTATGAGAACGTGCGTGTGTGAGAAAGAGAAAGAGAGAGAGAGCGCGGGTTTACCCCAGTTACCCAACGAAGATGAGAGGCGAGAGATTAGGGTGTTGAGCACCTAGGTGGGAAATCAGCCTGAGGCATATTCGCCTTCCCTATAAACAGAACTGCATATGGAGATCTGGGTCCCCTTTTCCCCTGTGCCAGACTTGTCTTCCTGCAAGGACACTTTAAAGGGTTGTTGAGAGCTGTTGCCACCAAACGCAGAACTCGGCTAAGGACCACGTAGAGCCCTTTGAATGCGCTGGCAATGCAGGAGCAGGGGAGAACCTGTCGGAGCCCTGCCAGGACTTTCTCACTAACGGGTTATCAGGCCTCCTAGACTCTGTTCCCTTCAGCCTACTTTTGAAAAATTACAACTTATGCCTTCTGTTCAGCAGAGGATTTCAGAAGGTTGTGCAGATTTCTTACAGTAGAGCCGCTAATCAGAAGTAGAAGGAATAGGTGTCTTATGTTGGTCTCACCCCAGAACTGTGTCACACATGCGGTGGAGTGATCGTGTTATGTATTTGTCTCTTCTGGCCCTATAGCAACTACAGCTGCTGCAGCTCTAGGGGAGCTGAACTTAACCTCACAGCTTAAGAAGCTGCAAGACACCATTGAGCAGAAGACAAAGATAGAAATTGGGGACATTATCCAGATCAGAGGTTATGTCCACATGTACAGAGAGGAACGAGAGATTCGTGTCACCACTTATTGTAAGCACAAGTTATCTCTGCCAAATTGGTTGTTATGCTGGGTGTGTGTCCAGTAAACTCTGGGTTATCTGGAAGTCAAACGGCAAAAAAGTTCAGATAAAAAGATGTAACTCTTTACTGGACGAAATTATATTTCATAACAGGTTTCTTTAGAAAAACAGCATTTTTAACTTTGTTTTGAAGAGCAGTAACTAGAAATGGGGGAAGAAAACAAATGATTTATTATATATATCTGGCAAATTTATTTGGGCCACATCAGAGTTTAAAGTACTTTGAAGTTCTGTGTGTCAGTCCATTTAGGGCAGAGTGTTCATATTCTTTAAAATGATGGCGATTTCTTGAATACCACTGAGTCCATTAACTTTGAAGGAAAACAGCTAATTGGAAATAACGATCGTCCCACATCCTCTGAGTGATACGTTTTGCAGGACTCTGGCTGATTTGGGTTGGAAATCCCACGGATGGCCCCTGTTGTTTGCCATTGTAACAGATGAGTGCATAAGCGAAAGTGCTTTCCCTGGTTCCAGTCTGCTGCCGGACAGGCCTGTGATGCTGAGGGCGTTGCATTCCCTCTCAAAGGATGACTGGGAACCATTTAGTGCATCTAGGATGTATGATCCTTGGGCACCCATAGGGAAGGAGACCCACTGGGTGCCTAGCAGCAGGTCCTCTCTCCAGAACCCTGGAGAGAGCTGATCTCATTGTAATTTCTATGGCATGTTTTCCCCATGGCTTATTAGATAAAGTAGAAGATCCCGTGTGTAACATTCAAATCGCGAGGATGCTTGAGCTGCCCAGTATCTACAGGAAAGTTTATGACCAGCCTTTCTGCAGTCCAGCCCTAGAGCAAGAAAGGTAAGCTGTGGCCTCTCACTGCTAAAGACGTATTGATGGCAGTAAGCCAAGCAGCGGGAGCCCAGTTGCTGGGGTAGGCCAGGGTTCAAATCCTGAGCTGTCCACACTCATGGAGGGGCTCTGGGCAAGTCTCCTTACTCCCCATGTGGCTTCATTTTCTTACCTGCAAGGTGAAGATAATAATAGTACAGATATTCTAAGGTTCCTGGGAGGAAAGTGTATGTGTAATTGGAGTCCCTGGAGGAGTGCAGGGAGCAGAGAAAATGTATTTGAAGAAATAATGGATGAAGTTTTTCCAAGTTTGCTGAAAACTATAAATGCACAGATCCAAGAAGCTCAATGAGCCCCAAGGCAAGAAAGCTGCCATGAAACCTCATAGTCAAAATACTACACAATGACACATTATAACAAGAAACTGTAAAAAATGATACCCATCATTCCCAACCAGGGATGATTTTACTTTCTTGTGGGGGGGGGGTCAGGGGGTACAGGAGGACTAAGAATACATGCATACTCATTAGTGTCTGCATCAAAGGACTCTGAGCGGGGGCAGAAAACCAATAATAGCCTCTGCCTACAGGTGGGAACTGCAAGGAGGATAGAAAGGAGACTTCACTGTGTACGCTTTAATTTTTTTTTTAAAGATTTAAAGAGGGAGAGGAAGAGAGAATCTGAACCAGATTCTGCACTGAGCAGAGAGCCTGATGCGGGGCTCTATCTCAGGACCACAAAATCACAACCTGAGCCAAAAGCAAGAGTCGGCCGCTTAACCGACTGAGCCACCCAGGCACCCCCCCCCACTTTAACTTTTTTAACATATACATATTATAGGGGCGCCTGGGTGGCTCAGTTGGTTAGGCGACTCCCTTCAGCTCAGGTCATGATCCCAGGGTCCTGGGATCGAGTCCCGCATCGGGCTCCCTGCTCTGCGGGGAGCCTGCTTCTCCCTCTCCCACTCCCCCTGCTTGTGTTCCCTCTCTCGCTGTGTCTCTCTCTGTCAAATAAATAAATAAAATCTTAAAAAAAAAAAAAAAACATATACATATTATATATTCAAAAAATGTATGTTAAAAAAAAAACCAAACTCTAGACCTGTAGAAAGTAACAAAGTGGAAGTTCCCCATTTTCCTGCCTCAGTACCATTACCCCAAGGTTGCCACCATTCGTAGGTTGATGCGTATCCTTTTAGACATTTTTCTTCTGTGCATATACAAGCATGAACATTCACCCATATATTTTATGGGTTGTCATTTGCTTTTTTTTTTAAAAGATTTTATTTGACAGAGAGAGACACAGCGAGAGAGGGAACACAAGCAGGGGGAGTGGGAGAAGGAGAAGCAGGCTTCCCACTGAGCAAGGAGCCTGATGTGGGGCTCGATCCCAGGACCCTGGGATCATGACCTGAGCTGAAGGCAGACGCTTAATGACTGAGCCACCCAGGCGCCCCATCATTTGCTTTTTAATAAAAATGGGAACACAGCTTATATACTATTCTGCAGCTTGACTTTTTCCCCCAAATCTTTCATGAATATTATAGCTGCTGTAGTCCTGCCTCATCCTTTTAAATGACCGCACAGAGCTCACTGTACGAATTGCCCTTTATGTCAAAAACAAGCGTTATTATTGAACAGACCCATTACCAGTAATAAATTTAAATCAGTAGTCAGAACACTCCCAACAAACAAAAGTCCAGGACCAGATGGCTTCACAGGTGAAATCTACCAAACATTTAAAAAAGAGTTAATACCTATTCTCCTCAAACAATTCCAGAGCATAGAAGGGGAAGGAAAGCTTCCAAATAAATTCTATGCAGCAGGCATTACCCTGACACTAAAACCAGACAGACACACTACAAAAAAAGACAACTACAGGCCCATATTCCTGATGAACATGGATGCGAAAATCCTCAACAAAGGGGCGCCTGGGTGGCTCAGTCGTTAAGCGTCTGTCTTCGGCTCAGGTCATGGGTTCTGGGATCGGGCCCCACGTCGGGCTCCCTTCTCAGCGGGAAGCCTGCTTCTCCCTCTCCCTCTGCTTGTGTTCCCTCTCTTGCTGTGTCTCTTTCTGTCAAATAAAAAAATAAAATCTTAAAAAAAAAAAAAATCCTCAACAAAATACTAGCAAACTGCATTCAACAATACATTAAAAGGATCATTCACCATGATCACGTGGGATTTATTCTGGGAATGCAGGGATTGTTTAATATTTACAAATCAATCAACATGAGATGCCACATTAATAAAACAAAGGATGAGAGTCACATGATCTTCTCAGTAGTCACATGATCATCTCAATAGATGCAGAAAAGGCATTTGACAAAATTCAACAGCCATTCATGATAAAAACTCTCAACAAAGTGAGCTTAGAGGGAACACAGCATAATGAAGGCCATATATGAAAAACCCACAGCTAACATCATACTCACTGGAAACAAGACAAGAAATCCACTGTTGCCACTTTCATTCAACATAGTACTAGAAGTCCTAGCCACAGCAGTCAAACAAGAAGAAGAAAGAAAAGGCATCCAAATTGGTAAGAAAAAAGTTAAACTGTCCCTATTTGCAGATGACAATGACACTATACATAGAAAATCCTAAAGACTCCACCAAAACAAATTATTAAAACTACAAATGAATTCAGTAGAGTTGCAGGATATAGAATTTTAATACACAGAAATTGGTTGCATTCCTATACACTAATAACAAAGTAGCAGAAAGAAAAATTAAAACAATTCTATTTACAGTTGCACCAAAAAGAATAAAATACCTAGGAAAAAACCACGAGGTGAAAGACCTATACTCTGAAAACTATAAAACATTGATGAGAAAAAGTGAAGGTGATGCAAATGAAAAGATATTCCATGCTCATGGGTTGGAAGAATTAATATTGTTAAAATGTCCGTACTACCCAAAGCAGTCTATGGATTCAGTGCATCCTTTTCAAAATACCAACAGCATTTTTCAAAGAACTAGAACAAATAATCTTAGAATTTGTACTGAACCACAAACGACCCAAATAGCCAAAGCAATCTTGAGAAAGAAGAACAAAGCTTAAGGTATCACAATCCCAGATTTCAAGATATACTACAAAGCCACAGGGATCAAAACAGTATGGTACTGACACAAAAATAGACACATAGTTCAGTGGAACAGAATAGAGAGCCCAGAAATGAATCCATGTTTTTGTGCTCAATCTGTAACAAAGGAGGCAAAAATATACAATGGGGGAAGGCTTAAAAATCCTTTTTAAAAAATCAAAAAAATTAAAAATAAAAAATAAAAAAATTACAAATAGAAATACGATATGATCCAGTAATTCCACTACTGGGTGTGTACCCAAAGAAAACAAAAACACTAATTCAAAAAACACCTCCGTGATTAAATCAGCATTATTTACAGTAGCCAAGATATGGAAACAACCTAAGGGTCCCATCAAAGGGGAGGAGTGGGGGGGGGACGGGGATGGACAAAATGGGTGAAGGAAAGTAGGAGATACAGGCTTCTAGTTATGGAATGAATAAGTCATAGGGATAAAAGATACAGCACAGGGAATACAGTCAATGGTATTGTAATAGTATTGAATGGTGACAGATGGTAGCCACACTTGTGAATGTAGCATAGTATGGACTTGTCAAATGCTATATTGTATACCTTAAATTAATTTAAAATTGGGTGTCAGCTATACTTCAATCAGTCAAACAAACATCAATATAGTGTCACATTTCCCAGCTGAATTTCTTTTTCATGCACACCGAAAAGAAACAGAGGTGATAGTTTTCTGCAGGGCTTTTAAAAACTTTCCCCCAGCAGCGATCCAGGTACCCTGGACCTTGCCAATCTCACGTATTTGCTGAGTGAAAGAGCCAAAGAATTCCTCGTGGAGAACAAAGTGCAAACCTTTTACCAGCAGGAATTGGAAACTGTGGAATCTCTGCTGTCCCTTGCCAATCAGCCTGTGATTCACAGCGCCAGCTCTGAGCAGGTAAGTGCTGCATGCCCATGTGAGAATTCAGGTCCCCTGTCCCATATCTGCAGCTCAAGGGTATGGGTGAACAGGACTGTGGCATGAACACTCAGAGGGTAGACCCAGGGAATAGAGGTTCTGGTTCTAGTCCATGTTTCTCTTCTGGAAAGGTCACTGACCACTAAGAATTTGAAATGAGAATGCACCTGCCCTTTTGTCCTCCTCATTTAATCTCAGTAAACTTAATCTTTGGGTAGGGGAAAAAAGTAGTTTAAGGTTCATACTACTTAGTATTCACTGAGATGGGTATTTAATCTCAGCAGGAGCCAAATAAGAGGGAAATAAATGAGAAGAGGTGATTGTTTTTCCAAGATTATTCAGCAAGAGGGTTTTTTTTTTTTTAAGATTTTATTTATTTATTTGACACAGAGAGAGAATAAGCATAAGCAGGTGGAGGGGCAGAGGGAGAGGGAGAAGCAGGCTCCCCACTGAGCAGGGAGCCTGATGCGGGGCTCAATCCCAGGACCCTGAGATCATGACCTGAGCTAAAGGCAGCCGCTTAACCACCTGAGCCACCCAGGTGCCCCCAGCAAGATGATTCTTGAACCAAAGTTTTTAATGACTTGCTCTCTCTTCGTCAAAATAAGGTTACCTTATTAGGATTTGAATAAAGACCAAGTTGTGTTCAGTCTAGTTTATAAGTAAAAATTTCTAGGAACAATCAAATAATTTCTTACTCCTCTGGGAAAGAGCTGTCCCTTTTTCCCCTCTCATGTTACAGGTGAACTTAAGTTGTTGGGTGTTTATTTATTTGCTTGGAATTAAGAGTTATTTGAAACTTTAATTTTAGGCTTTCCCTTTCATTGCAATTCTCAGGTTTTTTGTTGTTGTGACACCATTTATTTTTATTTATTTTATTTATTCCACCCGGGAATGATCTCTGCTGAAATGTCGCCTTCTTGCCCTCCCCGTATTTGCTCTGATAGCCACCTGCTTCCTCACTGTGTTATCACCCTGTTTTCATATCTCAGGATATCACTGGTACCTACTTGTTTGCCTACCTATTCCTCTGCCAGAATTTAAATTTTACAAGGGCAGAGGTCTTCTCTATCTTGTTCTTCGCTCTCTAGAACCATGGCCTAGAACAGGGCTGCCATAAACTAAGTTCTTGATGCTTATTTGTTGGTTGAAGGAATGAAGTTTTTAAAAATTTAAATAGTCCCCAGAAGTATCTAGTTAAAAGTAAGTTTCCTTCCCATCCTCCCTCCCACCCTCTTTCCCCAGAGACAAGCACCATTGCTAGTCTCATGAGTATCCTTCCAGAGAGAGTCTGTGCATTTATAAACTAGGAGTAGTTATATTCCCCCCCCCTTTTTTACACAATTGGTAGCATGCTAAACTCTGATCTATACCTAGCTTTTCACTGAACTGCATGTCTTAGCCTTTCCTAGCCATACATATGGATTTGCCACTATAATAATCTTTTGTTACATGTACCGTAATTTATTTAACCAGTCTCTCCATTTCTGGGCTGTTTAGAAGTTTTCCGATCTTTTGTCATTACCAGCAGGGCTGCCGTGAATACCTTGTTAGGTAACATAAGTTACTCCTCGTGATTCTGGTGGAACAGACACCGGGTCCTCATCCTGACCTCCTAGGCGACAGCCACTGCGTCTCAGTTTCATTCACGAACCTAATTACCTCCTGCTGGCCGCAGGCTGTGTGCCCGGTGACCCGCGATGTCATTCGCAGAGACAGGGATAGCGTGTCAGGGGACGCGCAGGTGGAGAGCGCCCGGACTAGCCGCTGCCTTCTGCCCTCCTGGGCTCCTTCGCGGGTGGGGTCCCGCAGCTGTCCGCAGGATTAAGCTTCCTCCCAATTAGTCGTTCAGAGGCGGCTCACCGCCAAGTTAGCCCCCTAACACTTGTGACCACTCTGTCGGCCTGTTGGGAAGGAAACTGAAGCTTAGCAAAGACCACATTCTTCCCGTGAACCCACTCTTCTGTAGGAGCCACAATTAAGTAGAGAGACTCTGAGGATTCTCTGAAGGTTCCTCCATTCAAAACGACCGTGGGGAACTTTTGGCGTGACATCTTTTTGAAAATGCTCAGAGCAGAAACTTGTTGTCTGCCCAGTCAGGTATGTTTAAAGAGAAATGAATGTGGCACTTTGTTTTGTCTTTGGAAACTTTTTCCCATCAATTATGAATTATTCCCTCACATGACTGTGGTTGGGGAGGTCAGCATCATTAAGTTGAAGTCTGTTTAATAGAGCCTAGGAGACTAAGGATGCTTTACAGTGATGGTGAAACCCTAGATCCTTTGGCACTTCCTGTTGTCATACAGATGAAAGCTTCACAAAAAATCATTGTAATAGTGTTATATAGTTTAGAGGCCAGGGGAGAGAGGGTTTGAATGTCATCCCCCCGCCTTTCTTTTTCCGTAGTGGCCCTTCTTAGCAAATCCAGAAACATGATAAGCAGACCTTGCAAAACCATTGTTTCTTTGACAGCTGGATAAATGTAGAGTTTGAGAATGAAGACTATATATATATTTCAGAGATCCACCCAGTTCCTGACCTGTGGCTGGGAGAGGCCTGCTCAGGCTCAGCATGTTCAGCCAGTCACTGTTTCTCTCTCTGTGCATTTGGTTTCCCGAATCAGATGAGCCTTGTCTTTAGAAAAAGACAAGAAGGACACAAATCCCAGGCCAAGCCAAGCTGCTGGCTAGCAGAGATGATTGGGGGCCTTCCCCCTGAGATTGTATCATTAGAACCAGTAGGGAGATATGTTCTGAGGTCAGCCGAGGCAAATGTTTTTGGAAAGGAAGTTTCACATACTATTTATATTCACAGAGCCTTTTCTGTTGGGTCCTCCTTGTTCACAGCTGAAACTGTGCTTTTAGTCTCACAGTCCTAGCACACTGTCCTGCTCCCTGAGCTTACAGAAATCTGGGAGGAGGAACTGAGCTTTTTGTGTGGTCTGGGGATAACCAGGAGTCATTTCTAATGATGGCAGTAATCATGCAACAATCATTTTTTAGTCTCCAGTTTATTTCTATCTTGGTAAGAGCTGTAATAAACTCAACCCTTAGGATCCTGATATTAAATTTACTGAAAAGATGAATTTCCTTAGAATTATGAAGATTAAGTGGCTTTAACTGTTTCGTGGGAGAGTCTGTTTTGGGTTGATTGTGCTTCCCCTAATAAATACAGCTTTCCCTGAAGGCCCCAGAATACAAGGCTGTGTGACTGAGTATTGCTAGGTGAGTTGTTTATTCTAAACACACTCACATAGATTTTCTGCCTGTGGGAGTCATCACATAGTTCTTGGCCTTATTCTGCCTTCAGGGAACGGATGCTGTCATAACTTGGAATGTTCGTCAACTTTCAGGCCATAATGTTCTAATGACCAGGTGCTCCAGCTTGTTGACTATTAATTTAATTAAGAGTATTAGATCACGATCCTGGAGTCCTGGGATCGAGTCCCACATCAGGCTCCCTACTCAGCAGGCAGTCTGCTTCTCCCTCTGACCCTCCCCCCTCTCATGTGCTCTCTCTCTCTCTCACTCTCTCTCTCTCAAATAAATAAATAAAATCTTAAAAAAAAAAAAATAACAGTGTTAGACTGTCCTCTTCAGGCCAGGGGAGCGTGTTCGTGAAACATCACTAGGATCCATTAGA
Organism: Neomonachus schauinslandi; assembly: GCF_002201575.2. Taxonomy (NCBI): domain Eukaryota; kingdom Metazoa; phylum Chordata; class Mammalia; order Carnivora; family Phocidae; genus Neomonachus; species Neomonachus schauinslandi. The sequence continues at coordinate 129,470,970 of NC_058408.1, read as the reverse complement.
TTAAAACAGTGCCTCTTTGGAAGGCCTTTTCTAGAAAGAGAGGGTTTCTTTAGGGATGCAGTGGTCAACGCTTGAAGCCATTTGGGGGTTTCTTTCCTTTCGCTATTACATGCAGGAAATGTCATCAGCAGATCACAAGCAAGCTCTCTCTTTCAGCATCTGTGGGTACTGTCCCAGATAGGCTTCATCAGCATTCTTTTTTTTTTAAAGATTTTATTTATGAGAGAGAGCGAGAAAGAAGAGAGAATGAGTGGGGGGAGGGGCAGAGGGAGAAGCAGACTCCCTGCAGAGCAGGGAGCCCAATGAGGGCTCAATCCCAGGACCCTGGGATCATGACCTGAGCCGAAGGCAGATGCTTAACTGACTGAGCCACCCAGGTGCCCCTTCATCAGCATTCTTCATTAGGGGTAGGACTTGGCCTTCAAATGCTTTTTTAGAAGCTTTGCCTTGTTTCTTTGGTGCTGTCATCTTTTAAGTATCTTGACAATTTTCTGTCACATTAAAAATGGGTGTGTACCTTGAAGGACAGTTGTTCACTACTTTGTTTCAGAAATGGACTGAAAATCCCCAGTGGAATAATAAAAAGGATACCTCCTCTATAATGGGGTATTTACTTCCCATTCATTACACAGATGTCTTATTAGTTACCCACTGTGTGCCAGGGAGGAGGTGGCCAAGTTGAAATAAAGTCCCCAACTCAGTAAGCTTACAATTTAGTTAACCATGGTGGGACATAGCTGAAGGCCCAGCTTCCTTGGGAACAAGAAATAGGGTAAACTGGTAACTTTGCGTAAACCCATGTCTTGGAGGAGAAATACTGAAATTGAGGAGATAGAAAACTGAGAGCAGCAGAGGTTCCTTTCCATGCGGTCTGGGACCCCTCTGCCTTCAGCCCCATGGACCCGCCTCGGACAGACAGGTCTCCGTATGGCTGTTTGCCTCCATTTAAAATAAGGAGACTACTTAATACTTTGTACATCCTAGAATCCCCAACTTTATTTCAGTATGTGTAAAATTCTCTGAAGTCCTTAGGAAGAGATTATATATAGCCATAATTTTAATGAAAAAACTGAGCTAATATACATGTACAGTGTTTTGGCTCTGAATTAAAAAAAAAAAATCAAAGATTATCTTTTTGTTCAGGAAACTAATTCTACCAAAAGCAGCATGGGAATAGAAGTAATTTTAAATGTTCAAGACATATAAACTACATACTCCAAAGATTCTCTTCTTGATTTTCCATTTCATACTGTAAAATTGAACCAAATTGCAACTAAGGTATGGAACAGTTATCAAGCATGATCCTACCTGAGCAAACTTCCCAGGCCTGTTTAAATACCAGCCTGCTGGGCCACACATCTGCATCATTTTGACTCAGCAGATTAAAAGCCTGTTGGGTGAATTCATAAACCAGTTGGTCCAGGGAGTTACTCTTAGATGCTGTAAGACGGGACTTAACTTCTTTTTCTTTTTCCTCTTCCTACAGGGGGATTCTAAGAAGGACACCACTTCCAAGGCAATTCATAGTATATTTAAGAACGCAATACAGCTGCTTCAGGAAAAAGGATTTGTTTTCCAGAAAGATGATGGTTTTGATAAGCTATACTATGTAAGAGACCTGCAACTTTTTTTTTTTTTTTTCCTTCATAGCTTCGATCACTATATTCATTTGTTAGGAATACCTATTTACTATTTTTAAAATTCATTAAGGACGTTCATAAAATAAGGAGTGAAAGTCAGCCCTTCTCTTTCCCCAAGGTGCCATTTCTTTTTAAAGATTTTATTTGTGTATTTTAGAGAGCACAAGCGGGAAGGGGCAGAGGGAGAAGGAGAAAGAATCTGAAGTAGACTCTGTACTGGGCACAGAGCCCAATGTGGTGCTTGATCCCATGCCCGGGAGATCACGACCTGAGCCAAAACCAGTCGGACACTTAACCCGCTGAGCCACCCAGGCGCCTGGCCCCCCCCCACCCAGCTGCCATTTTTAACAGTATGTCCTTCTAGACACTTACCTGTGCATTTACAAATGTACACATATAGATGCTTCTGTGGCTTTTTTGTTTTCCCCCCCCAAAAGTGATTGTCCTGCAAATCAGGACTTCTCAGCCTTAATACTGGGCCAGATGGTTCTTTGCTGTGGGTGGCTTTCCTTTGCATTGTGGGAGGTCTAACAGCATCCCTGGCCTTCATTCACTAGATAGCAGTAGCAGCCCACCGACTTGTGACAACCAAAAATGTCTCTGGACATCGCCAAGTGTCCCCTGGGACAGTTGAGAACCACTGCTGTAAATAATGCCTGGCAGTTTTGGGGGGTGGGGTACCAAAATAGCACATCACAGGCATCTTTCCATTTTAGTACTTCTAAATCTCCCTCAATCTTTTTGGCCTCGCATGGTATCATGGGTTCTTGCCCTACACTTCTAACCCCTTCTTTCTGGTGGACATCGGTGTTGATTCTGAGTTTTGCTTTCATAGATAGTGTTGCTATGGCTACCTTTGTGAATTCACGTAAGCATTTCTGTAAGATTTGCTCTTAAAAGAGGAATTGCCGTGCAAAGGACATGTATCTTTAAGCATTTGGTCAGCACAGTCTGATTGACCTCCCAGAAGGCGATACTCACGGACATTCCCACCAGGGGTACCAGGGCCTGCTTGCCTCATACCTTCAGAGTTAAAGGTTCACCTCTTGCTGCCTATCTTTAATACTCGGGGGGGCCGTGCTTTCGGTGACAATGGGCTTCCTCGTGACGGCTGGTATCAGCAGCGTAGATGTGGCTTCAGTCACGAGTGATTCTCCTGGAGGCAGATCAGAATTCCGAGGAGTCCCAGAAGTCTCACTCTTTACAGACATGATGCTGGAGGGGAATCTTTCCTTAATAGGACATTTTCTTGATGTTGGTTTACTCTAGTGATTCCCCATTTTAGAGAGGTTTTTTAAATTAATATATGTTTTAAATACTATATGAGTAAAACTTTTAAGGTTTTTTTTTTTAATTTTTAGGTAATCTCTACACCCAAGGGATGCCTGGGTGGCTTAGTTGGTTAAGCATCTGTCTGCCTTCAGCTCGGGTCATGATCCCAGGGTCCTGGTATCGAGTCCCGCATCGGGCTCCTCACTCAGCGGAGAGCCTGCTTCTTCCTCTGCCTGCCACTCCCCCTGCTTGTGCTCCCCATTTCTCTGACAAATAAATAAAATCTTAAAAAAAAAAAAATCCCTACACCCAACGTGGGGCTTGAACTCACTACCCTGAGATCAAGAGTTGCATGCTCTACCCACTGAGCCAGCCAGGGGTCCCTGAGTAACTTTTGAAAAGGGTATTCTAGTCTGTGTACAGATGAGTGCAGACCACCTCCTGCTGGAAAGACCTGGTAAGGCTGGAGAAGCCTATGCTGGGCAGCTCCCCTTCCCATGCCTCCCCAACCCCTCCCGCCCGCCGGGCTCTGGGTTGGCCCCCTGTGTCTGTAAAACGTGGCTTTTCCTGGGCAGCAGCCAGGGCTGAGGTGTGGCGGGGCTAGGGCACTTCCTCCTGTGAATCAGTGTGAGCTGGAATGGGTGATCAAGCAGTAATAGCTCCTTTCGTCTGCAGAACCATCCCTCTTCTCTCCTCCCTTCCACCTCCTTCTCCCAGGCCGTAGGTTTCTGTTTTCTCGGGGAAGTAGTTGTCATGGCGATGTGGATACTTCTGTTTGTGTAGTGCTTTCCTCCTTCGGCAGCTCTCACTCCCATTACCTTAGTTAATCTTCACAATAACCTTGTGAGTCAAGATCCCTATTCGTCCTAAAGTCTGGTCACACAATTCCTGATACATGTGTTTGTTTGCATGCTTTTTTTCCCCCCTTCCTTCCTCTTTTCCTTCCTTCCTCTCTCTCTTTTTTTTTCTTTTTTTGTTTTTAGATTTACTGTGGAACATGAAGGTGAAACTCAGATGGTTACTTGGCTTCCCTCAAACTGGAGCCGGTTGAGAAAGGAGCTTAGTTATGTTTGCCTTTGAGACAGAAAGTGTTTCTGTAGATGAGCTGGATGTACTCTCTTGCTAGCTTTTCCTGACAGTTTTTATTTCATTTATTTTTCTTTGGGGTTGGGAGAAAAAAGAGTACTAATGAGACATGAGACAGGTATCAGGGCCCAGAGGAAGGAGCCCTGGTTGGAGATCGAGACTTTGATCACTTGTGTCTCCCTTTGAATATAAAGATGAGTAAGAGAAATGAATGTATGACGAATATTTGACAAGAAAGTTGCTCCTTAAAAGTACGGAATTTCAGTTTTTCTTGACATCATGGTCCAGGTAAACCACCTTCCAAGGGAGTGTGCCTCTGGGCCAACTACAAAGCAGTGAGCTGCTTAGGGACAGAGCTGGTTTGACAATAGGCCAAGTATCAAAAACTCTCTTGTTCGTGTAGGGATGGTAATTACTGTGAAATTTTTAAAAACTATCCTAAATACTAATCTGGGAGTCTGGGTTACACAACCACTTCCTTACTTAAGAATGCTCTCTCTCCTGTCCTGTTTTTCCCATTTAGGTAACCAGAGAAGACAAAGAACTGCACAGAAAGATCCACCATATCATTCAAGAAGACTGCCAGAAACCAAATCGTAAGTGGTGGAATGTACATGTATATGGCGTCCTGGTGCACTGGAGGGGGATGTTCCCTCCCAGAGAACACTGGATGGAGAGTCAGGAGACCTGGGGCTTTCCCCAGTAGTGACTTGGAAATATGATTGGTCCAGACACCTGCCCTCTCTGAGCCTCAGTCTCTTCTTCTGTACCGTGAGCGTTAGACTCTCACAGTTGTTCTGACCTTAGCTCATGTACTTGACCCTGGAGCTTCTTTAAACATGCAGTGCTCAGGTCCCAGCCCTGGGGATGCTGATTCATTACGGGCTGGGATAGGAGCTGGCCGGGGCAGCGTCTCAGGTCACTGCAGTACAGTGAGGTAAGCTACCAGGCTAGGACTTTTCATGACCTTCTGGTTCTCATGTTCTCTCTGATTTGTCTTCTTCTACTCTTGCCTCTCATCTTTGAATGCAGACGAGGCAGTTTCCTCTCTTCTGACATCAGGCCTTTCTGTGTTAGGAGAAATGGTTCTAGACATTACAGTTTATGATTAGTGTAATTTAGTCGTCTTAGAACCTGATAATTTGCAGAAGAAATGGTTTAAAATACAGTTGGTTTTAGTGGAGTTAGGTCAACCCCTAGTGGTTAGAATCTCAAACTGTAGCTAGTCTGACAACAGACATTACCGTTTTCACACTAGTTAGAAAGAGTTTCGAGAAAGCACTACTCCTATCTTTAAATCCTATGTAAACTGATTAGACTTCAAGGTGACTTTTCAAAGTCTGTCTTTTGTCAAACATATGCTGATAATGAATGTTGGCTTTTGTCAACAAGGGAGGCTGGGAGAGAAGGGGAAAGACTTGTGAATGACTGCAGTTCTCCTCAGCCTGCTTGCTTTTTCTCCAAAGAAACCCACCCCCAGCCCTTTCAGCCGCTCCATCCCTGGGGCCTGGCCCTGCTCCAGGCTGAGTCAGCGGGCGGAGCTGGGCCAGGTCTCCGGCCCTGGTATTTATGGTATGCAGCCCTACTTAGCCTTTAAGAACCCATGAGGTCAGATCCCAGAATGGTGTGACAACAGATCTTAAAATAAACTGAAAGCAATCTATTATTTTAATGCAAAGTTTCTGGCTTTTGTTCACATCATTTAGAACAACAAGGATGAGTCTCCTTGAGTTGGGGGAGAACCTGTCCATCCACAATTTAGGGAGCTTTAAAGAGCAGTGAACTGTGGAGTTCCTCAACCAAGAAGAGACAAGAGACGAGAGGCTGCTCCCCAGATAGACTCCCTGCACCCATCCTCCTCATCAGCCACCTGGCCAGATCCTTACTTTGATCTGCACTAGGAACAGGATGGATTGAAATAATCCCAGTGCCTGGTGAAGCGAATGAAAGGAACTCACACTGCATTTCTCAGGAGAGCCAAACTGCCTGGTGGCCTGAGAGTCTGCAAAAGTGGCAGGTTTTCCTTCCCCTCCTAACCCCCAGACCCGCCCCGGCCCTGGCGAGTGTGTGTGTCGAGGTGGACCCCCTGTGCCCCTCAGTCTGTATGTGGCCCCAGAACTAGGAAACTCCGAGGAGCTGAACTCTGGAGCATGAGGAACTGAGAATGCCAGGAAAAATACCTCGTAGGGACTGTCTTGGCATCTGTTGTGACCACTCGTCCTAGAAAATATCTGTGACATTATATATATATATATATATATTCTGAGTAATCATGTATGGACATGGTAAAAGTCAGACAGTGCAAAGTGCACACAGAAAATCAGAATCCCTCCCAACCCCGAGCCCCAGGCTCTGTGTTCCCTCGTCCAAAGCCAGTGGGTGTTACTAGTTTCCCACTTGTCGTTCTAGAGAGGTTATATACACATGCAAGCATATTGGTATAGTTTCTTTTTTAAAAAGCCCCACAAGTAAAGGTTAGCGTGCGATACTCAGTGTTCCACACCTTGTATCTTAAATCTAACATTGGCTTCTAGAAGTCATTCAGCAGCAGCACATCCAACACTGCCTCAGTCTTAATACCACACAGGATTCCATTATACGTATAGATAGATCTTCAACCTCTCAATCATTCCTACTGGGCCTTTAGTGTGTTTCTGACCTTTTGTACAAAATACAGCATTGAGTTTTTCCTTATCAGGATGATCAGTAGGATGTAAACTCTTTGGTCATTTAGGAGTATTTCAGTAAACGGATAAACTTAGAATAAGGAAAGGACTATAAACATGAAACCTGTTTTCAGTCCCTAAAGCACTGATCCTGGGCTTGTTCAAAGACCGGCAGCATGGCAGAGTTGTGAAGAGCTGGGCTCTGGAGCCCCCTTGCCTGGGTTTGAATCCCAGCTCTGTCACTTTATAGCTGTGTGATCTTGGGTAAGTCTGTGCCTCAGTTTCTTTTTTTTTTTTAAAGATTTATTTGTTTATTTTAGAGAGAGAGCATGTGAGTGGGAGGAGGGGAGAGGGAGAGAGGGAATCTCAAGCAGACTCCCTGCTGAGTGCAGAGCCTGACACAGGGCTCAATCTCACGACCCCGAGATCATGACCTGAGCTGAAATCAAGAGTCGGATGCTCAACCAACTGAGCCACCTAGGCACCCCTCTTTTTTTTTTTTTAGTTAAGTATAGTTGACCTACAATATTATATTAGTTTCAGGTGTACAATATAGTGATTTGACATTTATATACGTTACAAGGTGATCACCATGACGTCTAGTTACCATCTGTCACCATACAAAGTTATTAAAATATTAATGACTGTAGTCCTATTTACATCCCTGTGACTATTTTATAACTGGAAGTTTGTATCTCTTAATCCCCTTCACCTATTTCATCCATCCCCTCAACTCCCCTCCTTCCCCTCTGGCAACCCCCAGTTTGTTCTCTGTATTTATCTGTATTTATGAGTCTGTTTCTGTTTTGTTTCTTGGTTTTGGTTTTTAGATTCCACATATAAGTGACATCATATGGTATTTGTCTTTGTCTGACTTATTTCACTTAGCATAATACCCCCTAAGTCTACCCATTGTTGTCACAAATGGTAAGATCTCATTCTTTTTTACAGCTGAGTAATGTTCCATTGTGTATACACACCATATCTTCCTTATTCATTCATCTATCGATGGACACTTAGGTTGCCTCCATATCTTGGCTACTGTAAATAATGCTGCAATGAATATAGGGGTGCATATATCTTTTAAACTAGAGTATTTTCATTTTCCTCAGATAAATACCCAGAAATAGAATAGCTGGATCACATGGTATTTCTATTTTTAATTTTTTGAGGAACCCCCACACTGTTTTGCACAGCGGCTGCACCAGTTTATGTTCCCACCAACGGTGCACGAGGGTTCCCTTTTCTGCACATCCTCGCCAACACTTGTTATTTCTTGACTTTTTGATTCTGGCCATTCTGACAGGTGTGAGGTGATATCTCATTGTAATTTCGATTTGCATTTCCCTGATGATGAGTGATGTTGAGCATATTTTCATGTGTCTGTTGGCCATCTGTGTGTCTTCTTTGTAAAAATGTCTATTCAGGTCTTTTTTTTGGGGCGCCTGGTTGGCTGAGTGGTTGGGTGTCTTGAGTTTGGCTCAGGTCATGATCTCAGGGTCCTGGGATCAATCGAGCCCCACGTCAGGCTCCCTGCTGAGGGAACCTGCTTCTCCCTCCCCCTCTTCTGCTCCCCCTGCTTGTGCTCTGCTCGCTCTCTCTCTGTCAAACAAATAAAATCTCTAGAAAAAAAATTGGATTGTTTGCTTTTTTGGTGTTGAGTTATATGAATTCTTTATATATTTTGAATATTAACCCCTTAAAGATCTATCATTCACAAGTATTTCCTGTTCAGCAGGTGCCTTTTTGTTTTGTTGATGGTTCCCTCTCTGTGCAAAAGCTTTTTAGTTCAGTTTAGTCCCAATTGTTTATTTTTGTTTTCGTTTCCCTTACCTGAGGAGACAGATCCAAAAAATATTGCTAAGGCTGATGTCCAAGAGTTTACTGCCTATGTTTTCTTTTAGAAGTTTTATGGTTTCAGGTCTTACATTTAGGTCTTTATTCCATTTTGAGTTTATTTTTGTGTATGGTATAAGGAAGTAGCCCAGTTTCATTCTTTTGCATGTAGCTGTCCAGTTTTCCCAGCACCATTTATTGAAGAGACTGCCATTGTATATTCTTGCCTCCTTTGTCATAGGTTAAGTGAATGTCTACACATGGGTTTATTTCTAGGCAGTCTATTCTATTCCATTGATATATGTCTGTTTTTGTACCAGTACCATACTGTTTTGATTACTACAGCCTTATAGAATAGTTTGAAATCTGAGGGCATGATACCTCCAGCTTTGTTCTTTTTCAAGATTGCTTTGGCTGTTTGGGGTCTTTTATGGTTCTGTTTTTGTTCTAGTTCTTTGAAAAATGCTGTTGGTGTTTTGATAGGGATTGCTTTGAATCTGTATTTTGCTTTTGGTGGTATGGACATTTTAACAATATGAATGCTTCCAATCCATGAACATAGAATGTCTTTTCCATTTATTTGTGTCATCTTCAATTTCTTTCATCAGTGTCTTATGGTTCTTAGAGTACAGATCTTTCATCTCTTTGGTTAAGTTTATTCTTAGGTATTTAATTCTTTTTGAAGCTATTATAAATGGGATTGTTTTCATAATTTCTCTTTCTGATAGTTCGTTTTTAATGTATAGAAATGCAACCAATTTCTCTGTATTAATTTTGTATCCTGCAACTTTACTGAATTTGTTTATTAGTTCTAATGGATTTTTGGTGGAGTCTTTTGGGTTTTCTATATATAGTATCACGTCATCTGCAAATGGTGACAGTTTTACTTCTTCCTTAGCAATTTCGATGCCTTTTATTTCATTTTTTTTCCTGATTGCTGTGGCTAGGGCTTCCAGTACTATGTTGACAAAGGTTTGCCTCATTGTCTTTATATGCAAAATGGGGATAATAATAGTACCCCCATGATGGGTTGTTATGGGGATTAAATACATTGGTAGAGTAGGAAGTACCAGCAGTCTGTCTCTCCCTTTAGACAACAATTGCATCTGCCTAATGTAACTATATTGGAACTCTGGAGTCTGCTGAAGGCCTGCAGCTTCCAGGGGAATGCTTGGAGGAGGGTAAATTGGGGATAAGTTCAGTCAATTTTAGCTTTTAGTAGCAGGTACCATTTCCTCAAGAAATGCTCAAGGGCATCCAATGTGGTGAAATGAAAGGACACTAGACAGTAACTCAGAGCCATGTGAATAAATAGAGATCTCAGTAATGGTAAATACGTGAACAATTATAAAAGCTAATATAGCAATGGTTTATAACTTCACTTTTTGATTTCTGTATGATTTAAGAGGCTAATACATTGTGAAAAAATAATTATTAGTCTACTTACATTATTGTTGCCTTGGTTTTTAATTCCACATTTTGTTTTCTATATAATTTAAGAGACTAATGAATTTAAAAGAATACTTAGTTTATGTTCTTGGGCAACACAGTGTATAAAGATGTAATTTTGTGACATCCAACAACCGAAAGATGTGGGGATAGAGCTGTAAAGGAGCAGAGTTTTTCTGTGTTGAAGTTAAATTGGAATACATTCAAATTAGGATGCTGAGTAATCCCTGTGGTAACCACAAAGAAAATAGCTATAGAATATGCACAAAAGGAAGTAAGAAAGGAATTTAAACATTTCACTACAAAAAAAAAAAAAATCAGCCAAACACAAAAAGAATTCAGTAATGCAGGAAACAAAGGACAAAAAGTTACAAGGCATATAGAAAACAAATAGCAAAATGACAAAAGTAAGTCCTTCCCACCCCCCCACCCCCCCCAACAGTAATTAGTTTAAACCTAAATGGATTTAACTCTCCACTCAAAAGACAGATTGGCAGAATGGATTAAAAAAACATGCTCCCACTGTATGCTGTCTACAGAAGACTCACTTTAGATCCAAAGACAAATGGATTGAAAGTCAAAGGGTGGAAAAAGATACCCTGTGCAAATAAAAGTAACCAACAGAGAGCAGGAGTGGCTATACTAATATCAGACAATACCAACTTTAAAACCAAAAAGTTTGCAAGAGACTAAGAAGGGCACTATATATTATTAAAAGTTTCAATACAGCAAGAAGATACAGCGACTATAAACATTTATGTACCTAAGGACAGATGATCCAAATAGATGGAGCAAAAGTTGAGAAAATTGAAAGGAGAAATAAATAGTTCTACAATCATAGTTGGGGACGTCGGTATCCTACTCTCAATAATGGGTAGAACAAGCAGACAGAAGATAAGTAAGGAGATAGAGAACTTGAACACTACAAGAAATAAGCTAAATCTAACAGACCTACACAAAACAGTCTCTCCAACAATAGAATACACATTCTTGTCAAGTGTACATGGGGCATTTTCCAGGATAGACCATATGTTAGGCCGCTAATGAAGTCTCTGTAGATTTTAAAAAGTTACGATACAAAGAATCTTCTCTGACCACAATCGGATGAAGTTAGAAGTCAGTGACAAAACTGGAAAATTTAACAAATTTGTGGATATTAAACAACACTCTTAACTAGTAAATCGAAGAAATCACAAAGGACATTGGAAAATAGCTAGAGATGAATGAAAATGAGACTACAACATACCAAAACTTAGAGATGCAGCACTAAAGGGAACGTTATAGCTACAAACACGTTAAAAAACAAGAGGGATCTCAAATCAAAACCTAACTTCTAACGATTTAAGAAACTAGAAAAAGAAGAACAAATTAAACCCAAAGCTAGCAGAAGAAATTAGAGCAAAGATAAATGAAACAGAATAGAAAATAATAGAGAAAATGAAACCAGAAGTTGGTTCTTTGAAAAAATCAACACAATTGCCAAACCTTTAGCTAGAGCGACTAAGAAGAAAGAGAAAAGACTCAAATTACTGAAATCAGAAATGAAAATGAGGACATTAGTACTGGTTCTCCAGAAATAAAGACAGACTATGAAAGAGTGCTGTGAGCAATTGCATGCTAACAAACTGGATAACCAGATGAAATGGGCAGGTTCCTAGAAACACGGAACCTACCAAGACTGAATCACATAGAAAAAGGAAATTCGAGTAGAGCTCTAACTAGTAAGGAGATTGCATCAGTAACTAAAAATCTACCAACAAAGAAAAGCTCTGGACCTGATGGCCTCACTGGTGAATTCTACCAAACACTTAAAAACTAGAACCAGTCCTTCTCCCCATGTGACTGGAAGGTCCCTTGGTGAGCACCCTTCCCAAACAGCAGCATGGCCTTTCTGAAGAGATAGTTCAAGGCCTTCAGGGCAGTCAGGATCACATATGTCATATGTAAGTCCTCTTGAGCCCTGAGCTTGGGCATGCAGGCCCTGCAAAGACCGATTAAAAGCCAAGCGGTGGTGAGAGTCCTAATGCTCCCCGTCTGCTGTGTGCAGGCCCAGTTTGGTTGGAGCCCCTTTCCACCCTCCAGTATCACCCTTCTCAGGAAGAGCTGAAGCTTCTTTAGAGCAGGGACTAGGTTATGTGTATCATCTTAGATTATGGAGATGACAACAGAATCATAGTCATTCCCGTGTAAGGAGCACCTGCCACAGGCCTCCTTTGATCCCACAGCCACCAGTGAAGTAGGTGATTTTCTCCCCGTCTTACAGAGGAGGAAACAGACCCAGAGACGTGAGCCACACTGCCCCTGTCGGAGCCAGTACTTGAATTCGGGTCTGGTGGCCTCTGGAGTCCGCTCTCCATCTGTCATTTGCTCCTCCTTGCTCAGCACTACACACATAGTAGGTGTTCAGGAAGTCTTTATTGAATGAATGTTGAAGGAACAGCCTGGAAACCAGTGAAGGTGGCAAGTTTTTCAACAGTAACCCCAACTGGGAGGGATAATGAGTGGACAGGGCCACTAGAGGTCAGAATTTAGCAAGTCTTTGTTAGCTCTGGAGCATGGTTTGGGATATTCTCTGACCCTTAGAGCTGGAAAGAACCCCAGAGGTGCCCTCACCCCCTTTATAGTCCCTCCCCCTCCTCATAGGTGAGAAAACTCGGGCTCAGAGATGCTGTGAGTTGCCCAAGGCCACAGAGGTGTGCCACCTCCCAAACCATGCTTTGCCCAACACCACGATACCTCTGTAATCACCTTCCTGGAGCCTAAAGCATTTTGTTCTCTGAAAACAACCTTCGGTGACTGTGGCGCAGCAGGTGTGCCAGATGCTGGGGAGACAACAGAGGGGCCAAGCTTGGCCCTGCATGGCGCTCGAAGTGAATCTGGGGAGGCTTTGTTTTCATTAATGAGGTTTGACTTTGACTCAGAGTTACAAATGCATTTTACATCATGACCCAGTACATTATATTTACATATATATGTACCTACACATATAAAATGTATTTTATATATATAAATATACATATTTTAAGTATGTATGAATATTTATATATATAAAAAGTTTCACAAAATAATACGCTATAATGCAGTGCATTTTGTAATTTCCTATTCCCGTCTTTCTTAATCTGTTGGTAAGGAAACAATTGCTAATCACAGCCCATTATGTTGATTTCATGACCCTCCGTAGTGGTCAGAACAGCACCGTGCATTCCACTACTCTAAATCATTGGTTTGAACTAGGAAAGAGGTTGCTAACCGTGAACTTTTATCATTGTATACCAAATGGTCTTGGGTTTTTGGGGGTGGAGGCTAAGAGATTTCTAGAACGCAACCATCATAGACAGGACTGCTTGGAAGCTTAGGCAGAGAAGAATGAGAACAGATCTGTGGTCAGAATCCCTTCTCTAGGCTGTTAGGTCAGTCAGGACTTAATGGGAAAGAATCCGGAGGCTGCCGTAAACCAGCTCCGCTCTCAGTCTCAGGAGGGCTCCCACCTGGAAAGCTATGGGCTCGGCTCTGAATAGGAGCACTTATACACGTACCTGCACTAGAGAAAAAAGATTAAAAAAATTCACTCAGTTACAGATAATCAATTATCGATTAGCAGCCCTTGAAGATTGAAGGCCTGAGTTCCTGAGCAGCGGGTCCACGTCATGTGGCGAAATAAGGGGCCTGAGAACAGGGCTTTTGTTTTGTTTCTGCTGGTAATCTAAACCAGTGCATCTCCAACTTTACCGAGCTTAAGAATCACCAGCGGATCTTGTGAAAATGCAGGGGCAGGGCCGCGGAGGGGGAGGAGGGTCTGACAGGTGTGCCAAGCTTAGCCAACTGCCTTTTTCCAGCAGATGCAGAGAAGGGCTGCCACTTTCAGCACATCTTGGCCTGTGCTCGCCTAAGTGTCAGCCCAGACCTGAGTGAAGGTGTGCTGCAGCAGGTGCTGGAGCTCCTGGAGGACCAGAGTGACATCGTCAGCACCACTGAGCACTACTACACGGTGTTCTGAGCAGAGGCCTGCTGATGACGTGGGCGGCCCGGGCCAAGGAAGACAACGAGCAGGTGCTGGGCGCTCCCAGGCTCAGATTTGAAACATCACTCAGAGGCTTATAGGTCTGGTGTCAGTGATCTCGTAATAAACTGTGAAATATAGTCATGTAAGGAATGGAATTTGGCATAAATTCTGCAGGCTGCCCTCTAGCTGCTGTATCCATGGGATAAAGTAATTTATCTCAGCCATGACATAGAAGAAGAAAATCCTCCCTGTTGACCTCCTGCCTGGACCGGGCCTTGCTCTTAGAGCAGAAGGGAGGGAACACTGTTGGTGGCTGAATTGGTGTGTATGTGGCTTGAGGCTCTGTCACGGTAAAGGGATGTCACATGGTAAAGTGAAGTGAAGAAGCCAGATCACACAGACCTAAAACATTTGAAAACTTCAGACTATTGCATATGTTCTTGTAGGCCTCTTTCAGTGGTTAAGAACCTAGTGTTAAGAATTCCTCCTTGGATGAGTATTACTCACCTATGATTTCCACGGATCAAGTACCAGAGGTGGGTCCTGAGTCCTGGGATGAATGTTGTTTACAGACCCACCCAGAGATGGGAATAAATGGATCCAAGGCATGGCTCTGTGTTGGTCATTTTCCTTCTTTTCCTTTTTTTTTTTTTTTTAAAGATTTTATTTATTTGCCTGACAGAGAGAGCACAAGTAGGCAGAGTGCAGGCAGAGGGAGAGAGAGAAGCAGACTCCCCGCTGAGCAGGGATTCCCCACTTGGGGCTCAATCCCAGGACCCTGGGATCATGACCCGAGCCGAAGGCAGCCGCTTAACCGACTGAGCCACCCGGGCGCCCCTTTCCTTCTTCTCCTTATGAACTAAGAGATGTCTCAGTACATTTCCCTACACTTGACATACGTGACTAAAGACATTGTCCTTTAATGCCCTGAAGTCCTTAGAGGCTCTCAGCCAATTGCCTGGCTGGTAGACATTATTTTCAAGGTTACCACTGAATGTGCAGGGCATTCTGACCCCATCCAGACAAAGACTCTGTATTTGCCCGGACAGGTGATGGAGTCATGCTGTTGCTAGGAATGGCAAGGTAAAGGGAAAAAATCTGAGGTATGTGGTAGGCTTGTTCTAACAGCTAAATGACAAATCCAGCCAGCAAAAATAAAGTATGTGGAAAGATTTGGAGTTAATTACAGTCATTTCAAAAAGGCACATCTGCCTCCGTCTGCTACATTTGCTCTTGACGTAATAAGCTCTCAGTGGCTCTGCTGGAGAGCCTGCAGGCCTCGAGTTCTGCTCTATGTGGAAACGGAGTGGCTTTTTATACTTAGAATTTGGCTGCAGTTTCATATGTCAGGCTGAGAGCTAGTACCAACAGATTGCTTCCTGTTGTGGACTTTCCTGCCTTGATTCAGACATCTGCCCTATTTCTAACAGCCGTTTACCCAGATGGCTGCCCTGTGTCCTCCATGCATTCAGATGCGTCCCCGTGGCATGGGGTCTACCTGGAATAACACCCCAGCTATCTTCCTTGGTAGCAGCAGATGTTCCTTACTGAATACTTCTTGAGTTATAGGGCTGCCCAGGAAGGAGTCTTGAATCAGCAACCCCACTTCCAGGGTTTATCCCAAGGAGATGATCAGACAGGTGTGAAAGGATGGATACAAGATTCCCATTGCTGCGTAATTTAGAGTTCTATAATTGGGAAAAATAGTTACCCATGAGGAAAAATTCATTATGATACACGCACACAGTAAAATACTGTGCAACTATTAAAAGACGGAGTAGACAGATACTATTGCTATGGAACACTCTTCCCAAGAAAACGGAGTTACAGATGTTTATATAGTATACTAGTGATCTAAAACGCCTTGTAAGTGTGTATCGAGAGAGAGAGAGTTTCTGCATGTACATCGCTATAGATGTGGCGCCTGGATACACCTACATACAGTTGATCACTCCCCCCTTCTAGAAATACTTTCTGCACTTGGCTTTTGGGACACCACACCCTGGGTGCTCTTTCCCCATCTCCTTTTTCTGGTCTTCTGTCTCCCTGAGGGCTTGGGGTTCAGTCTCGGCCCTCGTTCCTGTGCAGCGGCTCCCTTGGACATCTTCACCGGTAGCGTGGCTCAGACTGTACATAGGCTGACAGACCCGCCGCATTTTATCCAGACCCCCACGTGCGCAGCTTCCTACTGACCTCTCCGCTTCGGTGTCTGAAAGAGCCCACCCACGTGCCCACAACCATGTGCCTAGTCACCCCTGCCTGAGGACTTGCTCCTTCTGAAGATTTTCCTGATTCAGAAGATGGCGGCCCCATCTTTCCAGTTGTGCAGGTCAAACACTCCACATCCCACCTGTCCACCAGTCACCTTCTCTCTACCTTCTAGATACTTCTAGAATCTAACTTCTCCTCACTGCTGCTCTATCACTTGGAGTATTACAGTTGCCTCCTGACTCAACTCCCGCCCCGGCCCCTCGTCACTTCGTTCTCCACACGTCCGCCAGAGCGATCTGTTCAACTGAAGCCAGATTCTCCCCTCCTGTGGGTCTTCACTTGAGCGTCACCCTCTTGCTAAGGCCTGCCCCGATCCCTCTTTTGCTAAGTAGAACCAACCCCTTCTCCATCCTTCCCAGGACTCTTCAGTACTTAACTTTTCTCCACAGTACTTGTCACCATGCAACACATTCCATATAGT
Organism: Neomonachus schauinslandi; assembly: GCF_002201575.2. NCBI lineage: Eukaryota > Metazoa > Chordata > Mammalia > Carnivora > Phocidae > Neomonachus > Neomonachus schauinslandi. Next base: position 129,454,326 of record NC_058408.1, on the reverse strand, counting down.
TCTTCCTTGCTTTGTTTATTATCTGTCTCCCCGATAGAAGAAATGCTCCATGAGGGCAGGACTCCCTCTGTTCTGTTTCCTGCCATGTCCCCTGCATCTAGAGCAGTGCCTGGCATATCTTTCCAGCCATACCGCTCCTGTGTATGTGCCTGGCTGCCCTCTACCTGCAAGGATCTTCCTTTCTTTCCTGGGGGCTTTCTCCAATGTCTTGGAAGGCTGTTCAGGCTGGAAGTGCTCAGAATTAAACCCACTGGGAGCAGCCTCACCCAGTGGGACCTGGGATATAAATACCCCAGCTCCCTTGCCCTTCAAATGAGATCTCTGAGGCACGTGTTCTACACCATTTTCCAGAGTTTCTCTGTGGGATTAATCTCCATCCACCCACAGTAGCAGCTAACTTGACAGCCACCCTTAATTGGCTGCCTTACCCTCCCTGTCTTCCCCACTCCCCATTAGTATTTGCTGCACCTCCCAGATGAATTGCTTCCTTTCCAGTCCTTGTCTCATGGTAAGCTTCTGGTTGATCACAAATAACACCATGTTCCCAAGAACATTTGAGAAATGCTGTATGAATAATTATATATATATATATATATATATATATATATACACATATATATCAAGCAGAGATTATTAGAAAAACCAAAGTGACCCACTTGTTACTCCTGAAAGGTGAGCTATCAGATGCTTTTTAAAAAGCTACATATCTCTATTTGATATTTTTACAATTAGCAAGTGTCGTTTCTACAAAAATAATAAAGCTGTTTCTCACTCCCCATCCCACACTCACACAACCTGAATGATGAGCAAACCAAAAATAAGATGGACCTTAGTAGCAACATAAGAACTCTGAGAAGATGAGGGGAGCCCTTGGAAAATTATCTGGGGCTAACTATAGTTGGGTCATTGCTCATGCGCTAAAGAGCCACCAAAGGCTTCCCCTGAAGAAGAGGGAAACTGAGCTAACATCCTGGCTCTTAGTGTGCACATTTCAGGAGGCATGAACACTGCATATAGTTTATGGAAGCAGGAAGACAAATAGTGCTACTGTCTTGTCGGGGTTTGTTTGAAGCTCTGTGATTCTCTCCATCTGGTAAACCACCAGTGCTTCTCATCCCTAAAAGACACTTCTTTCTAATTATTTTTCCCTCTGATAGTGTGCCAGGACACTGGCCGAGAGAAAGCCAAGTGGAAAGAAGTCTATTCAGTGATGAGGAACCCAAGATGTGGTGCCAACGATTGAAACCAAGCAAACTTGTAATTTTCCGTCGGGGAAAGCGTCCACACTTTCTTAATAGTGTGGTTCCCCCTCTGCAAGTGGCCGCTACAGCAGTTCCCCAGAGAAGCATCTCATTGTTTCCTGACTAGATTAATGTGAAGCATATGGGCAGACTCCGAATGACCAGGATGAGGCTTGCTTGGGAAGCCAGCAGCAGGCGCCTGGAGGAGAGTGGGACCATCCCAAAGGGAAACGGTGCCCATGGATGAAGAACCTTGCAATAGAGTTCATATTCGCATGACAGTCTCCTCTAAATGCAAGCCTGAACTCCCACACAAGTGAGTTTTTATATAGTGCAGGATTTAGTTTTAAATACAGCCTATTTTTATTGAACTCCTATTAAATAAACCCAGACAGATAAGTCACAGCACAAGGCTGTGTTCACAAGAACTCTAAATCAGACCCCAAATTCTTGAAGAGACCGAAGTCTTTCCATGTGTGTCAAATTAAAGTGCTAGGTTTTCATCTTGGGACATAAAGAGAGGAATTTTGAAGACCACATAATAGCTTTTTCTTTTAGATAGTAAAGTAGCATGTCATTAACTCAGACTGATTTGGTGAAAGGTTTATATAAATTAGTGAAAAATCTGGAAATAGTGCTATGTTATTACTTTAAGTCTATGCAGTGTTCCATGTGACATCTGAATTACTATGAGGGAACAGGATGGCTGCTCTTAGAAAACCTGTTTTAATGAATAAGAATTATTTTAATTATGTATCATTTAATTATTATGTGGTATGTGCTGTTCAATATTAATAGGTGATTTTAAAGTACTTGAACTTTGAGAACATGTCCACACAAAAAATTCTATGTCACTGTTGACAACACTCATTCCTAATAACCAAAAAGTGAAAACAACCCAAATGTCCATGAAGGGATGAATAGATAAGCAAATGTGCATCTATACGATGGAATATTGTTCAGCCACACAAAGGAATGGAATACTGATACATACTCCACGGATGAACCTTGAAAACGTTATGCTAAGTGAAAGATGCCAGATACAAGAGGCCACACACTGTATGATTCCACTTATATGGAGTGTCTAGAATAGGCAAATCCATAGAGAAAAAAATAGATAGTGGTTGCCAGGGCATGAGGGAAGGAGGGGATTGGATAGGACAGGGTTTCCTTTTGGGCTGATGGAATTGTTCTGGAATTAGTGGTGATGTTTGCACAACTGCGAATATACTCCAAACCCCTGAACTGTGAGCTGGCTTGGTATTCCTGGTGGAATGGTGACTGAGTTCCAAGGGCAGGCATCCCAAGAGAGAGCACAACCCTCACGGAAGCCGTATGGCCATTCTGAGCATAGCCCCAGAAGCCGCAGTGTCACTCCCATGGTGTTCTTATTGCCAAAGCTGTCAAAGGCCCACCCAGTTTCCAGAGGAGTGAATAAGCCACCTCCTGATGGGGAGTAACAAGATTCTAGAAGGGCATGTAAAACCAGGAATATTGTCCTGGGCATTTTTGGAAAGCACAGTCTCTCACAGACACGTTTCAACTTTTATACACATACAGCCTCATTCATTTTTTTTAAGATTTTATTTCTTTGACAGTGAGAGAGAGCACAAGCAGGGGGCGCGGCAGGCAGAGGGAGGGGGAGAAACAGACTCCCCGCTGAGCAGGGAGTCTGATGCGGGGCTCCATCCCAGGACTCCGGGATTATGACCTGAGCTGAACGCAAGACGCCTAACCAACTGAGCCACCCAGGCGCCCCTAGCCTCATTCTTTAAAAAAAAACAAGAATGGGGCGCCTGGGTGGCTCAGTCGTTAGGCGTCTGCCTTCGGCTCAGGTCATGGTCTCAGGGTCCTGGGATCGAGCCCCGCATCGGGCTCCCTGCTCAGCAGGAAGCCTGCTTCTCTCTCTCCCACTCCCCCTGCTTGTGTTCCCTCTCTCGCTGTGTCTCTCTCTGTCAAATAAATAAATAAAATCTTTAAAAAAATAAAAAATAAAATAAATAAAATAAAAAAAACAAGAAAAAAAAACTTTTTTTTTTTTTTTTTTTTTGCTATCAATAAGTACAAAGAATGGGGGAAAATGGTCTACCACTTCCCAGGTAGTCTCTCTCTTTTTTTTTAGATTATATGCATATTTTTAGAAAAATAACCATGTTAATATTTTGCCTATCTTTCCAGAAAAAAATATATCAGCATTTTATATGTATCCTGGTTTTTCAATTTATTTCTGTATATTCGAGGTTTCTTTCTACTTTAGCATGCAAGATTGACCACATTCTTTTATTTATTTTTCAGTTGTAAAAAAAAAAAATCAGTTGCATTTCTGTATACTAACAAGCTGTTTTAAAATGCAGCTAAGAAAACAAACTCATTTAAAATAGCATCAGAAACAATAAAATACGTAGGAATAAATTTAAACAGGAAGGTAAAAGATCTGTACACTGAAATGTATAAGACATGGATCAAAGGAATTCGAGTGGGCACAAAGAAATGGAAAGATATTCCATGTTCAGGGATTAGAAGCATTAATACTGTTAAAATGCCTCTACCACCCAAAGCAATCTTTATCAAAATTCCAATGGCCTGCTTTACAGAAATAGAAAAACCAATCATAAAATTTGTATGGGACCACAAAAGACCCCAGACAGCCAAAGCAGTCTTGAAAAAGAAGAACAAAGTCACAGGCATCACATTTCCTGATTTTAACCTGCAAGTGGCCCTTGAACAACGCGGAGGTTAGGGGTCCTAATGCCCCGTGCAGTCAAAATTCAGGTGGAAGTTCGGGCTCGCCCGAAATGTAACTACTAATAGCCTACTGTTGACTGGAAGCCCTACCAGTAACATAAACAGTCAATTAACACATGTGTTGTGTGTTATATATATTATATATGGTATTCTTTTTTTAATTTTCATTTTTTAATTTTCATTTTTTTAAAGATTTTATTTATTTATTTGAGAGAGAGAATGAGATAGAAAGAGCATGAGAGGGGGGAGGGTCAGAGGGAGAAGCAGACTCTCCGCTGAGCAGGGAGCCCGATGCGGGACTCGATCCCGGGACTCCAGGATCATGACCTGAGCCGAAGGCAGTCGCTTAACCAACTGAGCCACCCAGGCACCCTATATATGGTATTCTTAACAAAAAGTAAACTAGAGAAAAAAAATGTTATTAAATATCATAAGGATGAGAACATAAATTTATAGTACTGTATTTATCAAAAAAACTCTGTATAAGTGGAACTGTATCGTTCAGACCCCTGTTATTCAAGGGCCAACTGTATGTTACAAAGTTATAGTCATCAAAACAGTGTTTGACCACATCCTTTTTCTTAAGATTTTATTTATTTTTTTGAGAGAGAGAGGAAGCATGTGAGCAGGTGGAGGGGCAGAGGGAAAGAGAGAACCTCTAGCAAACTCCCTGCTGAACTCAGAGCCCAAAGCAGGGCTCTGTCTCATGACCCTGAGCTGGAATCAAGAATAGCGTGCTTCGGGCACCTGGGTGGCTCAGTTGGTTAAGCGACTGCCTTCGGCTCAGGTCATGATCCTGGAGTCCCAGGATCGAGTCCCGCATTGGGCTCCCTGCTCAGCGGGGGGGTCTGCTTCTCCCTCTGACCCTCTTCCCTCCTGTGCTCTCATTCTCTCTCTCAAATAAATAAATAAAATCTTTAAAAAAAAAAAAAAGAATAGCGTGCTTCACCAACTAAGCCACATAGGCGCCCCTGACCACATCCTTTTAAATGGTCACAAAACTCCCTCGTGTGGCTGTCCCTTAATGTATTTAACCATATTGCTATTGAGAAACGTTTAACTGGTTTCCGGTTTGTGTCTGTTGCCACCAGTGCTGCAGGAAACATCCTTGTACATTTTTCCTTTCTTGCCATACGTTTGCAAGTGTATTTGTATGGTAAATTTTTAGCAGTGCAACTACCAGGAAAAAGGGCATGAGCATTTAAGAATTCGAATAGACATTGACACATTACTCACTGGAAAGACTGACACACTTATACTCCTATCAATGATTTATGAGTCTACTGTTTGCCTAAAGGCTCATCTATAATTTGTACTATCTGTGGTTTTAATCACCAACCATTTGAGAGGTAAAAATGATTTCCAGGGCGCCAGGGTGGCTCAGTTGGTTAAGCGACTGCCTTCGGCTGAGGTCATGATCCTGGAGTCACTGGATCGAGTCCCGCATCGGGCTCCCTGCTCAGCGGGGAGTCTGCTTCTCCCTCTGACCCTCCCCCCTCTCATGTGCTCTCTCTCTCAGTCTCTCTCTCTCAAATAAATAAATAAAATTTTTTAAAAAATGATTTCCAGGTTTCCTTTGCGTTTATATTTTTTTACGTATGAGTGGTGTTGATAGGCAACCTCAAGACAGATGCAGCTTTGCCCTGGGAAGTAACCATTGATTGCAGAAGAGGCTGAGAATGGTCCTGGTCCTATGTTCTGCGGTGGTATCAGCTACAGGTATTAGCCCAGAGGCCTGCTGCTGAGCTCCCAATCAATGCACAGCTGGAATAAACATCCCGAAGAACTCAAACCTCAAGGTTCCCATTTTTCTACTTCAAGTGCTTGGGTCCCATGCCTGCCCCAATATAACATATACTAATACACGAAGGCAGCAATCTTTTTGAAACCAGTCGCCATGTTATCAATGCAGACCTCTCATAGACCAGAGGCTCTTCAGCTCTGGCTCATGGACACTAGATTAATTTGAAAACTAAGATCGTTTGTAAGAAAGTGCTAGTTAAGTGGAGAAGACAGTTTTAGGAAAAGAAATAGTTTTAATACCACTTCCACTTTAATCAGCATTGCATAATTATCGTAATAAGGTGATGCTTGTATTTTCATAATTGACCGGATTTGGTACAATTAATGGGGCACTGGGCAGCAACCCTTTTGATAATCTTCTTGCCTAGAAATTGCTTCCTCAGGGAGAAGGGCTTTTATGTTTTTGTTCTCAGGACGATCAGTGAATGGGGGAAAGAAAGCAGGGGTGAGGACAAAATATCCTTCCATTTTTTTTGTGCTCTACTTTAGAACAAAGCCATGGCGGCACCACATGAGCTCTGATTGCGGCACGGCTGACTCCTGATGAGTGCAGAATTTTGTCATGGACACAGATCTGTGAATGATCAGTTTATTCTAATATAAATTAGGTGGCAGAATAATATATTGAACTCTTAGCACAGGGGTTTGTTTTTCCTGTATTTTATTTCTTCTTTCTGAGCAGGAAGCCAGCCCTGCCTCAGGGAGGTTGGTTTGGGGGCCAAATGCAGAAGTTGTTTGTGCAGACAACCTGGCTTATGTTTTCTGGAAGCCTGGAGCCTGGGAGGGATTGGAGATTAGTGGACTCCAGGCATTGCAGACCGGAATGTGCTCCCTACGGTGCCTGAGGCAGGTGGGCAAGATGACAGGTCTTCCATGGAGAGGCTTTGTGGTGTCTTCCCGAGGCTTAGAGACTTGGCCTAGGATTCCCAGCTTTCGCCAAGATTCCCAAGCTTGGAACAGAAGCCATGCCAACCTCCTCCTCTGCAGAGATAGCCTGGGGATATCAGCAGAAGACTTGGCCTCAGGAGAAGAGTGGACTCGTCTCCATTTTCCAGGGCTATGTAACCTCCTGGATTTTCATGCATCCCCAGGGAGAGAGGGAGCCTGCCCCACCTACCAACAGTATTATTTTCCTGCCTGCCCAGAGGGTGAGGTCTCCAAGCTCAAGGTAACTTGAAATAAAGAAAGGAATATGACAAGTCTCACTTACATGAGTTTTGGCAGTAAGATTCATACAACACTACAATTAGAATATATTCAAGGTGACTCTTAGAACAGATTCATGCTCCCACCCACTTACATTCCAGAATGGTCTCTTGAATGGGAGAGAAAGAGAGGACGCCACAGTACAGTTCCAGGGGAATTGCTTATGGCCCCTCCACAGAAGTGTGCTGCCTATGAGAACCACCTGTCCTGTGTCACTGCGGAAATAATCGGCAACCTTCTCCAAGGATGGGGGAGGGAAACTGTGGTAAGAGTTTGTTACATATCCTCAGCGGGGCTCACCTCATCATGAACTGAGAATATTACCTTGTCCTGTGACCATCATGCAAGCCAGCTGGTCAGGGATCACCTAGCAAATAGGACCTAACTTAGGAGAAGGGCCCCAAACCACGTGAGCAGTGAGTCTTCTCCCAACATGAAGAAGCTTGAAAAGGCCTTAGTCACTCCAGCGGCCCTCCCAGCCAAGCCCTGCGCCCCAGGAGGAGTCAGCAAACTGCCCGGGCCTGTGGTTTCTGTCCCGTCCCGGCTTGCCTTGACCTGGTGCAGGGCAAAAAATGGAATCACCACTCCTGGGAATGAGCGCCGGCTTGGGAACACTGGTGTTAGCACAAGCAGAAGCCCCGCCAGGGCAAGCCTGCGAGGGGGACGTGATCTGCTCTTTCTGCCCATTTGTTGCAGGCTCACATAACCAGGGAAAATGGGAGAGGGGCAGCTGTGAACCTAGAGCCAGCTGAGTTCTGGTTGTTTCCCCAGGGCTGTAACTTACCTAGACTTAACTCACCGCTGTCGTGTTTCCTCCGAAAGTGCTCATGCCACAGTTCACCTGGAGATCTGTGGCAAGCCCAACAGTAGGCACAGAGTGGTGCTTAATAAATGTGCAAATGGATGGGCACTCATTGAGTGCCAGCTGTGTGCAAGGCGTCATGCCAGCTATAGAGGGGGATGCCAAGACAAAGCTCCACCCCTGTCTTTAGGGAACTTTCAGTCAAGTGGGTCAGAAGCACATGCCTACATAATTTATAACCCATGGATGCAAATGTGTCTTGTTTGACCCTCAGAGTTTTAAAATTTTCTATCAACATAAAAAAAATTGGCTACCCTCTCTATAGAAAAAAAGATTGTGTGTGTGTGTTTGTGTATGTGTGTCTGAATGCGTATGTGTATGTTTGTGTGTGTGTCCGAAAGGCTTCAGAAGCAACTGGTAACAGAGGTGGCCTCTTCAGTTAGGGAATTGGGGCCAGGAGTGGGTGAGAGACTTACTACAATGTTTTATAATGTTTTTAATGTGAAAATGTAATAACTCTAAAACTAAACAAAATGGAAGGGGGAATTCACATAAAAATCCAGATTTCTGGCTTTTCTTGACAACTCAGAATTCTGGCAATACTGGGAACGTGTAGTCTGAAAACAGTGTGTGGGTGTGGGGAGGGGCAGCATTAGAGGATTTAAGCTGAGAGCTGGCATCAGATTTACATTTTGGCAGCTGAGTGGAGGAGCGTTGCATGAGGGCAAGCTCAAGACCAGAGAGTCGTGGGTGCAGCAGGAAGCGGGAAGGGTAGGGAGGGCCTCAACTGGGACAGTGACTGGGGGGACAGATTCAGAGACTATTAATGAAGTAGATGGGTAACCGATTTCAGGGTAAAGGAGAGTGGAAATGGCCGGGGCAGCTCCCAGGTTCTGCCTGACAGACCACAGTGCGTGCCACAGGAGTTTTAGGCCAGTGGCAGGGAAAGACAGCCCAGCAGATCTGTGGGCCTTCTGAACTGGAGACAGCGGAAATGCTGGAAGAATGTATATCCTGAGATGCACGGAGAGGCCCACGTAGGAAATGCATGCACTCCCGGGGGTAATTAGCTCCTCTCCTCCATTCCAGGCACCAGTAGTGTCTGTGATTGTCTCGGTGATTTACTCAGTGGTTTACAGCTTCTCCGGAGAACGCAGCATGGGATAACTGGAATTTCAGACAATCTTAATGCTTGTGGCTTAAAAGGCAAAGAAGCACCAACTGAGAAGTCGTTGAAATCATATTCCTTCAGGGAATGGATTTTCTTGGATCTGGGTGCATCCTTTACAGCTTTATTAGTCACTGCGAAAGCCCTTTTTGGGTCACAAAGCTGCCAGTGGGGTGCTGTTCCTGGGAGGAATATAATTACCTTGAGCAACAAGCCCCAAACAGCAACCCTGCATGCCAACCAGCCAGTCTGCCTGGCAACAGCACCATCCACAGGGAGGGGCAGGTGCCCCAGCCCCGAGGGCTCAGGCAGCCAGAAAATGAACCAGCCTGGGGCTTCCACCATCCTCTTTTCCCTTGAGTTTTGATTTAGCAGTTTGGGGTCTTTCACAAAGGATACAGACAGGTCGGTTCCTTAAAGGCAGGAAGTGAGGGTTCCCAGCCCCTGCTTCTGCAAACGGCATCTATGACAGTTTTTTTTTTTGGTTTTTGGGTTTTTTTTTTTTAAGATTTATTTTTTGACAGACACAGCGAGAGAGGGAACACAAGCAGGGGAGTGGGAGAGGGAGAAGCAGGCTTCCTGCCGAGCAGAGAGTCCGACGCGGGGCTCGATCCCAGGACCCCGGGATCATGACCCAAGCCGAAGGCAGACGCTTAACGACTGAGCCACCCAGGCACCCCCTGTGACAGTGTTTGATCACATTTGCTATGTGAATCCGAGTTGAAAATACTCTCCCTTTGAGGTTTGGTGGTCACATATCAATTTCTTAATGCAGTGACCTCCGCTTTAATCCATGATGTAACAAAGACATTTGAAGTAAAATCACACTAACATTAAGTACTTGATAATAGCTAGTGATTATTGAAAGTCGTGCACCCATCACTCAGCAAACTTAAATCTTCACATACACCCAGATAGGGAGATACTATTATTATTCCCATGCTGCATGTGAGGAAATTGAGGCCGAGACTAAGTTGCCTAAGAGGACACAGCAAGTAAGTGGCAGAGCCAGGCTGGTACCCAGTGAGATTCACCACTGGGCTGTCTTGCTTTCAAGACCAGAGAAGCCTATTCTGTGGTGGTTCTCACCGGTGAACACAACACAGTGTCTTCACCTGGATGCATAAGCTGTGTTTTCACTACAGCTGAGGCTGGGCAAGAATGCCGCTTCTCCTGATAAAGTCATAGAGGATGCCACGCTGAGCGGGTGACATGACATCACGTCCCACACATGGCATGGGGGATGCAGGTATTTACTGACACGTGTAGGACAACGGGATCGGGCCCGCGAATATTTTTTTTTTTTAAGATTTTATTTATTTGAGAGAGAGAGAGAGCAAGAGAGAGCACGAGTGGGGAGGAGAGGGAGAAGCAGGCTCCCTGCTGAGCAAAGAGCCAGATGCGGGGCTTGATCGCAGGACCCTGGGATCATGACCTAGGCCGAAGGTAGCGGCTTAACCGACTGAGCCACCCAGGCGCTCCAAGGGCCCACGAACATTCTTATCTGAACAGCAATACAGCCCCAGAGCGAAACTAAAAGAATAGTTCAGAAACCTCCAGAGGGTTTGGTTTGGCCCATACAGTATTGATATTCTCAGGCGTTATTTTTTTTAATATTAAAAATCTTTAATTATGAAATATTTCAAATGTACAGAACAAAATAAGGTAGAAAACCTAGACACCACGGAGACAGCTATTCTTAATTTCCCGTACATGCTTCAGTTCTCTCTCTTTAAGGAAACATGATGTTAGAGATACAGGTAGAAACCAACCCCATTCCTCCCCTGCCTCCACCCCCACACATGACCTTGAGGTTGATAGGCATCATTCCCATGCAGATTTTTTATTGTGGCATAAATTACAAGGAGGAAATTGTACAAATCTTAATCACACAGCTTGATGAATTTCTACCTATGTATACTCCCAAAACAAGATCTAGATCAAGAACACGTCCAGGACCTCAGGGGGCTCGTTTGCCTCACATTTCAAAAATAAATTGATGGAGTTGCCAACATTGAAAAGTTTAAAAATTTAGAGATTTAATGTAAAAACCCAAATGTCTAGCTTCTCTTGAAACTTTGGAAAATATGACCACACTAAGCTCATCTTCTGGCTCAGAGACCGAATGGCAGCTTGCTCACATTAGACGGGGCGTGAGGTCCCCAGTTTACCTACTGTTATTATCCAGTCCATCTTATTTGCTTATATAATCTAACCTCATCCCCTGAAAGGTGCCTCATGTTTATAATATCTCAAAAGTAATGCAAATCAAAAAGGCTGAGAACAATTACCTTTAGCCATCTTAGGGAAGGCAGAGTTTGAGGAAAAAAGCGCTCTTCTTCCCCACCCGCTCAGTGATTTGGTAAGCTGCTGACATTGCCATCAAACAAAAAGGGACCAGATTCTCCAGGTCTTTGCTACGCAAAGTGTGGTCCTTGGATGGGCAGTGTCAGCATCATCCAGGAGCTTGTTAGAAATGCAAACTCTCTATGGGGCACCTGGGTGGCTCAGGTCATGATCCCAGGGTCCTGGGATTGAGCCCCGCATCGGGCTCCCTGCTCAGCAGGAAGCCTGCTTCTCCCTCTCCCACTCCCCCTGCTTGTGTTCCCTCTCTTACTGTGTCTCTCTCTGTCAAATAAATAAAATCTTTAAAAAAAGAAATGCAAACTGCCAGTTCCCTCCCCAGACCTCCTGTGTTAGTCAGCTGGGGCTGCTATGTATGATAAAGTTCCACAGACTGGTGGCTTAAACAACAGAAATTTATTTTCTTACAGTTCTGGAGGCACTTCCTCTCCATCCCATAGGTCCGGTAGGGTGGGAATACTGAGAAACCTAAGGTCAGTTCCTTCTTGAGGGGGAGTCCCTGTTCTGGAGGAGCAATGTGAGCAGGTGAGGTTAACACGTGAGGCCTGATGAACCAAAGCTGATGTGAATATGACCCATGGGAGTGAAGAGGCTCCTCCTGAAAACAGGTTGGAATGCTGGTAATGAGCAGCAAAGAGGTCATTTCCATCTGGCTATTATCTGCAGGCTTCTTCTATCAAGGTGAGAGGCATGTCTCTGGGATTTCCTGGAATGGGGACCAGGAAGATACCACACTGCATTCCTCCCCACCCTGTACGAGCTCATTTACCACCTCTGTCCTAGGCCTGATACTATGGTGACAGTTGCCATGGAGATAGATACTCCTAGACAAGGTTGAAGCTAATCCCCACCCATACTGTCAATCATATGCTTTAAACTAGAGATTTCTCCAGCTGTGTTCCATGAAGCTATAAGGTGCTTCTAGGGTTTTATAAACATTCAAATCTCAATTAAAAGTATTTTAAATTTGTTTTTTAAATAATGTAGATTCTTAGGAGAAAAAAATCAAGCAGTTGTTTTCAGTATAGAATATATACTGAAAAGTGAATGTCCAAATTCCCATCTGACAGAGTAGCTTGTTTAAAGCTAATCCCTTCTACAAATAATGATTAGGAATTCTGGACACACACACACCCCCCCAAAAAAAACAAACCCAGGAACCTACTTGATGGCACTGGAGAGCATCCAGACAGTAAAGGAAGGGAAACTCCACATTCATATAGCTTTTCCCTAAGGCAATCATTCTCAAACTTTAGTGTATATTATTATCTCTGCAGAGCTTGTTAGAGTATAGATGGCTGGCCTCCAGCCCCAGAGTTTCTGATTCACTAGGCCTGGGGTGGGGCCCAAAATTTTGCATTTCTAACCAGTTCCCACATGATGCTAATGCTGCTGGTCTGAGGACCACACTTAGAGAGCCTCAGTCAGCTTGCACAGGGTAGGGGTCATTGAGGGACTAATGATTCTGAGAAGGAGTTTGCAAAAACAGTGACTGAAACTTGAGGAGAAAATTCTGGCAAGGGCGCCTGGGTGGCTCAGTTGGTTAAGCGACTGCCTTCGGCTCAGGTCATGATCCTGGAGTCCCGGGATCGAGTCCCGCATCGGGCTCCCTGCTCAGCAGGGGGTCTGCTTCTCCCTCTGCCCTCTTCCCTCTCGTGCTCTCTGTCTCTCATTCTCTCTGTCTCAAATAAATAAATAAAATCTTTAAAAAAAAAAAAAAAAAAAGAAAATTCTGGCAAGGAGAGAGCCACAGAGTGGAAAGCCCCCAAATATGCGTAAAAATTATTCTCAAATCTTGGCTGATCCTTGAACTGTACATGTCCAGGTGAGACTCCAAGGATTCCAAGGGGAACACATCAGCTGAGGGCTGACCTCTGTCAGATTGAGCAGAGATTGCTGCCATTGCCCATCACAGGGAAGACAGAATTTGGAGTTGAAAGTCTTGCCAAGCTATAGCAGTTTGGTAAACAGCCCAAGCCTTCAGTTGAAACTGTGGAAGGGCCACACTCAGAGTAAAGACTGTATCTCTGACTAAGGCATTCACCCTAGCAGTAAGGTTAAAACCAAAATAGACCCACCCCAACAAAACCTAAAAGCAAGTTTTAAGAGACGTAATCCAACCAATAATTTCTCTGCCTATTGCAAGAAAGTGTTCATCAGAGGAAGATAACAGAGTCCAGTCTCTAGAACATATTCACAATGTTCACTATAAAAAATTACTAGATATGTGAAGAAAAGGAAAAATGTGACCCATAATTAAGGCATAAGTCAGTCAATAGAAACAGACTCAAACCCAGACAGACAAGGACTTTATTTTATTTTATTTTACTTTATTTTATTTTAAAGATTTATTTATTTATTTTGAGAGAGAGAGAGAGCAAGAGAGCAGGGGAAGGGGCAGAGGGAGAGAATCTTCAAGCAGACTCCCTGCTGAGCACGGAGCCTGACGCCAGGCTTGATCCCATGACCCTAAGATCATGAACTGAGCTGGAAAGCTTAACTGACTGAGCCACCCCGGCACCCCAAAACAAGATAAATTCTTAATGAATATACTTTAATGAGCATAGAACAGATAAGCATGTGTAAACATGAATTATGTCTTTCTATTATTAATCTAAAAATCAGTTCTTAAATTCATAGCTCTAAATTCAAAATGGAAATGGCCATTAATGATTTGAAAGTCAGACAAGGACTTTAAAATAACTTTGATAAATATGTTAAAGAGTCTACAATAAAAGATGCATATACTGGGTGAAGAGATGAGAAATTCAGAAGAAATCTGGAAACTAAAAAAAGAATCAAATGGAAATTGTAGGACTGAAAAACACAGTATCCAAAAAGTGATTCTCCTGCTCTATATTCTCACGCCCAATCCAACTTTCTGCCCCAGAGTTAAATGTCTGTAGTAAGGTTCTTTGGTTGTAAATAAGAAAGTTTGGGGACGCCTGGGTGGCTCAGTCGCTTAAGTGTCTGCCTTCGGCTCAGGTGATGATCCCAGGGTCCTGGGATCGAGTTCCGCATCAGGCTCAGTGCTTCTCCCTCTGCCTGCCGCTCTCCCTGCTTGTGCTCTCTCTCTCTCTCTGACAGATAAGTAAAATCTTTATTTTTTTAAAAAACTTTATTTTTTTTTAAGATTTTATTTATTTATTTGAGAGAGAGAGAGTATGAGCAGGGGAGGGGCAGAAAGAGGAGGAGAGGTAGAAACAGACTCCCCATTGAGCAGGGAGCCCAACACGGGGCTTGATCCCAAGACCCCAAGACCATGACCTGAGCTGAAGGCAGCCGCTCAACCAACTGAGCCACCCAGGCACACCATAAATAAAATCTTAAAAAGAAAAAAAAAAGAACAACGATAAAGTCACTAACTAGCTTATGCCAACGTGGTGATGTGTAGAGAAGTCCACAAACTGAGCTATGAGGAGGGACAGAGTGGACCTGGTTTAGGATCAACTGTCCTAGGATTCAAATGCCACAAAGATGCCCCTGATGCTCGTCTCTTGCCTCTCTCTGAGAATTCACTGTATACTCTTGCACTGTGAAAGGCTTCTCTGTGAGGTGAGAGAGATGGCCGAGGTCAGCTTTGGGACTTCATAGCTCTGAGAGGAAAGAGATTCTCTTCGATTAGCACCAGTTAGAAAAATCCTGGGAAGTTTTCTGGTTCTTCCAATGTGGGTTGCATTCTCTCCATGGACAATCACAATTGCAATGGTGTGGGGTGTTATTCATGGCTTGGATCAGGTCCCCAGTTTCAACCAATGGCTAGGGAGGCAGTTCTTCTGGGGACAAGAACAGTTCTTCAAAAGGAAAGAGGTGGCCCAGGTGTGGTAAGTGGGAGAACTACTTTGCGTTGGACAGCACTTCATTTTGTGCCTAGCGCACCCTTATCAGTTAGGTGGGAATCCCTCTACCTCATTTAAGGTGCACGGCGTCTAAAAAAAAACTGTGGCTCCCCTCAAAGCAGTCCCATGTCAATGATTTGGATGCAAGTCATTTTAGAGGGACATAATCCAGAGAAGCGCGGTGAGGGCATGGGAGAAGTGAGACAGGAAGGGGAAAAAGCCAATGAAGGTATGTTAATGAGCAGATTAGCACTTTGGGCAATTGGTGATCAATCCCACTGTGCCCCTCGAGAGACTCTGTGGACACACCTTGAGGATGGTCCAAAGAATGAGTTGGGGGATTTAGTCACTAACTCTAGTTCCTTACTGGTTGTATGTTAACTCACAGGGGCTATAGCTTCTGGAGAGGACAGCCAGAGAAAGTTCTCAGACAGAGAAACACAGGTGCTAGAGGGGAGAGGTTGCCAATGGGTATGGAAAGTCCACGGAAGCTACAGATCTCTGGAATGGGCTGAGGGGACATGAGCAGGACACCGCCAGTGCTTGATACACATCTGTAAGTCTCTCCATAAACACAATTGGGCTACACATTACTCTGTGAAAATTAAAATTTCAAAACTATGTTTTAACTATGTTTAAAACTCAGGCAACAATATCCACATCCAAATGTGTTATAATTCCAAGTGGGAATACACTGGCGACCACAGGGCAACTGCACTCTATCATTCACATGTCAGTCCTGCAGTAACCTGTTCCCGGGGTTATACTTCTCATCGAGGCACGATCCTGCTATAGCCATTAGACACGAGTGCCTGAATAGCTATGGTGAAAAACAGGATATTTAAGAAGGAAATTTGAGTATGATGAGTTTGATCAGGACAAGATATCAAATATCCCACCTTAGACCAATTCTTCAAAGCCTCAGCCTCACTGATGAAAGCAACATACTGGAAATCTCGTGCAAAGCCCACTCCAAGGCTAGAAAGAACGATGATATTTAGTCATTTGGGGAAGTCACCCTTTATGGCAATAAAAATTACCCAAGTCCTAAATGTGTTTTGTGTAGTAAATTCTGCAAATTAGCTTTATAGACCCTGCCAAGCTGCAATGCCATTTTGAGACTAAACACAGTGGAGCATGAAAACAAGGCTTTCCGTTTCATGCCACGGAAATCGAACAGCTTCATGCTGTTGTAAAAACATATGCAAAGAAGTCTGGTGATGAACACGCACTTCCAGTGCCGCCCATAAATAACACATTGCACACGGAGGAGAAGAACGTACTATTAAGGAGAAGCTTAGAAAACCTCAAGCTGTTATCAGTTGGATCTATCAGGAATCGAGCAGCAAGCAGTGAGCACTTTGAAGGAGCAGGTCTCTGTGAAAGAGTGACAAGTACCATTGCCTAATCATTCCACCCAGAGAGAAATTGGCAAATGCACCAATCACACTAAAAAGGCAAGTTCCTTAAGGACAGAGCTCTGGTCTAGCTTGCTCCCAGAGTAAGCATGCAATTGTTATTGAATAAATCGATGAACCCAAGTTGCTTAATGTTTGAAGGTGAAGGTTATGTACGGTCTTCACAAACCAGCAGGACCAGAGAAAGATGTGCTCCTCTGAGTAATGATGATGATGATGGTGGTGGTGGCGGCCAACGGTTACTGAAGATTCACCGCGTGCCCACACTGTGCTGACCATTTTCCAAGAATTGGAAATGACCCCCCCAAATTAAGTTTTATTATCCCCATTTTATAGGCAAGAAACTGAGCTTAGAAAGGTTAAATAATGACTCACGCAAAGCTTAAAAAGGTTGCACAAAGAATAATGGCAGAGCAGGAATCCAAACCCAGACCCACACGCTTTCTGCATCGCACAGCTCTGCCGCATACGGTCCAAATAGCTATTATGAAGAAGATCTAAAAACACACACGGACCCTGAAATACTGGCAAAAATATAGTAGTGACATTCAGAGGGTGAGCAAATAATGACTGGGGTGGGGGGAGTGAGGAAGTAGTGGCTTCTGTCTGTTTCTGTCTGAGGGTTCAGTGTCACATTGTCACCAGCCAGACCCCAGGACCTGACTTTTACTGCTCAGTTGCTTGGACCCACCCACTGACCTGGGTCCCACATTTTTCCTTAAGCTCTTCTTTGCAGTCTTAACTCAGGCAAAAGACCCCACGGGCAGAGCATCCCATGACGGAAACTGAAACTACCCCTTAAGCAGTAACAACTCCCCAGAGGAAGAGCTCCAGCAGACGCAGACCAATTTGAACTTAACCCCCAACTCACACCTGCGCAGGTGGACCATGAAGTGACCCATGGAGTCCAAGAGACCGACAGTTACCTTTACCTCCCTGAAATACTAAAATCTCCACCCAAGGAGGAGCATAAGCCTCATTTCCATAACATACAGTGTACGTATAGGCATGTTTCCTTAAGGCACAGTAGTAACCTTATGCCCACCTTTACATATGATGACAAGGTTCCCCTTTCTAAATATTCATCTTAACCCTAAATAAAAGGAACCCATTCACTCTCGCCCAGGGAGTCACAGCTTCGGAAGTTATTCCCTGTGTTCTTTTTTTTTTTTTTTAAGATTTTATTTATTTATTTGAGAGAGAGAGAGAGTGAGCACGAGAGGGGGGAGCGGGAGAGGGAGAAGCAGACTCCCCGCTGAGCAGGGAGCCCGATGCGGGACGTGATCCCGGGACTCCAGGATCATGACCGGAGCTGAAGGCAGTCGCCCAACCAACTGAGCCACCCAGGCACCCTATTCCCTGTGTTCTTATTTGCTGCAAATAAAGTTTCCTTTGTGTGATGACTCCACCTGGTGTAGTTTCTATCTGTGATTCACTGAGGAGCCAACTCAGCTTGGTTGCAATATAATACACACATTAAGCATTAGCCATTATCAGGAACACAGCATCTTAAAATGCATGATATGTGTCCTCTTAATGATGCTGAAGTGCGGTCTGCACACTGAAGACTCAGACTTTTTTGGGGTTTTGTAATAATATGGGCAGTGAGATCTAGAATTTACTTTTTACTTTTCAGGCCAGGGCAAGATGCTGATGTGACCATTTCAAGTAAGGAAATAAATTACTGTCTATCTGGTTAAAGAAAACCTGTTATTAGGTAAATACTTCCTTTATTTAAATGAATTAAATTTAAATTTCATGTTTCAGCTGGTACTTTTACAAACCTAAGCAGGCTGAAGCTGCATTGCAATATTGGGATTTTATTTTATATTGAGAATTTAAAGTATTGAGCACTTTATCTTAAGATAAATTGTTAGCAAAAAGAAAAAAAAGATAAAGTATTAGCAATGACATCAAAACTTAAGTCACAGCTCTATATAAAAAGAAATACTTGAAATTTTGTGAGAAATGTGACACATTAAGACTCTAAGATATCAGATTTTTTGTTTTTTATTTTTTTTAAGATTTTATTTATTTATTTGAGAGAGAGAGGGAGAGAGAGAGCAAGCAAGCACCGGTGGAGGAAGGTAGAGGGAGAAGCAGGCTCCCTGCTGAGCAGGGAGCCCGGGGATGTGGGGCTCCATCCCAGGACTCTGGGATCATGACCTGAGCTGAATGCAAACGCTTAACCGACTGAGCCACCCAGGCGCCCCAAGATATCAGATTTTTTAAGTGGCCCCACTGAACACTTTATAAAGTTACAAAGTATATCTGAAAAGTACTTTTTGCTGAGCAATGAAGGCAAAATCTAGCAGAGGAACCCTTCCTTGACCTCCTAGAAATGGAATCAATTTAAGAATGTGAGCAGTTGTTAGTTATTATTAGTAATGTAACCGAAACAGAAAATTCTTGCTATTCTTCTTGCAAGCTTCTGGAAGTTTCATTTAAGTGTCAGACAGCTGCCAGACAAGTTGCTTAAAGACTGTTACTATTTGCAAGGACTGTCTCTGTGAATCAAGAACCACCTGATGCTGGGCAACAATAACAAAATACAGAAATAGATGTCTTTTTATGCCTATCAAAGCACATTCGTTGTCCCTACTGATTGATTTTATATTTCCATTTTAAATAATTTAAAAATTATGAATATTTCCAACATACTTCACAGTACAGACAGCAATATGAAAAATAAGTTCTCATCACCCAAGTTTAAAAAATATGAGCATTTTACCACATTCAATTCTTTTTTAAAAGATGTGTATTACTACAATTACAGAATCTTCTGGTTCCCCTCTCTCACCATTATCCTGAAGTTGGTATGTGTTCTTCCTGTCCATTTTAATATTTTAACCACAGCTGTTTATATCCCTAAACATATGTATATTATGTATAGTATGGTTTTTTTATTTTTAACATTTATGTAAATGGTATACTGTACATATCCTTCTGCAACATGCATTGTTTTCACTCACCAGAATCTTGTGGAGATTTATCCAGGCTGACTTGTTTAGTTTTATTTCATTCATTTTTAAGAAAATTGAGGTCTGTCTTAGTCAATTCTGGCTACTATAACAAGAATTTCATAGGCCAAGTGGCTTAAACAACAGATGTTTATTTCTCATAGTTCTGGAGTCTGGTAAGTCTGAGATCAGAAGGCCAGCATGGATGGGTTCTGGTGAGGACTCTCTTCCTGGTTTCTTCACACAGGTGGGAGGTGGGGTAGGGGAGGAGAGAGAGAGAAGAAACAAGCTCTCTTGTGTCTCTTTTTATAAGGGCACTAATCCCATCATGAGGGCCCCACCCTCCTGACCTAATTACCTCCCAAAGTCCCCATCTCCAAATACCATCACACTGGGGATTAGGATTTCAACATAAGAACTTTTTGGGGTGGGTAGAGGTGAGGTACACAAACATTCAGTCCATAGCAAGGTATAATATATATAACACTGAAGTTGAATACTTCATCAAGTATACCCAGATCAAGATGAACACCATTGCCAGCACCCACAGTCCTCTGTGACCCCTCCCAGTTTATACTTCTTAGAGGCAACCACTAATATGATCTCTAGCAGCAGAAATTAATTTTGGCTGTTTTGAACTTTATATAAACCAATTCATACAGTAGGTGCCCTTTGAGTCTTTTTTTTTTTTTTTTTAAGATTTTATTTATTTGAGAGAGAAAGAGCACAAGCCAGGGGGAGAGGCAGAGGGAGAAGCAGACTCCCCACTAAGCAGGGAGCCCAATGAAGGACTCGATCCCAGGCCCCTGGGATCGTGACCTGAGCCGAAGGCAGACGCTTAACCGACTGAGCCACCCAGGCGCCCTGGATCCGTCTTCTTTTGCTCAACATTGTGTCTGTAATCATCCAGCGTGTTGTCCATAGCAGCTGTTTGTTCTTTGTCACGGGTATATAGTATCCTATTGTATGAATGTAACACCATTTATTGATCCACTCAGCTTTGGTGGACATCGGCGTGGCTTTAAGTTTTGTGTAATTATGAAAAATGCTGCTTAAATACTTTAGTTCCTTTTTTTTGGTGGACGTATGCACTAATTTCTCTTGGATCTATACTAGGAGTGAAATTATAGGGTCATAGTAGGGGCATACTATACAGAGTTGAGTAGTTGCAACCGATCATATGGCCCCCAAAAGTAAAAAATATTCACTACTGTTAATGAAAACTTGTCATGTGTCAGACATTGTTCTCAGCACAGGGGTGTATCATGATGAGAAAATAGCCCAACATCCCTGTGCTTATAGAGCTGGCATTCTTATGTTTTAATAATATCATGACTTAATAATCAGACATCCTCTACATGATTTCTTGGCTATCCATTGGTGAGAATTTTCTATTTTGTTTCTAAAAATCTGAACAGTGGTAATCCACCATGTGTTAAGCAGGGTAGACAAATAGCTAAGTTTTGGCCTGAAAGGGTGGGACTTTCCAAGGATCTGCTGGCACAAAAGGTCCAGTTCCTGCCACATTAAACAGCATCCTCCAAGTGGAAATTACAAATCCCTCCGCATGAGCACCTCCCATCTCCTGGAATATTCTTGCAGTGGGCCTGTACAGGATGCTTTGCGCTTGTAGACTGGGCTGGGCCAGCTCTGACCCCAGCCAGCAGACAGCCCTGTAAGTCAGCAGGGGTCACCCCCAGCTGCAAGGTCAATGTGCAGTACTCTATGGCCTAGAGCTATTTCCTTGGAAGGAATGATTGGTTTTAAGTTAAGTTCAAACTTTTTTTTTTTTTTTAAGATTTTATTTATCTGTTTGACAGAGAGAGACATAGCGAGAGAGGGAACACAAGCAGGGGGAGTGGGAGAGAGAGAAGCAGGCTTCCCGCGGAGCAGGGAGCCCGATGCGGGGCTCGATCCCAGGACCCTGGGATCATGACCTGAGCCGAAGGCAGACGCTTAACAACTGAGCCACCCAGGCGCCCAAGTTCAAACTTTTAATATGCCTCCCAAGAAGTTAACTATTCAGAAAACTTCCTCCTCTCCCCTCCCCCAAAATTAAAAAATGAGAGAGAACTTCAAAAAATAGGAAACATTTGACCTCCATGAAAGTTAAAAAAAAAAAAAAAGAAACTCTTAAAATATCTTTTAAGATTCTGAAGCTATACCCATGTAAGTTACTTTTACTCATAGGAAGTATGTGAGTGACATTATCCAAGTATGGAAAACCATGAAATAAAAGATGATTCAGAAAACATTGCTTTCAATCCATGTAATAACACCTTACTCTGAATGTAGAGGAAGAAGTGCACATGTAATAGAAAATTTATTTCTCCCAGCCCTCTTTAAATAAATGCTGAACAAATATTTAAAAAATAGAGATTGGAAGGGGTCCCAAAGTCTTGATTTTCCCTTGCCTATTTCATTGTTTCCTCCACCTAGACTGTGAACTCCACAAAGGAGGACATTCTTGTTTTCACTAAATTCCCATTTGTGGGGGCGCCTGGGTGGCTCAGTGGGTTGAGCATCTGCCTTCAGCTCAGGTCATGATCCCAGGGTCCTGGGATGGAGCCCCGCTCATCAGGATCCCTGTTCAGCAGGGAGTCTGCTTCTCCCTCTCCCTCTCCCCCTGCTTGTGCTCTCTGACTCTTTCTCTGTCTCTGTCAAATAGGTGGATAAAATCTTTAAAAAAAAAATTCCCATTTGTGGAATAAATACACGAGCATGGTGCTCACTCAGCACAATTCCTGGCACAGCACACACTAGGGGCTTATTAAATAACTGCTGAGAGGGGCGCCTGGGTGGCTCAGTCGGTTAAGCGACCAACTCTTGATTTCAGCTCAGGTCATGATCTCAGGGTTGTGAGATCCAGCCCCATGTTGGGCTCCGCGCTCAGCGCAGAGTCTGCTTGAGATTCTCTCTCCCTTTGCCCCTCTCCCCACTCATGCTCTCTCTCTCAAATAAATAAAATCTTTAAAAAAATTACTGTAGGGGCACCTGGGTGGCTGTCAGTTAAATATCTGCCTTCAGCTCAGGTCATGATCCCAGGGTCCTGGGATCGAGCCCCGCATCAGGCTCCCTGCTCAGCGGGAAGCCTGCTTCTCCCTCTCCCACTCCCCCTGCTTGTGTTCCCTCTCTCACTGTGTCTTACTCTGTCAAATAAATAAAATCTTAAAAAAAAAAATTGCTGTGATTACTCTTGTTATTGTTACTATGATGACGATGGTGATGATGATGATGATGATAGCTAAAGGGAATTTCTGATATTGACTAGATCAGCCCCCATATATTACAGACTAAAAAAAGTTAGAAAACTGAATAGCACCACCATTCCCCCAGTCGTGCAGTCCACCGCCACCCTCCAACTGTCCTTAGCACCTCTGTTTCCCTCATCCCTGATCAACATCACCAAACAGAGGCCACTCTACCTCCAGCAGTTCCCTTCACTTGACCCCAACATCATCATCCTACTCCAAGCTATTGTCACCTCCTGTACTGCACTGCAGAATTTCTCGCAGTCCCCCTCATCCACTGGGCCCTTCACCAGGCGACTACAGTGATCCTTTTAAAATGCAAATTAAGGGCGCCTGGGTGGCTCAGTCGTTAAGCGTCTGCCTTCGGCTCGGGTCACGGTCCCAGGGTCCTGGGATCGAGCCCCGCGGCGGGCTCCCTCCTCGAGGGGAAGCCTGCTTCTCCCTCTCCCACTCCCCCTGCTTGTGTTCCTGCTCTCGCTATCTCTGTCTCTGTCAAATAAATAAAATCTTTAAAAAAAAAATGCAAATTAAAAAAATATTATGACAGAAGGACATGTGCGCTAGAGAATTTTTAAGTTTTTGAATAAATTAATTTTTTAAATTTAAGACTTTATATTCCCCCCCCAAGAGACGACCACCATTCGTACTTTAGCATATGTTTGCCTCACCTTGATAACATTTGTCACAATTATAATTTTACACTTATTTGTATGATTTTTAAAACAATGTATATCTTCCCTAAAGGTGATAAAATTCTCTGAGGAGAAGGACTTTGGTCTGGTTTGCCCCACATGTAGGCCCAGTTCCTGGCAGAGTGGGTGAACATGTTGATAACTTAAATATTCATTGAGTGAATAAATAAACAAGTGAAGTCCTTGAAAAAGTAAACAATAATTTAGTAGGTGTATTCTGGGGTGTGTGGGTCACTCACATCAGCCTTTTTTCTTAGAAGGTGGGTTGGCTCTCAAGAGAAATGTTTATAATACATGACTCCACCCCATGATAATTGATTGGGTCAGGGTGGACATATGACTGAAGCTGGGCCAATGAGATTGCATTCCCTGGGAAGTGGGATCTGGACTAAGGAGGCAGCCTGTGGGTCCCAGGTGTGTCTGGAATTGAGAGACTGGTAGATACTTGGGCACTGGGGACCCTTGCTATGTGGGTGAAGAAGCAGAGAAAAACAGTCTGCAGATAGAGAAGAATAAAACAGAGCACACAGTGCTAAGCAGGGATGGGGAAAATGAGCACGTTCTCAAAGATTTGCCACTTCTTGGTTCTACTGAGACGCCCAATGTCTGTGGAGAAGGAGACCCCACTGTATATTGGAAATAAAGCCCCTTCTTTTTTTTTTAGCTGGCCTAGCTCAATTTTTAGTACTTGTAAACCAGAGTCTGGTTTATTTATTTATATTATTTATATTAAGGTATGCACTATTCATATAGTAAGCAGTAAGAGTAATCAAAGTGATCATAGTAATCTGCCTAGGGCAACACCTTGTTGGCAGGCCAAATCCCTGCCAGATTCACCTAGGTGGGAAAACCCAAGAAAGCTTCCTGCTCTAGCCTATGGGGGTAAGCAGTGAATCAGCTATGGGGATAATTTCTGCTTCAGACAGAGAAGGCAGGACATAAGCTGGAGTCAGACGTGACTTTCAGAGTCTTGAATCTTTCACCTGAAATAGACATATGGGTTCAAACAGGATGAAGAACAGTAATTTCAATGACATTTTTGAATACGGAACTGAAAAAAAGAGAAAAAAAGAGGGTCAAACCAAAACCAGACTCATATTTTTGGTTATTTGTGGCTTCAGGCTATTTAAAGAAACTGCCTTTGAATTCCCCAAGGATTTTTTGTTGTTGTTGTTCTGTTCTTTTTGTCATCCAGCGGCTAACTTAGGGTTTGCTGGCTTCTGGAAAATCCAGGGGATTTTGAAAAAGAAAATCTTTGGTGGTTTATGGTTAAATGGAACTATGCAGATTGATCTTTTATACAAGACAATGCTGGTAACCCCCTACCAGGCAGGAATGCATCTGAAGGCATATTCAGTAGCTGAGCTAGATGTACGAAACTGTCCACGCTCCCATCCTGAGGGTCTTAAAACACAACGCACTGGTTTGGGGACCAGATGTCTGGAGTTATAGAATAATACTATTTTCTCTCTGTGACTCTAATTGTGTCCTTGTCCTCCTTGGCCATGCAAGTTATCAGATTTCCCTTTGGTATTCCAGGGGCTTGGTCATTTAATAAGGTGGGAACTTGGAAGTAGTTCTACCAAAGAATTCTGCTGCCTAAGAACACTTACCAGAGTCAAGGCTAAGACAGGAGGCGGAGGCTCTCAGTGATACCACGAAAAGAAGCCTGTTGAGATTGTGTTGATATTCTTACTGTGTTGGGAGACAGAGAGAAAGTGGCTTCCCCCACCTGACGGTTTGGCAAGCAGGAGGGGCCTGTTATTATGGCTGCAATTATTGAATAGTGGGGTTGAACAGATAGGGCAGTTCCAGCACCTCATCCTGATCCCATTCCATGGCAACCAAAGAGAGGCGAAGTCTGGCCAGCAATTTACCTTTCTCTGGAGAAAATGGAAGTTGGCCTCACTGTCTATTCCAAATTCAGGAGGGACTAACAATCCTTAATACACTCCCCAAACATTAAGACTATTAGGGCTGATCTGAAAGAGAGAGAGGGACAGAAAAAGAAGGAAGAAAAGAAAGAGAGAGAGAAGCACAAATGCCCTGGATGCTCATAGTCTATAAATTGGCAGGTCATTCATGCCTGGCCAGAGGTCAGCTGAGGACTGAAAGGGATACCTTGGGGCCAGCTGCTGGAGTTAAAGGTGCTAAAACCACTTTGGCCAGGAGGGGGCCCCAAATTTCACTCAAATTTACACATCTCTGGGCAAGAGTCCACCTATACCTCACTTTACATAGTAGTTTTCCCACCATCCTATGGCATGGAAGGGACCAGAGAGATCATCAGAGACCCAGAGAAGGGAAGTGACGTCAGTGTCACCAGGCTGGATTGTGGTCGAGCAGGACTAGAAACCAGGTTGTGTAAGCCCTGCTCTAGAGCTCTGTTCAGCTCTTCTTAGACAGCTTAGCACCTACAGGTATCTGTTGAGAGCCCAGAAATTTAAAAGGACAACTGTTTCTTGAGTGCCTGGAATGTATAGAGCCCTTGTGTTGGATGGGAGGGCGGGGCTGGCAGGTGGCCAGGTGCTATGGTGGGGGCCGGGAGGGAAAGGGTGGTGCCAGGGTCTGTGTTCACAGTCCTCCAGACCTTCCCAGGTTTCTGACTGGTTTAGACGGCACCACCTAAACACCACTAAGTTAGAGAGCAATAAAAAGATGTTGATACAGTAGCAGTTGGCTGTCACAGGCAATGTATGATTAGTAGCCAAATGAGTGGTTAGCAATGGCCATAAACTTTCTGAAAAGGAGGGAGAGTGGTACTGTGCCTTTGTTTAGCATATAACTGTTTTCAGGGCTTTCCTGTGTTTGGCTTCTTTGGGGCGGTCATGAAGACTACATGGGAGAGGAAGCAGGGTGGGCTCTGTGTACAGGGAGCTGAGGGGATTTCCAGGGAGACACACGGGGTCCCTGCCCTTGAGAGACGTCCTGCCTCGATGGGGGGTCCAGGCAGCCATGTGATGCTTGTGTGAATGGAGAATTGGAATGAGGGACTCGGGGTTCAAGGGGGAGCAACAGTCTGGATCTGCAGATGTTTGTCAGTGCACTGAGTGTGCTCTTTCAATGAACTCTTCCTGCCTGTGAAGAGGCTCCTAAGCATGCGGGGTGGGCTGGGCAGAGAAAGACTACTGGGCTGGGACTACCTGGCTCTATGGCATTGGGCGACTTGCTTAGCTTCTCTCTGTCTCAGCTTGCTCCTTCGTAAACTTAGAGGAATAAATAACTTCTCAGATCCCTTCCAGTTGGAAGATTCTTTGTTCTAAGCATCTTACGATGATCTGTTTTTGAAAAATCAGATTTTCAGGTGTCTGTCAGGTTGCATCTTTCTTTTGAGTCTTCTTTCCCTTATTTATCCTAAACTTTTATTTTATTTATGTTTATGATTATACTGTATCGTTTGAACGCACACGATGTCCTTGGATTGAAGTCATCCCCAGTTCGTAGATGCAAAATAGGGGTTTACCTACTCTTCTCCAGCAGTAGCTCCTTGAGCAGATGGTTTCAACACAGACCAACCAATGTACCTACTATGTGCCAGGCATGCTGGGGAGTTGAACAGGGGAGACACAGTCCCCTCTCCAGGGGGCCTTCGGCCGGTCTCAGTCATTTTGGGGGAGTGCCAGGCACTCAGGAAAAGTGTGCTGCACAGAAAGAAATGCCTAAAGCACTCTCGGGAGAGAGATCCATGTGAGGTTGAAATGACCCTAGCAAGAAGGGAGAGCTGTACCATTTTACACTCACAGCCTCTTGAACATACGGCTCCAGGAGGGAAGAGATTCCCCCCCCGCGCCCCCCCCCCCCCCCCCCCCGATCTAAATTACTTCTGCCCACCTAATAATGCCCAAAGACTTTGGCACCATGGAGTTGGGGTGGGTGCCGCCACTCAGCCGCTCCCTTTAATTGAGGTAATTCGGGAGCACAGGGGGGAGGTTGGCAGTACTCAAGTTGTGTGTCAAGACCGTGAATTTCAGGCAACCCTCTCGGGTCCCCTCCCTCTTCAGGAGCCTTGTACTATCACTCAGTAAACTTTACTACCACTCAATAAGCTTTGCTTTGCTGCCCACCAAAAAAATTAAAAATAAATAAACAAATAAATAAATAAATAAGCCCTGAATTTCAGAGATGTCAGGTTGCCTGGCGTCTCAGGCTGGGGAAACCAACGCCCTGTAGGCCAGCACTGAGTCACTAGGAGAGTGGAGGAGCATGGGGCCTTAGGTCTGTCCTCCTTGTGCTTAGAGTCATGTTCAGTGTGGATCCTAGTCTAGAAGAAGGAACGCAAATGGGAAGCCACTGGTGCCTCTTAGGTGAGCCCACTACTCGGACTCAAAAGGGGACCCAGGGCAAGCCAACCCCTCTCCTCTTCTTTCCTTCCAACAGCTGAACACCAGCTCTCCTCACCAGGGGCTTCTCAGACTTACTTAGCACTTCCAGAATGCCTCGAGGTCCACAGAGGAAGAGTGGCTGGGTGCCATTATGAATTCTTCTACAGTGAACCCATAATCTGTCTTGATTCATCTTCAGAGGCCCTCCCAGATTCCTAGATACCAGCCCTCCCCTTGAGGGGAGCTCAGCACTGAGGGCCTATCACAGGTGTAGCTCCCACCCCCATGGGGAACAAGTCTTGCTCAAAGCAAGTGACACCTTGTCTCCTCTCCTTCCCATCACTGAGCATCACTGCCAGATCACCTTCTCCCAGGATGCTTGTCCCAGCATCCACCAGGGTTTCCAGCATCTCTGATAGAGAAGCCCTGGGCCTAATGTCAAGATCACTCACTGCCCGGACATCCCACACTCCTTCCTCTCTCGATTTCCTTCTCCTGTGCCTGGCCCCCTCCCTTCACCCTTCCACGTGGTAGACACTGTCCTCCTCCTCTGCTGGCCTCTAGCTGGTTTGGGCTTCAGATTACACATGTTACTTCTCACTCCATCTTTTCTTTCTCCCCCTGATCATTTGCTCAACAGATTCTCAGACAGTGACTACAAGGCACCGTGCTTGGCTATCTGAAGAGTGCCAAGGAGTATAAGATAGCTTACAGCTAGTCCCTAGTCATGAGGTGCTTTCAGAGGGAATGAAGTCTGTTATGGACAAATACACACATGTCAAGACAGCTCAGGGCAAGGGCTGCTGGCCCAGAAGAGTTCAGAGGAGGATGAGTATTCCAAGGTGTTTCAAACCGCCCATCCTCCAGGGCCCAGCACAGGGACAGCCTCCTCCATGAAGCTCCCCTTACTGCTCCGAGCCTCCATTTTCTGGAGTCCTAATGCACGTTTTATTAGATACTGACTTAATAACATCCCTGTTTCTCAACTGGATTCCCTACTCTGAGGGAAGGGATAAGCATTTGTCAGTTAGATTCAGTTTTCAGTTCCACAAACATTAATTGAATTCCCTCACTCTCTCTTCTGTCTCTTAATGTCTTATAAACTAGCACAGAAGAGGTGCTTAGTCGATGCATTGTTTTTGAAATGTCAAAATCCATACCAGCTAATTATGAAAAATAAAGAACTCAAAACTATGCCCACAGGAGTTACTACTGCTCAGAGTTTGGAGTATATGGAGGAAGGAATCTTAAAAGACCATTTAGTTCAGGACCCGCATTTGACAAATGAGAACCTTAAGGTGACTCTAATACCTGTGGCATTAAGTTAAGTGATTTGCTCAAGGTCAAATATTTAGATAGTGGCATCCCTTGATGTTCTAGCATCCTTTATCAAGAAGGATGAATAGTGGGGTACTCTGTACCAAGCAAATGTGTGAATAATCTTAGACTGGTACATGGGTTCTGACAGTGCAGGGAAGAAACTGTTAATACAATAAGGTCATAAAACTCTTTGTCCCCATTTCAGATGTTTCACATTGGTCCATGGTCACAAAGCTTTATTGTGTTTGTGAAACAACAGAATTAATTGTGAAAATACTACCTCTTTAAATATTTGAAACTAGAATGAAAAAGAATAGATGAAATAGACCGGGAGGGGGTGTAAATTCAATTAAATAGTAATTGTGCTCCGAGTCCCTGGATGGACAAGTGGCCACAAGTCAGTTTTCCAGACCAGAGGGAGAAGTGGTGAGAAATCCAGAGCCTGGGGCAATGATGAACAGGGGTGTAGGTGGGGGGGGCCAATCTAGTGGATTTTCCCACCATTGGGTGGTCCCTTCCCTCCTCGCCCGCCTGGGGAGGGTCCCAGGGGAGCCCCGGGCTTAAGGCGGTGGTGTTATGCAGTCTTGTAACCTCACTGGTAAATGATGTCACAGGTTAGTTACACGGGCCCAGATCGATGGACGACTCAGGCAGTGGATCGATCACATTTCCGGGGAGAATTCACCCTTTGTGACCCGCAGGGGGGCAGGTGGTTTATCAAAAGAGGCTCTGGTTTGAAGGATTTAATGCCGGCCCTTTCCCCATTCCCGTCTCCTCCTCGGGGAGCCAGGGCAGTAACAGCGGGGTAATAAACTACTTTTCATTACAAGGATCTGGGGATATGAGTGGGAGGGGGACGTAAAGGTGGGGACAAAAAGGCACAAATCCGCTCCAAGACGGAAAGCCAGGACGGGGGCGCGCTGGGTTCACTCCCCCACGCCCCTCCTCCCTCCGAAGCCACCTCGAGTTTCTGTGCCGGGCGAAGTAGCCCAGCGCCGTGCCAGGCCGCGGGCTGCGCTCTGCGCTGGGTGGGGGCGCGCCGGCGCACCCTGGCCTGCCGGGCCGGGCTGCAGCCCCCTCCCCGCCGCCCCGAGCCCCTCCCCCGGGCCTGGAGCCCCTCCCCGCGCTCTTCCCCTCTCTCCCCTCCCCTCCCTTCCCTTCCCTGCCGGCCGGGCCCTGCCTCCGCCTCCTGCGCCCACAGCCTCAGCCAGCGCCGAGCCCCCTGGAGCCGGAGCGCGGCCAAGGGGCGCCGCCAGCCCCTCCCCAGCGCGCTGACAGCAGGCTCCGGGGCCCCCGCCCCGTCCCCTTGCCGGCGGGACACACCCCCGCCCCTCCTCCGCTCCGCCAGTTCCCGCCGGACCCACGGGGCGGCGGACGACGGAGAGAGCGGGCGGGCGAGGCGGAGAGCGGCGGCGGCGGCGGCGGCGGCGGCGGCGCGGGAGGGAAGGGGCGCGCGGCAGGCCCACGGGGAGCCGCCCGGGGCGCACGGAGCCCGCCTGGCCTCCCGGACCGTCCCCGCCCCGGGGCCGTACCTGGGAGCGCCGGGAGCCCGGGCAGCGGCGCGCCGGGCCGGAGTGGCGGGTGGCCCCGGGACCCGGGAAGCGGGGCAAGAAGAGGGAGCCCGACCGGGATGAGAAGGTGACGCCGCTGGAGGGCGCCACTCGCTTTGTGGGGGGGAAGATGCTGGCCTACTGCGTGCAAGATGCCACGGTGGTGGACGTGGAGAAGCGGAGGAACCCCTCCAAGCACTACGTGAGTACTGCCCCTACCGACCCCTGCGGGGGGTTGGCCAGAGACCCCCCCCGGCGGACCCCCCCCGGGGGGCCCCTCGCCCCACACGCTAAGTCCCGGAGCTGAGTGCCCACAGGGCAGCCCTTGGCTGTGGAGTTTCTTCGCAGGGCTGTGATCTCCAGGGAAGCCTTCTCTGTCCTTTCTCCACTCCCCCCGCCCCCCGTTTTCTTTTTTTGGCATTGGAATTGGCAAGTGGCTGCCCTTGTCTGTTACAACGGTGAAGTCATCTGTCTGCCGGAGCTTTGATGGATGGTGGGGGGAGCTTTCGTCAAACCCTCGCTGAGAAGCTCGGTTGGGAAAGAGCATCTCCCTGGCCCTCCCTGGGGGCTTGAGTCGCTCACGCTGACACGGACCGTGATGCTTTCAGAGGCTCGCCCAGGGGAAGGAAGCCTGGCGTTGTGCTCCCACGTTTGCCCTGGGCTCTGCCTCCCTAGGCCTGGATCTGCGGGCCGAGGGAAGCCGCCGCGCCCCCTGCCCCACCTCCACCCTCAGCCCCGAGCTTTGGTTTCCTTCTTAAAGTCATTGTGTTCGTCGGTGTGAGGAGAATTGTGGCTTTTCCTTTTATCCCTTCTCTGGACGTGACCCTTAACCGGGTTCATTTCCTCTTAAGTGATGCTCCGTCTCCAGACACGAGGAGGCAAATGTTTGCTGTGGTCTCCAAGGAACGGCCGGCTGCCCCTCCCCCTTCCCTCCCCACAATTAATGAGAAGGGGCTAAGGTTGATTGAGCTGAGCTCCGGGGTCTGTGTGACGCGTCCCCCTTTCATCTCAGCCGGTCCTGTCTTCCCATCCTTGGCACCTTAGGAAGTAAACATGGTGTCCTTAATGGCTGAGGACGCCTGTCTGAACCGCTTTGCTCCTGTACTTGAGATAGAAGAGACAGCCAGGCACCCAGAGCAGAAGGACTGCATCTTGTTTGCAAATTAGGCACTTAAAGGAGTATTTAGAATGCTCAAAGCATTAATTTAAACAATTAAAACATCTTGTAGGTTGCTGCCCTAGACTGCCCATTGATCTCTGAGAAATGCCTTTCATTTCCCTGTTGGAAGAGGGCTGGGGTTTGTGCCAACGTCAGCCTCAGGCTACTCTTTCTGTCTTTATCACCAATAGCTCTGAACTTTGGGTTTGTTTTTTGTTTTGTTTGTTTTGTTTGTTTTGTTTGTTTGGAGTGGAGTATATGGGCCTGGGCTCAGACTGGAGAGGAAGTAAGCTAAGGAGTCTGGTTCCTGGACCAGACAGAGAGGTGGGTGCCCATGGGAGAGTTGTTCCTTTTGTGTTACCTGGCTCAGCAAGCAAGCACCTTCAATTCAAGAAAGCTGCCATTTCAAGAAAGCTCCTTTTGGAGGACTTGGGCCAGTGTGTGGTCACCCTACTCCAGGTACAGATGTCCCTTTGCACATCCCAGCACTTAGTATCAAGTCGGCCTTCCTAACCGTTTTGCTCAAATGTCACAAGCTAAGTTTTAGGGGTTCTGTTTTCTAGTTCTCAGTTAAGCCTGGCCCTATGTTCAACAGATGGCACTCTCCGCTGGGACCCAGGCAGCTGTTTTCTCCCTGCTCTTGATTTTAGGTGAAACTGCACATCTTAGCTGTGACCAGTGATGCCCGAGATTACAAGGTAGGGTACGCTGGCAACAAGCCAGAAATGTTGCTAAAGCAACTGGGAACCCACTGCAGACAGTACGGAAAGGTGGTTAGCTGTGGGGCTCTGAGGCAGAGGGTCAGCCACTAGCTAGCTTTGGGACTTTGGGCAGGTTATTTAAGCTCTGTGGGATTCAGGGTTCCTCATTGTTGAGGGGGGGATGATAAGAGTACCTATGTCATAGGGTTGTCTGGAGAATTAAGTGAGATCATCCATGAACAGCACTTAGCACAGTTCCCAGCGTATTAACAGGCACTCACTAAATGGTATCTTATTGTTGGTGAGATTCTGACTAAGAAAGCACTTTTGGAAAGCAGCTATTAATGGTCTGGCAAGAAAGAAAGAAAGATTTCGGGTTTTAAGATTGACAATAACTTGTTCTATGTGAGAAACACAAAAGAAGTCCTGTCTAATTCCCTTGAAATGATCATTTCCTCCCTTTTTATGGACAGTGTTTCCCAGGACATCTCTGCTTCCCATGTAAGAATCGACATTATGTTTGGGGCAGGGAGTGATGTCACTGAACAGCTGGGGCCATGCAGAGCTCTAAACTAAGGTTGTGGAAAACAATTAAAGGAGAAAGTGTTACATGTTGTAGAATTGTGGAGCTGGCAGGACTCCTCAGGCTCAACCCCTCATTTTACAGATGGGGAAACTGAAAACCAGAAGGGGTAAAGTCACTTGCAACACAGCTCTTAATAGCACCTGGGTTTGCCTGGCCTTTTGCCCATGGTGTGGGTTTTGTTCATCAAAGTACCCTAAGTCTGGTTGCAGTTGATCTGGTGGATATCTGGTGATCGTCAGAGGTTCCTACATATTTGGGGCATCAATGGGACATAATATAAGGAGAGGGGGCCCCATAATAGAAAGTGTCAGCAGGGCTCAGAGGGGCAGGAGGAGCAGGTTGGGGGAGCTTGCGCCTCTGAAGCTTAGGATCTCCTCCTCTCTTGGCCCTTGCACGGTGGACGCCACACACCAGAAGGTCAAGTGTTCTGGGTAAGGTACTCTGGTGCACCCAAGTCACAGATGTTCTGGAAGCCCTCTGCGCTGGAGAAGCATGCCCCCTTCCCGCCTCTCCTCCACTGACGGTGAATTCTTAGTCTGTGGTTTGGCAAATTGCAGAGCAGAGAGGTTTTATGGGATGTGCACGTTAGCTGGAGCTGGCTGACGGGAGGCCTGGGGCCCAAGCAGGAGGGGCTCTGCTGGCTCCAGAACACTGGGAACACACTGCGAAGTTTTTCTCAGGACATCCAGCAAAGGGTGTGCTTGTCTCCAGGACGAGGGGCGCTGCCTGAACACCAAGCGTCTGTTTATGAAAGATGGGCAAGTGGCTTCTATCATTTGGATGGTGCTGTCAGCCCTTGCTTCCTTCCTCTCTGCCGAGCCCCTGCTTGGGTGGGGCTTGGGGAAAGTGGGCACCTGCTGCTTAGGCCAGGCTTCCTGGCCTGGAGTTGGGTTCCTCTCTCAGCTCTTACGAGCTGCGCCTGGCTGGGGAGACCTTAGGTAAAGTGGCTTTGGCCTCAGGCTACTTGTCTTTCAAATGGTCCTGAAATGCTGGATGCAACCTGCAGATAACTTCATTTCAAAGTCTTCCATAAGGCTCCTAGTGCAGGTTTACCATAATTCTTTGCACTCACACGCGTGTGTGGGCGTCTGTCGAGTCCTTCGGTGGTGGAGAGAAGTTCGTTTCTCTAGAACAAACAGATTGTTTGTTTGGATTTGGGAGGCATTGTGCTTTTAGAGTGGTTTCCTTTCCTGATTATTTCAGACAAGTATCAGTCATGAATGTTCTGATCCTCTCCAGGACTCTTTAGGGAATGTAAATAATAGCCAGTGTTAGTAGTTGGTGCGTTGGTGGTGGCACGTGCTTAACATGTGTGATTTCGTGGATTGTGACAGTTCATTGAATGTACCCTAATGCACCCTAACCCAGGGTAGGTTCTGTGAGTTCTTTAGACAGTTGGGTGAACTTGGAGAGGTTGGAGATTGCCCAGAGTCTCCCAGTTAGGACAAGGCAGATCTTCATAAACTCAGGTTAGCTTGCCTCCCAAGGAGGATATGAATCTAAAACGGGGCCCTTTCATCAACTTGAGTCAGGGTGGGGAGGCCAGGCTCAGGCTTGCTTGTCCTCGTGAGAGCAGTGCGGGGTGTCCTGGAGGACCGCCTCACTGTATGGGACGTTCACCTCATACTACGGAGGTGAGTTTGTGAAGGCAGTGGAGGGCGAGCACAGTGAGGCGGGGAGAATGGAGCAGATCCAGGATGATGGCTGGTCCCCGCTATTACGGGAGGTGATAATTTAAGAATCAACACTGTGGAAATAGTACATTCTCCTGTGTGTTTAGATCATCGAAGAATTTGGTCTTGGTCCTGGGAGTACATTTTTAGGAATTGGCTCCAGACCCATTCATTTCTCTGCCCTTCAGTTTTTCTCTGAGCCCTTAGAGTGTGGATCCAGCATTACGGGAGGAAGGACATGCAGCTGCAGAAAAGGCCTTGTCGGGGCCGGTTCCATTCCCGAAAGAGGATTGTGGGGCAGATCAGGGTTCGAATCCAGCCTCTGGCCCTTCCTGGCTGTGCCACCCTGGGGCCGGCCACTTTGGGCCTCAGTTTCCTCACTCGTAACCTCACAGGACTTTTGGAAAATTGAGATAATTTCAGGTAGAGTGTTCTACTTAGTATCTGGCCCCTATCAAGGACGTTCAGGGTACACTAGTTTCCATCTGCTGTTCCTTCCATCTGGCGATCACCAGAACGCTAGAGTTCGCTTAGGACCTGGTAGGTGAAGCTGAGAGAAAAGGAAAGGCTGAGGCGAAAAGGAAGGACCAGCTGCTCATAGTGGGATGGGAAATTGGGCGACATGCCCCGTGGAAAACACCCAACACACAAGAGAAACAGATAAACAAGGAACAGCTGTTCAGACCTGGTGGGCTTCCTGGAGCCGATCTAGTGGGGCCTGCCTGGTAAGCTGGGCAGGAGAAGGGAAGGGACTTGGGTTGAGGGAGAGGAGTAAAGAGGTGGTTCAGTAAGGGCAAGGTCACAATAGGACGCTAGCCCCAAGGTCAGTGCCGCACATGGGTTAGCGCTCCTGCCTGCTCTCTTTTTCTCTCTTTGTCTCTCTCTGTCTCTCCCTCTGACACACACACACGCACAAGAACAGTTTCTTCTCCTTCCAAGGAGGCAAGTGATCCAGGGGTGATTCACAGGTCTGACAAAGCTTCCTGCTCATGGAAAACCAACCACATCCTACTGGCCGTTGGAACAGGGAGCACAACCAGCCATGTATCACGACCCTTTTGGGAGCTGAGTGAGGGTTTGGGGGGGACAAATCAGGATTGCAGTCACCGTGTGTGGTGGCAGGCAGAGGGGAGGTGAAGGGAAGGGAAAAATAAGCCTATTTGATGTCATAGGAGACTGATTCCAGCTCCAGAAATATAAGTGCCAGCCACTGCATTTTCCAAAGAGATATTCCGGGGCCAGCAGAGGCCACGAATTAGAGGAGTGTTGGGACTTTGGGATCGCACAGCAGTCCCCTGGAAATTGCCTTCTAATTTCCTCAGCCTGAGTCACTGACCAGACCAGTTCTTGGCCAGAAAAAAAGTCAAAGAGGCAACTCTGTTCCCTTTTGCCTCCTAATTAAACAAAATCAAACATATATGTACAGTAGTCACACTTACTCCTCTTGAGTTCTGAGAATCCAGGAAAGGGATAATGGTTTAGGACAGGGATCCAGGGAACAGGAAGGACAAGGGGTGTGTGTGGGAAATGAGGTGGAGCTCTGGCTTTGGAAATAGGTTCTGAGCCAGGGCCAGGGCCAGAGGTGTTCTCTGCCATGGCAATTGCCAAAAATAATGGAAGCGTCCAGTAGGGTGATGAGCATTTCAAGAGGTGATTCCCAGAGCTACATGTGACTGTTCGCCGGGGCCAGGCTTTTGCTGCCTGTAGCAGAGTCAGTCACAGGAAAGCAGGTGAGTGGAGAGGTCAAGTGCCTGGACATGGGCACAGGAGGGCCGGAGGGCAAACCGCAGGAAGGCCCCTTTCGCGCCCCCAGTAACTGCTAGGTGAGGCACTTTGGCAAGTGCTGAGCAGAGTCCAGTGAGGGTGTCAAGATGCACGGTGAGGAGAGAAGGGGAAGAATCAATATGTGAGGACCTACTATGTGCCCGGCAGTGTGGAAGGTACCTTTCAGACGGCCTTTTCTTTGAGCTACATAGCAACCGTGTGAGGTAGGGAGGTGTTCTCATCCCCACTTTGCAGATGTAGAGATTGAGGCTCAGGGTGTTTTTGTGACTCTCAGAGTAATTGGCAAGGCTGGGATTCTTACCCTGGTCTCTGACACGGAAGTCTGTGAGCTTGCGGCTCTCTTCCCCATCAGAGCTGGGTCCGTGAGAGAGGGGGATGAAAATAACCGAGAGCGGGTAGTTCCCCCTGAGAGGGTGACATGCACGTCTGGAAGGCTGCGTTGCAGGAGAGCACGTGGGCTCTGCTGTCCCTGGGCTGGCAGCCTGTCTCCACCACTGGCTACCATGGG
The DNA here is from genome assembly GCF_002201575.2 of Neomonachus schauinslandi. Lineage (NCBI taxonomy): Eukaryota > Metazoa > Chordata > Mammalia > Carnivora > Phocidae > Neomonachus > Neomonachus schauinslandi. The sequence continues at coordinate 129,417,233 of NC_058408.1, read as the reverse complement.
GCCCAGCACAAGCTGCCCCTTTCTCCGCAGCTCAGGTTCCTCAAACAAAAAATGTGGGGAAACTAGGACCTAGCTCATAGGGTTGTGGTGATGATTAAGTGAATTAGTAAGGGTAAAGAGCTTAGAACAGTACCCGGTGTGTGTGAAGCACAACATAGGTATTTGCTTTAATAATAATTAAGTCCTAAAGCTTTTCAGGAGAGGGAGTGCTCTCTGTGAACTGGGGTTTTCAGGGAAGACCGGCTGGGGAAGGCAGGCTCACGATGGGCTTTGAGGAGGACTTAGGATTTGGCTGGGAAGGAGTAGGATTTAGGTGGGAAAAGAGGGGAAAGAAGGGCATTCCAAGAAAGGAAAAAGCCAAGGTGCTGGAGGTGGACCAGGCAAGGAAAATGTGGGCAAAACCCATGTGGGGGAGAAGGATGAGGAGGAAGGTCGGGGCCAGCTTCTGAGAGCCTCAAATACTGGGGGAGGTAATTGAGTTTATTGTGTAGACTGCTAGCCAGTAATCTTTGGGAGAATCCTCTTCCCCCAAGGATTGTGGGGGGGAGGGGAAGCTGACTGTCCCTGTGGGGTCCTTCTGGTGGGTCCCAGAGCTGGGGTTGTTCTTGCAGCAGTGGCTGGAACAGAGGTAAGAACTGGAGCCCTTTCTCTAGCTCTGCAGTGGGGACTCTAGTGGGCAGGCCAGAGCCCAGCCCTCTTTGTTTATAGCTCTTACGCAGAGGGGTCAGGCAGTCTCATAAAAGTTGATTGCCCCCCAGATGTCTTGCGGGGGGAAGGGTGGTGGAGGAGGAGACGAGGGAGCAGCATGGAGTGCAGCGTGGAGAGCTGCGGGTGGCTTAGGGCGTCACCCGTGGAGGGCCCTGGCCTGTGGGCCGGTGTGTCGCAGTGGTGTGCTCTCTGGGGTAATTTCCGTCTGCATTCCCCAGCATTGCCGTGGACGCACCCCAGGGGCACGAGAGGGGAAACACCTAATTTTTTGTTGTTAAGTAACTTTTAGCATTTTCTTTTCTTTTTATTTATTCTTTTTTTCAGTTACACTCTACCCCCAACGTGGGGCTTGAACCCACAACCCCGAGATCAAGAGTCTCTCACTTCACTGATTGAGCTGGCCGGCTGCCCCAGGAAACCCCCATCCTTGTAGGGCCTGGGGGCTAGTCCTAAACAGCTTGCTGGGAGCCTAGGTTGTCACCCCAAACATTCACACTAATGTTGCCTTTGACTTCAACATCTCTTTGGTTTTATTTTTATGTTTATTTACTTATTTTTTAAGATTTTATTTATTTTTTGACAAAGAGAGAGACAGCGAGAGGGAACACAAGCAGAGGGGAGTGGGAGAGGGAGATGGAGAAGCAAGCTTCCCGCGGAGCAGGGAGCCCGATGCGGGGCTCAATCCCAGGACCCCGGGACCATGATCTGAGCCGCAGAGACCTAACGACTGAGCCACCCAGGCGCCCTGGTTTTAGTTTTCAATACGATGCTTCAAACCGCCTTTTGATTTAAACCTCCGCCACACTGCCAGATATTCCAGTAAGCCTGATTCTTTAGGGGGAATGTAATAATAAATATAACAGCTAACATTTCTGAATGTTTTCTACGTGCTAAGAGTTTTACATGGAAACTCAAAACAGCCCCCCCAAATGCTGGCACCCACGTCGTACTGGTGAGGACGCTGAGGCCCAGAGAGCTTAAATAAATTGCCAAACACCATGCAGCTAATAAGCTGCATATGGAGAGGAGCCCACTGGCTCCAAAAGCTGCCCTGTCCCCACAGCCCCTCACGGCCCCTTAATCCCATGTTATACCAGGGGTGACCCGGCCCCAAGGAGATCCCACCTGAGGCCTGGCTGGTTGACTTCTGCAGATGTGAGAACTTCCACAGATGTGAGAACTTCCACATGTCCCCTCCCCCTTCTAGATCTCCAGTTGCCCATCTAGAAAATGGGGTGATTGCTTCCTTTCTGGCCCGCCTTGCAGAGGGGAGGGTGGGTGTGACAGTTGTGTGGGGAAGGGCTGGGCCCAGGAAAAAAAAAAGCTGTGGGGAGGGTCCCAAGTTATCCTCAATCGGGCTTCTTACTCGAGTGGGGCTAGGGATGCTTTGCAAAGGGGAGCTGTTCCTGACCTCTGGGGAATTTTCATACAAGGTTTCCCGCCCATGCTACCTCCCCTGAGAAGCCTGGTAGCCAGGGTGGACTAGGTTAACCATAGGCCCTCACTGAAGACATCTTCTAGAAAACCGCCTCTGGGAACTACACTTTGCTTCTTTCCACGCCTGTCCTTTTTGTGAATGGGAAGAGACAACTATTTCCAGTCACATCTCCCCCTGCTGTTACCTGAGGGGAGGAAGTGACCTCAGGCGCTGAGTTAGCAAACGGGAAACAGCTGGGTGTTCTGCTCCTCCACTTGGCTCTTTCTCTGGCCCGTTGCTGTCATTTCCCTTTGGCTGGTGAGGAAGCCACCCTCCCCAAGCCTGGGTGGAGGGACGTGGTGGGGTGGGGACAGAGTCCCTTCCTCTCTGTGTGTCAGTGCAGCATAAATTGTGCATGTGGGGCCCTCCAGTCGGTCTCTGGGATCCCTGGAGCCTGGTGGAAATCGATCACTCAACTCTGGGGAGAGAGGGGTGGGGTATAGTGAACTTGCAGGGTGTGCTGGGTGGGGTACGGGGTCGAGTAGGCGTGGGCCTGCCCTTTGGCCTATCCCTAGTGGTCCCTGGTAGGGAGCCCTCACTGTTCCTTTTTTCCGGGGAATATTCTCACTTGGTAATAAAGTAGACCTTGGCTTCTAATTCGTGGACATCATCATCCTACACCTACCACCCACAGAATTCCTGTTTTATGCCAGGCACTGCTAGGCATTTTACTTATAATCTCTGGTCCCCACACCAGCCCTGAAGGCATGCGTTTTTAACCCCATATTACTCATATGGAAATCGAGGCGCAGAAAGTTTAGGTTGCATTGTTCGTCGCGCACAAAGCCAGGTGTGTTGGACCCCCTGCCCCGGCCTGGGCCTGCTTCACGCTGTCACCGTGCTTTACACACTTGGTCCCTCTCCAGGGCTGCCCCAGGGGTAGCGGGGGCTTCTGCTGCCCGGACATGTTGTCCTTCATGCAGAAGCGATCTTTGTGGAGAAAGCCTGCCTTGCTGCTTTTGCCCACCTAAGGGTTCTGAGCGCGAAGGGATTGTCCCTGGTGTTTGAAGTGGTTGCTTTGGAAAGTCTTTCATGGTAGGCCCCATTCCGACCCAGCTTTATTCTGTTTCCTGATGGCCCAGACCCAAAGGGCTATTTTAAGGGCCTTGCCTGTGTGGGAGAATTTCTCTTTGTAACAACAGAGAAGGCAGCCTCGCCGGCCTGGCACGGTGCTGGCGGCGAGACTCCGAGAGAGTGAAACTCTTTCCTGAATTCTCTCTCCTGGGCTGGAATCGATTCAGTGAGCACTCAGCACGGTGCCCAGCACCTGGGAGGGACACGGTCACTTGGCAGGGAGGGCAGGGGTTCCAGAGGTGACCACCCAGGGATTTCTGCTGCCCTGAGCCCCAGCGGATTGGCAAACAGGTCCTTCTGTCAGAGTTAAGGTCTGTCATAGAACAGTGTCTGAACTTTGGTTCAAGCCGGGATTAATCATTTGCTTCAGTCATCACTCATTGGCAGCCGGAGAAGGGCAGCCTCCTCTCCCCACGGTTTCTGGACGTCGCGGCTCCCAGGCAGGGGAAGTAGGGAAGTTGAGTCAGAGAGTGTGTGTGAGTGGAGCCCTTTCTAGGTGCAGGTCCTGGGCCAGGGCTTCTCGCCCACTGTGTCCTTTAATCCGCACCCACCGTGAGCCCTGGCCCTGTTTTGTAGACAAGGCCAGCAAGGCTCAGAGAGGTGCTGCATCTTGCTCTCTCTCACACAGCAGTCAACGAGGTTTGAGCCCAGATCTCTGCAGCAAACAGAGCCTACGATGGGGGGGGTGGGGGGCTGGTTGCTGAGCTCCCTGGAGATTTGACGGGTTGCCTCCAGAGGCCGGGTAGCTAGTTGGGAGTTCTCTTTTTGCTCCTGCTGCCAGCTGGAGGCATCCGTACGTGTCAAAACGAGCTGCACTTCCTCTGCCCTCTCTGTGCCTGTGCTTTGCCCTCTGCTGCGTGCACCCATGGGGGTCATGGCCATGATTTGTGGCTCTGCCGGGGTACGGAACGCTGAGAGCCTGGCCCTGAGCCTGAAGAAAAGGAGTGGACCCAGAGGCAGTGTGTGGAGCGTGCGTTGCCTGGGAGACTGAGGACCTGTGGCTTCGTACATGACTTCGTCTCCTGAGGACTTCGAGGCTGGGGGGCTAGGAAGCACACCACGTGGGTCCCCAGATGACACGTAAAGGGTCAGGATTAAACCCTTGGGTCCTCTGCCCCCTCTGACCTCCCCACTGAGCCCCTCCATCAACACATGATATGGTTGGAGCTGGTGGTTGGGATAAGATAACAAACCTCTCACAGCTGAGACTGAACCCCTGGCAAGGTCTGGCTTCTATTTTGGGATTCAGTTTTTTTTTTCTCCTTGAACTCCTATCCAGAGCCACTTTTGGAAGGCCCGGCCCTTCAGATGCTCCAGCTGATGGGGGCTCTGCATCCTGTCCTTGGGGATGATGGCTTGGTGGCCACGGCACTGTGGTTGGGAGTAGGGGGGAGTTTAATTCTGGGCACCTGCGGCCTGTGGATTGCTCAGGCTAGACTCGGCTCTGGCAGCCAGAGAGGGCCTCAGGTGCCAGCAGTGGGAATTTGAGAGCAAGAGGCTGGGCGCAGGGCAGCGATGGCCTCGGCTACATGGGCTCCTGCTTGGAAGCCTCTTAGTAGCTTTTCGTACGTCGCCAAGTTTCTGCACCTCTGTGGGCCTCAGTTTTCTGGTCTGTAAAATGGGAATAACAATACTACCTAGCCGATATGATCGTTACTCTGTGCTGTGCCTGACGCAAGACAGCTGTTCAGTAAATGGCAGTTACTGTTATCATTATTAGCATGGTCTTCCCTCATGGTTTTACTGGGTTTTTGTCACCTTCCAGAAGCTTCCCTGACGTGTCCTCTTACAATATTTCCTGTGTGTGAATTTTTATGATGTTTATCATTTTTACTACGCACGTAACATTTAGCAAGAATGGCCTCGGTCGGCCAGCCTGTGGCAGGCCCTTGTCTGGGGTGCCTGGTAGATGGAAAAGCTCCTCGAGGGATGGACCTTGATGTGATCCTCGGTCATCCAGTCAACATTTCAATGTTGACCATGTCCCAACCACTGGGAGCACAGCAGGGCAGATAAAAATCCCTGCCCTTTGGGAGCTTACATTCTGATAGGGGAAGGGAAACAATGAGTAAACCTCTTTTAGGTCAAATATAGAGTGTGTTAGCTGGAGGATAAATGTGGTCCGGAAAGCTAAGCAGGGTGAGGCGGCAGGAGACGGCAGTGGTGGGAGTTGCCGTGCTGTTTCCTCGAGGGCAGCCAGGATGTCCCCACTGGACAGTGACTTTTGAGTCAGGTCTGAGGGAGATGAGGAAGGAAGGCATGCGGATATTCAGGGGAAAGTTGTTGAGGGAGACGCCACAGCCAGGGCTAAGTCCCTGAGGTGGGACTCGACCTGGCCTTTCCAGAGAGCAGACTGGCATGACCAAGTGGAAGAGGTGAGGGGGAGAGCCCTGGGCAGTGAGGTCCAGGTCAAGAGGGCCAGGTGGGTCTGTGTTCCTCCTGGCAACGGGCACAGTGCTTGCTCAGGACTTACTGAAGACTGAAACTGCCCAAAAAACTGCAGGGAGGTTGCTCCAGGGGACTGTGTTTGGGGTTTGACCCTGATCCCCTAAGAGGGTCTCTCTGGGGAAACTCAGCAGTGTCATGGACAGGAACTCCAAGACCCCAAAGGCAGTGCACATGTTAGGGTATTTCACTGACCTTGAGTTTGTCCCTACTGTGCACAAGGCACCGTGCTGAAAGCAGTTCCTCCAGCTGGGAGCCGGGGTTGGGGGGCGGGGGGTGGGATGCTCCTGCTAAGGCAGCAGGCACCACATCCTTTCATCTTTAACACCTCCTCCCCGTGCTGGCAGAAGGTCTGGATCACAGTAGGTCTTTGATCAGTGGGACAAATACATGGACAAAGCTTCATTCTGTTAAAGCCCCTTTCTCCTACCCCACTCTTATTTTTTTTTAAAGAACCACAGCTTTTAACTTACAACTATAGGGATTGCTTGTTTGAAATTCCAAATGTATATATTCCTATCGATATAATATTGTAAGTGGTGTTAAAATTCTCAGGCTAGTCCGCCAAAACCTTTCTCATCTGTGAAGTAGATGGAATGATAGCCCCAAGAACCAGATGTCTCCAGTTCATCTGTATATGGGCTAGCCTGGAAACCTAAACTCTGTGTGTTCTATCCAGGAAAACTGGCTTCCAGTGTGCACAGTTCACAGGCTAAATGGGGACGATGATGATGACGACGATGTTGGCAGCAATATGTGCCAGCCACTTTTTTTTTTTTTTAAGATTTTATTTATTTCCTTTATTTTGTGTGGGGGGTGTGGGTGGGGGGCAGAAGGGCAGAGGGAGAGGGAGAGAGAGAATCTACAGCAGACTCCCTGCTGAGTGTGGAACCCGATGCAGGGCTCCATCTCACAACCCTGAGATCATGACCTGAGCTGAAACCAAGAGTCCGACGCCTAACCGACTGAGCCCCCCAGGCGCCCCATGTGCCAGCCATTCTTGTAGGCACTTTACTCATTTAATCCTTACAACAACCCAAGGAGAAAAGCGCTACTGTGTTTCTTACGTTATTGATAAGAAAATGGAGGCCAGGGCGCCTGGGTGGCTCAGTCGGTTAAGCGATTGCCTTCGGCTCAGGTCATGATCCCAGGGTCCTGGGATCGAGTCCCGCATCGGGCTCCCTGCTCTGTGTGGAGCCTGCTTCTCCCTCTCCCACTCCCCCTGCTTGTGTTCCCTCTCTCGCTGTGTCTCTCTCTGTCAAATAAATAAATAAAATCTTAAAAAAAAAAAATAAATAAAATAAAATAAATAAATAAAAAATTAAAAAATTAAAAAAAAAAAAAAAAAGAAAATGGAGGCCAAAGATCAGAGGCTAAGGAAGAGGCAGAGCAGGGCTCCAGAATTCTTCGGGAAACCTCTTCCTTCCTGGCCTTTCAGGGAATCCTGCCAGCCAGCCTTGCCACAGCCCAGGTCGGCCATCTGGAGAAGACCTTACGTGCAGGACGTTTGTCATGAGGTGTCCTCTACTCGGCAAGAATGGAGTTAACGAGTATCAGAATCAGGGAACCAAAGCCATGGGTGGCCAGCAGGAGTGGCCCCTCTTTGTTCCCAAGACAGGAAAAACCATTTGTCCCTGGAACCCGACCCTGCAGGGGGTGGGTTTGCTGTGTGTGGGTTATCTTCCTGGGCCATTTACAAGTCCAGCACATGGGGCTGGGGAGGGAGGGGAGGTGGGGAACACTGTGTGTGCTGGTGGAGGCCAGATTAGAGTGTCTGGCAAGATGTTTCTGACACCTAGACCATTCAACTCTCTGCAAAGCCCAGCAGGTGGCTGGGCTGTTGCTTTAGCTAGGAGGGGGGCACCCTCCCCACCCTGCCCTGCTGAGTGTATTGTTGGAATGACGTGGGTCCTGACCAGTCTGTTCCCTCCTCCTGGGCCCCAAAATAAACAGCAGCTGTTGGCTACATCACCTCTGTCGCCTGCCAGTCTGTCAACAGCGCCTGGCTCTCATTGGCCCTGCCCCTTCTGGGTATAATGGCCTGGGGCGTTGGGGGCCCATTGGCTTTGCCCTACCGAGCCTGCCTTGCTAGCCAGCTGGTGTGCCCTGGCGTGCCCTCTTCCCAAGCATCGCTGGCCTCTTGGCCACCCACTGGCACTCTCCCTTCCTGCCCTGCAGTGAGGCAGGTCCTCATGGTGGCTACAGACTCAAGCTTGAGTCTGACGTCCGTGTGGCTCCTGGCTCTGCCACTCAGTGGGTGACCTTGGGTAACTGAGCCTCCGTTTCCTTCTCTGTAGAACAGGTGATGGTCTGTGATCACAGCAGAGGGGTATGAGCAGTGCTACGGCAGCAGCTGGAGTGGAATCACTGAAGCCAGATTGCCTGACTCGAATCACACCCTTGCCACTCAGGAGCTTCATGACCTTGGGGGAGGTGCTGAAGCTCTTCACACCTCAGTTTTCGCATCTGTACAATGGGGATAATAAAAACATCCCTCAGGCTGGTGGTGAGGAGTAAGTGGGTTAATACAGGTAGAGCCCTCAAATGGTGCCAGGCATTATGGTGCCTGTTCTTACTGGCAGGTAAGGCAGGACATCCCCTCAAAGAATCAATCCTGCGTGCAGATCCGAGAGCTGACGGAACTACTCTCCTTCTAACCTGACTTCTGTGTGGCGCTGCTGATTTGCTTGGCTTTGTTTCTAGCCTGAATCCGGCACTTACACTTGAGGGGCTGGGGGTGGGGGTAGAGCTGGTTATAAAGCAGGACGGAGGCTTGAAAATGGAGAGCTGGGATTTCTATTCTACTTGGCAGTGGTTCTGCTGATGTAATGTAAGAAATGGAAAGAAGACCGAGTCTGTGGCCAAGGACTGCCTCCAGCTGTGGGCAGATCCCCTCTGGGGTTGACTCGTTATCTCTGTTCATGTGTGAGCCCCAAGATGTTCTTCCATATGATCTCTACAACCTCCCCACGGACCAGCCTGCTTTGGCTTCGCCCTGGCTCCATACTCTGGGAAACTCTTGTTATCTTTGGCTTTCTCTTGAATGTATCCTCCCTTTTGGAAAGATTATACTAGGAACCCCCATTAGAGCATCTAGACCAGAAAGTCATCGTTCTCCAAAAGAAGAAAAGAAGCACCTGATCCCAATTGTGTTGGGTTGCAGTGCCAGGTGCCACTGTGAGCGCACCAGCCCCCCAGTAAAGAGACCCCCACTCAGGATGGAGCATTTGCACTGTCTCCCCAGGAGCCTGCCCCTTTAAGAGAGGTGTCCTGTCTGGGTGTGGTGCCCTGTCTTCTCCATGCTGCCTTTGTCAATTCTTGTCCAAGGAGTGAGGTCAACTGCGGTTTCATTCCCAACATCTGGGGATGTCACCTTCTAATAGGCAGTGAAGAGAATGAGTCCGCACCATTGAAAGGAAAGTAGCAAAGGAGTTAGAGCCGTGGCTTCGGAACCAGATTGCCCAAGTTCAGATTTTAGCTCTGCCATTGATTTCTGTGAGGCCTCGGGCAAGTTGCTGAACTTCTCTGCTTCGGTTTCCTGTTCTGTAATATGGGGCTAGTAACAGTGCCTTCCTCATTGCTGGGGGGATTACACGAGACCATGATGATCAAAGCACTTCTAAGCATGCCTTGGAGAGAGGTAGTGCTACCTAAGCGTCCCTGTCATTATCTGAGCCCGGAAGTCGAGTCTGCTTCCCATCAGCCCGGAACCTCTGGGGCCTGCTGCGTATGTATTCAGAGCCCGTGCGAGGCCCGTGGTGTTTGTGATGGAGGCATCTTGGATGGGGTTTGTGGCACGTTCTAGAGAAAGAGGAGTGTAAAGATTCGGATCAGCAGGTGATTGAATGCCGGCCCCAGCATTCCCTACCTGAGTGTCTGCGGAGGAGTAGCTTCACCCCCCAGCTCAGTTTCCTCAGCCAGCAGTGCCTGTGCCCTCCTCGTCGGGTCACTAATGAGAACCCGAGATGGTGTAAGGTATCCAGTAGTCACTCCACACAGTAGCCACTTAAGCAGCTTCAAGGCTTGGCAAGGATGGTCAGTCCAGGCTGGCTTTGCTGGCTGTGAGCCTTGTATCACACTCTTTTCTGCATCCCTTGCATGATGAGCAGCCTCTGGGTGTTTATGGCGGCCGGCAGGGCTGCCCTTGCAGAGTACCTTCTACTGGTACAAGCAGTGTCCCGGCTTGCGGAGCTCACAAACTTCATCTCTGCCACTGAGGGGCCCTCTAGGAAGCAATATGGGTCTCCTGCCTGTTCCACAGATGACGGAAGTCTCCAAGAGACTCATGGCTTCTGTAAGTACAGAGGACACTGTTGATGCCCCATCCGGTATCCCCTGGGCTCACCTGAGTTCAGCTGCAGCTGGGACCTCCTGTCCCCACCTCACCTCTTTGTGTGAGGGCTTTCTCCAGCCCGTGGCACCACAGAAGCTTGCTCTGCCCAAGCACGTGCACTTGAGGAGGGGCAGGAGCGGGGGGCGAGTTTTCATCCCAAGAGGTTGCCCTCAGGTGGTGGGGATAGGAGTTGGTGTCTCCACTGCCTGCTCTTCACTGGGAGGATTCTGAGGTGAGTTCCAGCCAGAACATCAGAAGATCCCTAGCAGGACTGAGCCTCAGATGCCCACAGCAGTGACCTGCCCATTAACCCCCTTTATTGGCCTTTATCCTCTCCTGGCCTCGCTTTCCGTACTTCCTCACCTGGGTTTCTAGAATCGTCTCCCTAACAGGCACGCTGCACCCATGGCCTTGTCTTAGAGTCTGCTTTGGGATGAACCCAAACTATGATAGCAAAACTTCTCCCGCTAGCAAGTGGTGGAGCTAGGACTGGAAACCTCTGTCTGCGACTCAGTCCCCTGGGCCATGCTGTCTTTCTGGAGGTTTCTGGGGTTCTTGTTATAGAGGAGTCAGAAAGAGTCCTTGTTTGATGTAGGTCTTTTTGGCTAATAAGAGGGCAGTTTCTGGAGTGAATCAGAGTGGACAAGGCTGAAGAATACTTATCAATACAACAGCTTCTAGAGGGGCTCATCAGGGAGGGAGCCCAGTCAATGCAGACATCATGGAGAGGAGAGAAGTTTCGCCTTGGAGACGGGACTCTGACCTTATATGGATTTGCCCCAGGAGAGAGAGAAACAAACAAGGGACTTAGGGATAAATAGAAATCAAGTGTCTCTCTCCATAGAGATAGGTCAGGCTGGGAGAGGCAGCGTAAGTGTCTGAGGAAACAAGGTTGGGGGCTGTTAGCCTTTCTGCCGCAGGTGCAAGGGGACAAATGTGAGCGAGACGCTCTGGGGTTTGTTGTCAAATTCCTGTCTGTATCTGGCTAGTTGTATCTGCTGTCATCTGGCTGGTTGGCGGGGATTTGGACATTATGAACATTAAAGCTTCTTGTGCCAATGTTTGAAATTATGGCAAGACTGGGTGTCCTTATAAGGGAGAAAAGGAGTGTGTGTGTGTGTGTGTGTATGTGTATGTGTGTAGTGCATGTGTATTTGGGGATGTGTAGTATACCTGTGAGTGTTGGCAGGTGTTTGTGCATGTGGTGTGTGTGTGTTTGTTTATGTGTGCACGTTTGGGTATGGTATGTTTTGTATGTCGTGTCATTGTCCATCAGGCATATTCCTGGGCCATCTTTTATCCTTGAGAACTCCTTCCAGCCAGGCTAGGGGATCCAAGAAAACTCAGATGGTATAAAATCGTCTCCTAGATCCTCACATATACTTACAAAAACTACCTTTCCTCCTTTTTCCAGTGTCTCTTCTGTCAGGCATGTTCCCACAGACCTCACCTCACTCTTGCAAAAGAAACATCAAGTTACTCCCATTTTATAGGTAAGGACACTGGGAATTGGGAAGTGTAAGTCACTTACTCAAAGGTGTCACAACCAGGAAGTGGCAGAGCTGGGAGCTGACCAGCCTCTTAAGTCCTACCTTCTCCTGCCTCCTTGATCTGAGAAGGGTGAGCTGGGAGGTGGGATTCTGTGGTGGCTCTGGCTCGGCAGGAAGGGCTGTCCTGTCCTCTGGGAAACATGCTCTGGAAACCTCGCTTCCAGCCTCAGTAGAGGCCATGGAGGAAGAAGCTCCAGAGCAGGACGGCTGGTAGGGGGGATGCTGCGTGAGGCTGGTGTAGACGTGCTGGGGGACCCAGTCCCAGCACGGAGGTGTTGTGATCTGTAGCGGGGTGAAGATGGAGGAGGGACTGCACAAAAGCCAGGGAAGGATGGAGAAGGGGCATGGAGGAAGTGAGAGTAGTCTTTGAGATCACCTCCCGGGAGGGTACTGTAGAAATTTTAGTCCAGTTAGGAAACTGACACCTACATTTCATCCCCCAAGAGCCCATCCCCCTCCTGGTTGTTGGCAGTAAGGCTTTGTGTCCAGACGAGCGGACATGGGGCAATGCAGATCTGTCAGTGTTACCTGCTACGTGATTGGCCTGCTAACAGGCACGGGCAGGGTCTGGATTCCTGGAAGGAAAAGAGGGTGGACATTTCGTCAGTGCGAGTTCTTGGCAGACAGAGGCCGTGGGGCCACTGGGATTTCCTGGTTGCTCTCGTCCACGAGAGCTCACATCAGGACAGTGGGAAATCCCACGGAATCTGCAGCCCCAGATGCAAGTCTGTATGGGCCATTTGGGATTTACTCATGGGGCTCAATTCTCTTTGGTTCCCCAAGCTGCTGGGAGAGGACCCCCCTGGTACCCAGCCAGCTCGATGACTCCAACTAGTTCTTCGGGAGCAGACAGTTCTGGCCAGTGTCCCTGAGAATCTTAAAGGGCCATCTCTGCCCCACCCACGTGTCCCTAACATCAGCCAAGATGGACCCTGGGAAGCAGGCGGACTCACCCAAGGCAGCCTGAGCAGCACAAATTTTCCATAATCATCCTCTGATAACTTCCGAGCCCTAATGCTAGGTATATTAGGTATTATCTAATACAGTGTCAACCCTTGTGGATTTGTTTGGCTCTCTGCTGACTTGGATTAGGGTGTGGTGTAGTGCAGTAGTTAAAGGGACTCAGAGCCCCCTACAGGCCATGTGACTTTGGGAAAATTATTTAATCTCCCTGAGCCTCAGTTTCCTCATCTGTAACATGGGGATAATGAAAGTAGCACAAACTACTAGAGTTGGTGGCGTAGAAGCATTATTATGGTAACATCTCAGGCAGCAGTGGGAGCTCACATTGGTGCTGTTAGACCCCCTCCCTTTTGGGAACAGCTTTATTGAGATATATTTCTCATACCATACAACTGACCCATTTACAGTGTATAATTTAGTGGCTTTTAGCATATTCACAGGATTGTGCAACCATCACCACAGTCAATTTCAGAACATTTTCATTACCTCCAAAAGCAAGAATGCTTTAGCCATCACTTACAAACCCCCTCCTCCAGTTGGTCCCCAGCCCTTGGAAACCATGAATTTCTTTTCTAACCCTGTGGATTTGCCTGTTCCATGTGGTCATTAGTGATTGGCTTCTTTCACTAGCATAATGGTTTCAAGGTTCATCCACCATCAGCCCTTTCGATGGCTTGTAGGGTGAGCTGGGTTCATTCCCTGTGGTGGCTGAGGAGCTCTGGACACAAACCCTCACCGTGGCCTCGGCAGGGCTGGCCCATGGACCTGAATGCAGGATCCACTGGAGCATTTCCTCTCCCGACCCTGTGGGGCATATGGATTTTCTCCCCTACCTCCGCACCTTGAAGCTGGCTGAGGCTGGTTCTTGTAGGAAAATGTTGAACTTGCCTGTGGTTTATTCCTGTTACTTCCTCTGGCCTGGTCAGCAACTTGGGGGAAGGGTGGAAACTGTGCAAAGCCTTTACTGATCTGTCCCCCAGGGACTCTTTCCGGGAGGAATGGGGAGAGAGGATAAAAGCATCTCTATTTGTTTTTAATGTTGACTGACTCCCCAGCCCCCTTACCAAGTTCTGGTGAAAGTTGCCGGGTTTCTGGTCAGCCTCTTCCCTTGAGACGTAGGGTCATGGGACTTCTCTCTTGGGGGCAGCTGACGGGGAAGTTGCCAATTGCTCTGGAGTATTCTGTGTGTGAAGTCAGACTGCATTTGTCTCCTCTAGCTAGAGCTGGTCCACTGCAAAACTGGTGAGTCTGGGAGGGAGGTGTTGAGCAGCAAGTAACAAAATCCCAGCTAAAACGGTCTTAAACCGTATGGAAATTTATTATCTTACGTTCAGCAAAGTTCAGAAGTAGATAGCAAGAAATGATCTCTCCCCCATTAATGAACATTTGGATTGTTTCCAACTTTTTCTTGCTGTTGTGAACAGTGCTGCCCTAAACATGCATAATATCTTTGGGAATTTGGGCTACTATTTTTGTAGGATACATTATTGAAGAGACATTGATAGGTAAGAGAATCTGGGGGTTATGTCTGGTAGGTCTGTCCACATTTAACCCATTCTTCTATTCCATCTGTATCTAAATCCATACAACGAGAACTGGTATTTACAAGGAAGGCCCTTGTGCATTCCTGGTGTTTGTGGAATTAATTCAAGAACATCGTGTTCTCTTGCAATTTTTTTTTCAACCTGTTGTCCGGTATCAGGCTAAAGTAATGTTTAAAAGCAAAAGATGCAAAAAAAAAAAAAAAAAAAAAAGGCAAAAGATGCATCATAAGGGGTTTTCTAACCAGAATATTTGGTATATTCTATACTGTTGAGTGCAGTTGGCAGTTTTATTCAGGAGATTATCTGATTCCCTGTTGGAAAGCACAGGATGAAATGTCTTAGCAATACCAAGTGTTGGTTAGACTCTGGGGAAGTGGGAACCCTCTTATGTTGCTGGTGGAAGTTGATGTGCTTCAACCACTTTGGAAAATAATTTGGAAATATCTAGTAAATTTGAAAGTGCACATATGCTATGACCTAAGTTCCATTTCTAGGTGGATACCCTAGACTCAGGGTCTAGAGAAACTCTTCCCAGATGTACACAGAAAGACACATACACGGCTTTTTATTGCTGTGTATTTATAAGAGTGAAGAATTGGCATATCAGTCAGGACGGGATGGGTTATGTTACAGGAACAAAGAGCCCCAAAGTTTTGCTTCTTACTTAGAGTCCCTGTCCATTGGGATGAATAGGGACGTCTGCTCCTTGTAGGCATTCCGCGTGTGAGTCTGACAGAGGCTCCAGGGTGTTCCCACAGTCCCTTGGGCAGGGGAAGTCAGTGCAGCAGTGTCTGGCTGTGGCAACGAAATACTTCTCCATGGAATATTATGAAGCCATAAAAAGGAATGAAGTGCTAATTCATAACTTCAGCATGGATGATGAACCTTGAAAACGGTATGCCCATTGAAAGAAGCCAGACACAAAAGACCACATTTTGTGGGATTCCACTAATAGGAAAGCCCGGAATAGGCAAACCCATAGAAACAGAAAGTAGATCAGTAGTTTTTAGGGGTTGGGGAGGGAGGAGTGACTGCTAATTCAGTTTCTTTTTGGGGGGGGTGATGAAAATATTCTGCAGTTAGCTAGTGGTAATGGTTGCCTAAGTCTGAATGTACTAAAATTACCAATTATACAGTTTAAAATGGTGAACTTAATGGTATATGAGTTATATACCTCAGGTTTTTTTGGGGGGGGGGTTCTTTTTTTAAATTTAAATTTAATTAATTAACAGATAGTATATTATTGTTTCAGAGGTAGAGTTGAGTGATTCATCAGTCTCATATAACACCCAGTGCTCATCACATCACGTGCACTCCTTAATGCCCATCACCCAGTTATCCCATCCCCCCACTTACCTCCCCTCCAGCAACCCTCAGTTTGTTTCCTATGATTAAGAGTCTCTTATGGTTTGTCTCCCTCTCTGATTTCGTCTTGTTTTATTTTTCCCGGGTTTGTTTCTTTTAGTAACCAGAATCATGCTGTATGTATTGTTCTTTGATGTGCTTGTTGGAGATGTTCTCAGCCTAGCACACTCCTTTTATCCATTATATATTCCACCAAATTAGTGTCACTATTTGGGTTGCTTCATTCTGCTGTTATAATTATGCCCACTTTTGTGCACAAACTTGAGCGCAGGGGCTGGAATTTGAGGGGGAGAGTGTCAGTTTGAGTCCTTGTCGATCTGAGGGGAAGGCGTGTTGACTTGGCATTGAGCAGGTGGCTGGCCGTGCATGCTGACTCAGGCAGGAGGGCGGCTGGACTATGGAGTTGGGACTCACAGGCCGATGGCATCGTGTGTGATGGGGATGTGGCTGGTTTTGCTCCTGCTCATGAATTCTTGTAACTTTTGTTTTTCTGGGAAACGCTATCTCTCCTTCTATTCAGAATGAAAGCCTTGCTGGATAGAGTATTCTTGGCTGTAGATTTTTTCCTTTTAGCACTTTGAATGTATACTTCAGTTTAAAAAAAAATACATCTATCTGCAAGCAACACATTTTACTGGCCAAAGAAGTCACCTGGCCACAGGCAGCCTCAGGTTGTTGAGGAAGCCCAATCCCATCACGTGCCTGGCAGGGAAGAGAACTGGAATATTATGTGAACTTTGGCTACCCCTTGGAATACTCCAAATGCCCAGGAGAGGAGGATGGATAAATAAGTATGGTATACAGTAGTCTTCCCTTACCCACAGTGTCGCTTCTTGTGGGTTCAGTTACCTGAGGTTAACCGTAGGAGATGAAGATGATCCTCCTTCCAACATTAGATCATAAGGTCAATATGACACTAACACTACGTCATGATGAGTACCTCATTCAGCTCACCTCACTTCATCTCATCACATAGGCATTTGATCATCTTATATTTTGTGATGGTATTTTGAGAGAGAGAGAGAGAGAGAGAACACATTCACATAACTTTTACAGGCGAATCTTGGAGATATTGCAGGTTTGGTTCCAGACCACTGCAATAAAGCAAGTATCTCAATAAAGTGAGTCAAATGAATTTTGGGATTTCCCAGTGCATATAAAAGTTACATTTACACTATGCTGTAGTCTATTAAGTGTGCAATAGCATTATGTCTAAAAAAACAATGTATATGCCTTAATTTAAAAATACTTTATTGCTGGGGCGCCTGGGTGGCTCAGTTGTTAGGCGTCTGCCTTCGGCTCAGGTCATGATCCCAGGGTCCTGGGATCGAGCCCCGCGTCGGGCTCCCTGCTCAGCAGGAAGCCTGCTTCTCCCTCTCCCATCCCCCCTGCTTGTGTTCCCTCTCTCGCTGTGTCTCTTTCTGTCAAATAAATAAAATCTTAAAAAAAAAAAATACTTTATTGCTGAGGTGCCTGGGTGGCTCGGTCATTTTTGGCTCAGGTCATGATCTCAGGGTTGTGAGATGGAGCCTGGTATCTGGCTCCATGCTCAATGGGGAGGCTGCTTAGGGTTCTCTCTCTGTTTCTCTCCCTCTTACCCTCCCCACCCACCCTGCACTCTCTCTCTCTCCAGAATAAATAAATAAATCTTAAAAAAAAATTTAAAAAATTATATTGCTAAAAAATTCTAACCATTATCTAAGCTTTCACTGAGTTGCAATCACTTATCACAGATAATATCACATAACAAATGTAATAATAATAAGGAAGTTTGAAATATTGTGAGAACTACCAAAATATGACACAGAGATGCGAAGTGAGCAAATACTATTGAAAAAAGGTGCTGACAGACTTGCTTGACATGGGTTGCCACAAAACTTTAATTTGTAAGCGATGTAATATCTACGAAGCACAATAAAGTGAAGCACAATACAATGGGGTATGCCTGTATTACAGCATATTGTTATAATTGTTATATTTTATTATTGTTGCTAATCTCTTACTGTGCCTAATTTATAAATTAAACTTCATCATGGTTATGTATGCTTAGGAAAAAACTGGTATAGATAGGGTTTGGTACTCTGCAGTTTTTTTTTTTTTTTTTTTATTAGAGAGAGAATGAGAGACAGAGAGCATGAGAGGGAGGAGGGTCAGAAGGAGAAGCAGACTCCCTGCCGAGCAGGGAGCCCGATGCGGGACTCGATCCCGGGACTCCAGGATCATGACCTGAGCCGAAGGCAGTCGCTTAACCAACTGAGCCACCCAGGCACCCTGGTACTCTCTGCAGTTTCAGGCATCCACTGGGGATCTTGAAATGTATCCCCCTCAAATAAGGGAGGACTGCTGTGTTCATCTGATGGGATTCTGTACAATTAGTGCAAACAAGACGCATAAGAGTCAACATGGAAAAAATCCCCAGAACAATAATCAGTGAAAAAAAGCAAGTAGTAAAATGTTATCTCTTCTACCATTTACCATCTGTAAATAAACCATTTCTGTAAATTAAAAAATATTCACAAATCAATAGTGTATTATATATGTTTACATATGTTTGTGGTGAAAGTATGAAAACACAGCCTGCAAGGATACACAAAAAATTCATGGCACTGGCCACTTCAGGATTGGGAGAGAGACATGGGATTGGTCGGAGGACAAAGGGATTTGAACTTTATTCATAATGTTTCCGTTTCTTTTATTTAAAAAATGATAAATTGTAGCACGCATTTATTTTGAGCAGAGTATAGAAGGATTTGTTACATGTTACATGTATTCCTCATTCTTTCATTCATCAACAAAGATTTGTTGAATGCCTACCATGTGCCAGGCATTGGTCTCGGTGTAAGAATATATTACTACACAAAACTGGCAAAAATCCCTGCCCTAGAGAGTTTATATTATAGGGAAGTGTCAAAACAAAACAAAACATTTTCAAAGTAAAAAAACAATAATGCAATTCCAAAATTTAAAAAGTAAGTTCATAAAAATTAAAAATATGAAAAGAAAGCTCAGCAAAAGGTGCCTTGGTTCACTGGTATAGAAGTCTGGCCTATTTCTGAATTTGAAAAGGCATAAAAGGCAGGAGCATCTGAACATAGGTTTGATTCCAGCACAGAATTTTGTTGAGTAACTCTTGAAATAGCAGAGGTGACAATTAGATGCAAATTAGCCCAGAGCCCACCGCGCTGAGTGAGTCCTACCTGGGAGTGGAGCTTACCTGTTCAACGCCTTGCTGGAGCTTATTGCACATTAGGAAGAGTATAGCATTGACAGGGTTGTGGTTGTTTCCTTTGGAGTGGACCTCCCTGGTGCTGTGCCCAGCTCTCTTCACACTGCTTCAGCCCTCATTCCAGCTCAGGCCTTCGGTCCTGGACCCTAGGAGCTCCCAAATGGCTAATAGTCTAACTCTTAATTGTCCTGGCAGACCCACAACAGAGCTAACTTCTCTTGGTACTGCTCTGGTTGGATCACTTTCTTGCTCAAAAACCCTCAGTGGCTCCCTATTGCTTGACAAATTAACCTATGCTAGGAAATTAGGGCTTCAGTAGGATGGAAGGGCTGGATAGGGGTGGGGGGAATGGCATCAAGACTCAGTCCTTGCCTTTGCAGAATTTCAGTTCAAGAGAGAGGCCCCCACATGGGTGGCTAAGTAGGATGAAATGAATGCTCTGTGGGGATACTAAAGCGTATGTGCACATGAGTGGGTGTGCGTGTGTGTATGCACCCATGAACAGGTGTTTATCTGTTTTAGTGGGTGGCTTACTATGTGTCTGGCACTGTCAAGTGCTTTCTGAGTATTATTTCATTTAATCCTCACAACCGACTGAAGTAGGTATTAACTCATCCCTATCTTACCAAAGAAGGGAGAGACTTAGCCAGGGTGGTGGAGCCAGGGATTGGTGGTGCTGGGAGTCAGAGCCAGGCACCCCTGGTCTCCAGGGCTTGTGCTCTTAATCCTTGGGTTACTGTAGGAGGAAGGAAGGAAAGACAGGTTCTCCCTGGGGAGGCAGCGATAGAGCAGGTGACAGATGATGGGGAGCAGAGAAGAGCCCCGGGGTGGGAACTTGGGCGTGGGGAGGGATTGGGGTAGGAGTAGAGCTGGACTGGGGTCCAGGGCTGGAATGTCGTGCTGGGAGCTCAGACTTCCGGCGAGCACGTGGAGGCTTGACACGACCCGGTGTGTGTTTAAAGATGCAGCCCCACACGAGGTGTGAAGGATCGATGGGACTCCGGAGATGGGAGGAACCTGGAAGACAGGCGGGAGGTGATGGCAGTGTGGTGCAGCCTTGTCTGATGTGTGGCTCAGGTGCCCGAGGCGGCAAGGAGGGTCAAAATTACCTTTGAACGGCCCTTGAATTGCCCATCTAGTTCAGCGTGGAGGGCACTGGGTCTTTGATTCTGGGCTGCGCGGGGACCGCTGCAGTGGCATGAAAGAAACCAAAGGCAAGTCAGTAGCGGGTGCGGGCGTCCAGAGCAGTCCGCCCGCGATGGATCGGGGAGGGTGGGGTGGTAGTGGTTGCAGGTGCCTGCAAGGCCAACTCCAAGATGAAGGTGCCGTAACCTGCAGCCTCATTAGGGGATTCGCAGTCAGAGGACGGACCCAGAGGGTGAAGTCAGCCCTAGAGGGGTGTGACACCCCCACTGCCGCAAGCGGAAATTGGCTCCGTGGCATTTCTCTGTGCGGGTTTTCCCTACTTCTCATCATCGCTCCTACCTCCTTTGATAACCCTTTCCACTTTCTAAACAAAGATATTTTCCCAAGTTCTGTCCAATAACGGATCTTTGTGCTTCCATTTCTCCTCTCTGAACTCTGGTTCTGGACCTTCTTTTCCACTTAATCTGTGGCCACTGGGATGACTTGTGTCTCTAGCAGGAACTTCTGTCCCCAGCCAGCCAGACTTTCTCCCTAAGGGCAGTCCCTCCCTCCCCACCCACCTTACTCTACCGCCTGATCCCCTGGTATTTAAATTAATGGCACTACCATTTTTCTATTTCCTAGAGTCAAAATCGAGGAGCGACTTTTGACTTCTCCCCTGACATTCATTGGTATTGTGTGTTCTATGGATGAGAGGTTCCCAGAGCTGTTGGGAAGCTGGTGACAGAATCCTTTCTTAGCGCTCACCTTACCCCAAGTCTGGAGGCTGATTCAGGGAGCCTGGTATGGGGATGGGACCCAAAGTTCACATCTTTTTCAAAGCTTTCCAGGAGCTTCTGATGACGAGCCCAGTGCTGGAGCTTTTTGAGTGTCCAGGGCCTGCTCCCGCCCAGTCTCATGGATCCGTCAGGCTTTTGCCTCCACCTTGGACCCCTTTCCCCATCACAACAATCCCAGGCCATGTGGCAGCCTAGATGGTCTTCCGCAGGGCACTGCAGACAGCCCAGACCAGAGCGATCACCTTTGGGTCACCCAGCATCCCTCTCCGTACCTTTGCCCTAACAGTTTTCGCTGCCTGGCCCGTGCCCCTCACCTGCTAAAACCCCTCATCGTTCATCTCAATGTGTCTTATAAAGAGCCTTCCAGATCCATCCGAGGCAGACGGGCTTCCTCCACTCCTAGCTTGTGATAATTATTGATGTGTATGTTTGTTTCCTGGGCAAGGTTAATGGAACAAGTGTACAGGAGGCACTGTCTCAGATGCTCGGGATGAGGAGAGGACAGACGGGCTCCACTCCTTGAGCTCCAGACTACTTACCAGACACCAAGCTCCTTCAGACAAGGGCTCTTGTCAAGGTGGATGTTGAGTGTTACACTCCATCTTGCCCTGTACTGTGTCTTTCCCCGCCCCAATGGGTACATCCCATGCTGGTTTTTCTGACCTCAGGTGTAGCAAGTTAAATTCATCGTAGTTTTCAATCCGTTGAGCATTAATCACTATTGCAAAGCCCTCCTCCTCCTTTATTTTCATTTTCCTCCTTCATCCCTAATCCTCATTCCTCTCCTTTTCCCCCATACACATCCATCCAGCCTGTTGAATATAAAGCCTCAGAAAACAGGCTGTGCTGTTTGTGTTTGTGGTTTATCATCTACATTAGCATTGTGCTGTAGATTTTATTTGGTAGGTTCCCTTTTTACTCAGTACTATGTTTGTACTTGTTTACGTTGCTGTGTGCACCTGCTTTATCGCTTCCGACTGCTGCGTCGAGTTTCATACTGGCATATACCACATGGTACTTACTTGTTTCCCCTCCCAATGGACACTGAGGTTGCTTCCAACCCTCGCCACCGCGGACATTGCTGCAGCAAACATCCCCGGACGCCGCAGCCCTTGCAAACTGCAGAGACTTCCCCAGGATGTACACCCAGGGGTGGGATTGCTAGAGCACAGGGCGGGCATACACAGACTGAGGTCAAGTAAGTACTGCCATATGGCTTCCAGAATGGCTGTACCTATTTATACACCTGCCAGCAATGAACCAGGGTTCTTATCTCCCTCCCACCCTCAGCAACACTTGGTATTGTCCAGAAGACTAACTCATCTCCCTATCTCCCTTCCAGAGAGGACCTTCCAGGCTGTTGACACCTCTCTCCAAGGACCTATCCAACCTAAGTTGGAAGACCTAGTGAATTTTCATGTCTTCATATCATTCCTTCCTGGCCTGTCTCCCTTGCCTGTAATGAAAGTTCCTTTTATAATTCCCTACCCCGTTCTCACTAATGGGACCAGAAACCTAAAACCTTCCTTCATTATCTTAAGAACTCAGCTGGCTTTTCAAAACTAAACCTCCTTTGTTTTTCAAGTTAATCTGAAATAAGCCCTTCTTATCTTGTTTCCCCCTTTGCTCAGGCCTCAAACCCTCACTGGCCATTCTGGGGTTTTACTCCAGGAACGGCCCCTGAAAGACATTACTTCACCTGCATCTGCAGGTGGGCCTGGGGCTGCAGACCTTCCCCGGATGTTACACCCATCACAAAAGCCAGCTTTGGGATTTAGCTCTGTCTCAGTTGTGGCCTGTAGCCTTGTTTGCAAATGGAATTAAGTTGGGCTCCTTTGCTGGGTATAATTTTAGGGAAAAGCATCCTGCTACCTAATGCTATCCAAATTTTGGCTTGACATGTTCAGTTGATAATGAATCATAACTGTTCTGTGACACCTTAGGTTGCTGGTGTGAACTGATACTTACAAGTCTTACAGCTTGCCTCGTTCCAGCAAGGCATAAACGTGGCTTGAGGTCCTATGTTGGCTCCATGTTATGTGTCTGCCTGACTTGTCCATTTCCACCGTGAGCTCTGGGATGGCAGCGACCGGGACCTTTGCTCTCCTTCCTTCTTTTTATTTATTTTATTTAATTTTATTTTTTTAAGATTTTATTTATTTATTTGACAGAGAGAGACACAGTGAGAGAGGGAACACAAGCAGGGGGAGTGGGGGAGGGAGAAGCAGGCTTCCCGCAGAGCAGGGAGCCTGATGCGGGGCTCGATCCCAGGGCCCTGGGATCATGACCTGAGCCAAAGGCAGACGCTTAACGACTGAGCCACCCAGGCACCCCCTCTCCTTCCTTCTTGATGGAGCCTGGCCCCTCTCCGCGGCCTCCCCTGCCTTCCTCAACAGAGCTTTGTGCTTAGCAGGTGCTCAGTAAATACTTGTTGGGTGGTTGACATAGGATTACATCTTAATCCATCATCTTCAAAGGCTAGAACCAGACCTATTAAAAAAAAAACAAACAATCCTTCCTTTTAAAAGTGGCATTACCTTCTTACCCTCACATGTGTTCATTTTACTCTCCTTTATTGCTTTTTGAGATGGGGGTTCTTGGGGGAGTGACTCGGAGAGCCTCTTTAACTTAAAAGAGGCATAATAAATTATGCTCTTTAGAGAAGCCTGGATGCCTGTATGTGTCCCAGAAGTGGGTTGGAAACACAACATTCTAGATGATTCCTCTGCTCTCCCCCTACCCCCGCCTGCAGGGCTTGCCTTCCATAGCCGTGTGTGGTATCCTACAGATCACCATTAAATAAACAGTCCCTTGGAAACACAACATAAAAAAAAAAGTACTGTCTATGTATTGTATCAGGAGAGCTAAATATTATGGAAAAGGCCAAATATTTCCACTGTGTTAAGAAAATAAGAACCCAGCCGCATGGAACTTCCCACTCAGTGGGCACAAGATGCGGTGGAGACTTCAAAAGGAGGAAGAATGATCTAGACAGCATGAGCTGCAGTGGGTGAGTGCACACTGAAGAAAGAGAGAGAGTGTGTGTATTCCATATGCGGCTGCAGCGCCTTTCACCTGGGGACTCGATTCATGCACCCATGTATGGATCAGGGCTCCCCCAAGCAATGGCCCAGCTGTGGCACGCACGGGGGGTGAGGTAGGAGGCGGGCCAGCAAGGGCAGGACAGAAACCCTCTTTGTTCTCACAAGACCTGACAGGCAGATTCGCAGGAAGAGACTCCTCATCCTCAGTCTTCAATGAAGATAGACACTCGTTGGGGCGCCTGGGTGGCTCAGTCGGTTGGGCGACTGCCTTCGGCTCAGGTCATGATCCTGGAGTCCCGGGATCGAGTCCCACATCGGGCTCCCTGCTCGGCGGGGAGTCTGCTTCTCCCTCTAACCCTCCTCCCTCTCATGCTCTCTGTTTCTCATTCTCTTTCTCGCAAATAAATTTAAAAAAAAATCTTAAAAATGAAGATAGACACTCGCAGTGAACGGCCCCTTGGGCTCTGGGCAGCGTCTCAGCCTGGGAGGCACCCCCCTCCCCCCCCAGCTGCCCCTGATGCGGAATAGCTGAGTGATGAGATTCGTTCTGGCTTCTCCAGCCCACCTCTCTTCACCAGGTCGAGCTCTGGAAGCTGAGAAAGCGGCAAGGCCAGGCGGCCTGACTTTAATTGGAAGGAGACCGGGAATCATCTTGCTTTTATTAAGATGTTAGGCTGGGTTATCTCAGGGCCGCCCCCAGGGAGGGCGATGCTTCAGAGCTGACCAAGTTCTGAGCGGCCGGCTTGCCCATGTTAATGAGCGGGGCGGGGAAGCTCATTTGAGGAGTGGCAGTAGAATCGTGCCCCGACTGGCAACGTGAGAATGTTGTTCTTACACCTGAGAATGTCGTCCATGACTCATCAGGAAGAACTCCCAGGTATGGAGAGTGGCCTCTGGTTCCTTCAGCTGACTGGACACCTGGCACTCTTCCTGCCTTGCAGGCTCTGTGTCCCTCGCACGAGCCTTCCCTCCCCGCGGGGGCGCTGACGGCCTCCATCGGCTGCCCGGCTCTGCTCAAAATGGAGAAACAGCAGACCACAGCATCTTGTTCAGAAGACTGCCTTCCCTCACCCCCCGAAGATGTGCCAGGGCCCTTGTGCCCTCTGCCGGGCCCTGCTGAGGTGGTGACCATGGTCACTAGCATTCACTGAATTCTCTGCCAGGAACTGTGCAAAACTCTGTACACACAGGCCTTCATTTAAAGCTCACACCAACCCTCTACAAGGCAGGATAACTCTCATTATCGGCATTTTACAGATGAGGAAGCAGAGGCGCCGATTTGCCCATGGTCACATGGACAGGTGGTGACAGGTCTGGAATTCAAATGGAGGCCCATGCTTTTCGGCACTGCCCTCTCTCTCTGAGGCCATGCAGAGGAGGCCGGGACACAGCTCTGCCCTCAAAAACTTCACAGTTTAGGAGCAAAGAGAACACTTCCTCGTGTGGGGAGATAATTCTCAGGCCCTGCAGAAATGGGTACCAGAAAGTCCATGCTGGTTCTAGGTGGGGCTAGAAGGAGCTGGTGATGCCCTGAGCATGCCCTGTGCCAGGCTCTGCTATGGGCTTTGTATCCATGACTTCTTTTAATTTTTCACAGCAACCCTGTGAAGTTCATTTTACAAACAGGACTGAGGCTCAGAGAGGTTATGTTGCTTGCCCAGCACCACACAACTTACATACAGGTGGTGGAGCTGGACTTGAACTCGCATGTCTAATTGCAGAGCACATTCTCTTGGCCCAATACCATGATAGAGGCTCCGTTTTAGTAGAGTGGTCAAGGAGGAAAGGCCTTGAAGTGGGGTAAGAAGTGAGAAGGGAGATAGGAAGGAGGGAGCATTCTGGGCTGGGGGAAGCAGAAGACGAGGAGGTCCTGAGGAACTGCAGGCATGCCACCAGCCCTCCCCACGAGTGAGCGAGTGGCCCAGGCTTTATTTGCCACCATCCCAAATCCATCACTTCCGTATTATAGCTGATGACATACAGTGGCTGCTGAGGGCCAAGTTTCCTTGGTCCTAGGGTGGCGACACCCCCCCTCCTGCCCCTCCTCCACCCCGAGCTCCCTGGGTAATTCATTAGATGTGGTCATCTGCAATGGGTGTGGACCTGTCAGGATGACATATCAACCCCGGATATCCTTGTTTGGAAGGAACCAGATTCATCCCTTGGTCACTTCCGCGCCCTCTGTTTCTCCCTGCCTCTTGCCCAGTCTGAAACGTTCCCATTTTGTTGGCCCCCCAGGCTCCTCCGAGCAGCATCTCCTAGTTACCTAAGGCTGCCCCTATAAGCCCCCTGCACTGGCTCAGCCAAGCTGGCTTTGTGAAAAGCCTGCCGATGTCCACTTTCTCATGTGATCTTCTTTCATTCATCCAATAAACATTTATTAAGGGCCCACTGTGTGCCCGGCCCCAAGTCAGGGGCAGCAGATTCCTGAGTGGATCAAAACAATTACATACCAGGAGAGGAGGCGCTCACAGACTGGCTGGGATGACCGGCATTAATGAGGGTGACATGCAGTTATCGTCTGAGATCAGGAACCGACTGGAAAGGAACAGGATGCTCTGAAGTACGAACAGGAGGCAGCTCTGCAAATTTGGAAGGAACGAGAAGGGCTTTCTGGGCAGAAGGAGGAACATTTGGCAAAGGCTCAGTGGTGGGAGGGAGTGAGGTGTTTCAGGGTCTTCACCACGTCCCCGTGCAGGCAGGTCCCCATTATTATTGTGATACCCATTTTATAGGTAGTTAGGGTGAGGCCCAGGAATGCCCCTTTCTCCTGAGCTTAGGGCAGGCCCTGCTTTGTCAGTAGACCCTGAACAGAAGTGGACCTGGGTTCTGAAGTGTGTAGTGGGGGGGCACCAGAAGGAATTGTGCTCACCAAGGGGAAAAGCTCCTAGCATTGGGAGCCAATTCCACCAAAATCCTGGGCTCTTCTCTGTTTCTCAATGCCAACTATGTTCCCATAGGTCTGAGGCTGTCTCATTGCAGGAAGGAGTTGGGTAGCACATTGGGGGCCTGGGATTGGGCTCTGGGCTCGGTCTCCAGAAAGTACATCACCAAGTGGAGCCTTCTTTAAGAAAACCTGAGAGGTAGCCTTACTCGGTAGAAAGAACAGAAGTTTTGGAGTCCGACAGACCTGGCAGTGCATCTGGGTTTCCATCCATGTGACCTTAGGCAAGTCATGTGACCACTCAGACCCCAGGTGCCCTTGCTTGCAAAGTGGGAGTGACAATATCAGGGATGTGCCTTTATACTTGAAATGCTCAGTCAGGAGTCCAGTGAGGGGTGAGGCCTGAGCAAATGTAGGCCTCTTTATTAGCTAGATTTCATGAAACTCTAGGTGTGCAAAACAGGTCAATTTATGATTTATTTCATTTACAAGAGGTTTCTTGTTTTGTGACAAAAACTTGCTGGCAATTCTTTTGTATGGAGAGCTCCTCTTACGGTTTGAAAAATAAAACAATTTGTCATATACAACTGTGATTTCCCCAGGAGCACTCCTGTTCTCTACTTCATACAGAAGTAAACTATGTGTCAGCGTTGACCTGAAGGAAAGTCTCTAGGGGTGGGCCACAGGGCTTTGTTCTCTGTCTCTGACCAAAACTCTTTGTCCGTGACTTGGGATTGTGATGCCATCCTGCCCACATTTACAGGGCACACAGGGAGGAAGGAGAGAGAGCACTTCCCATTTTAAAGACAAGGAAACTGAGGGGGCGCCTGGGTGGCTCAGTCGGCTCAGGTCATGATCCCAGGGTCCTGGGATCGAGCCCCACATCGGGCTCCCTGCTCGGCGGGAGGCCTGCTTCTCCCTCTCCCACTCCCCCTGCTTGTGTTCCCTCTCTTGCTGTCTCTCTCTCTCTGTCAAATAGATAAAGAAAATCTTAAAAAAAAAAAATAAAAAAAAAATAAAATAAATAAAAAATAAAATAAATAAATCTTTTTTTAAAAAGGAAGAAAGAAAGAGAAAAGGGCCCATAATAGAATTTAAAAACCAACATTTGGGGTGCCTGGGTGGCTCAGTCGGTTAAGCGTCTGCCTTCGGCTCAGGTCATGATCCCAGGGTCCTGGGATCGAGCCCCACATCGGGCTCCCTGCTCCGCGGGGAGCCTGCTTCTCCCTCCCCCACTCCCCCTGCTTGTGTTCCCTCTCTCGCTGTGTCTTACTCTGTCAAATAAATAAATAAAATCTTAAAAAAAAAAAAAAAAGACAAGGAAACTGAGGCCCGAAGGGTAAGAGAAGTTGGCCAAAGCCACTGACAGAACCAAACTCCATCCTTGCCCTCTCTACCCTCGGGCCTCAGTGGACGTTTCCTCCGTCCTCTGCACGTTTCTGCAGAGGGAGGAGGGCATGTGGTCCTGGAGGGTCCACAGGTGAGAGGTTGTCCCGGAGAGTGCCGTATTGGGCACATTCCACAAGGCTTCAAGCTTTCAAAATAGCCGGGCAATCCTCTGCGTTTCTTCCTAGGGGCTGGGGAGTGGCCACCAGCTGGCTGAGGAAGGCAGGCGGGAGTACTCTAGGGTGGGGACGTCGGGGTGTGGGTGCTGATGTGTCTTTTCTCATCACTGCAGTAGTGAGTGAGGCCTTGGCGAGCTGACTGGCCTGGCTGGGCTGGTCCAGCTGAGGCCTGCCCCCCTACCCGCTCGCCCTCCTTCCCTCAGCTCAGCATCCTCTGCAGGCTCCTCCCTGCCTCCCTTTCCCTGGGCTCCCCGGACTCCCTCAGCTTTCCAGGAGTCAGTGAGGCATAATGTAAGGCCTGAGGCTATGCCATAAGCTGGAAAGAACACAGGGGTTGGAATCCAAGCCTACTACATGCTGGCTGTGTGACCTTGGGCGAGCCACGTAGCCTTTCAGGCCCTCAGCGTCCTCTTCTATTAAATGGAGACACTGCGCATGCCCAGAGCTCATATATATGTGTGGCTGCCTCCAGCATCAAGCCTGCTTGGAACTTGCTAGGATGGCTTCTGTCCCTTCCTCAGGTGACATGAAACTTGCGGAACTCTGTGGCTTGGCCCACAGCACCAGGATCCCAGCCCTTTAAGGGAAGGGTTAAAGCCAGGTGGATAAAGACCAGGGTAAGGAATGGCCCCTTCTTAGACAGAGCCAGCTCTGCATTCAGAGTATTTATGCGAAAAGGATTGATTCTCTTGGACCTTGTTCTTCTCCCTTCTCCCTCTGCCTAACGTTCCTATGGGCAAACCTGGACGATCTCGCTCTTGGGGCAGTTGCAAAGAATTTAATTCCGAGGATATCCTGGAACAACTTGATGGATACTGCCAACAATGTCCCTGAACATACAACTCAACACACTTTTGTGAGTTTATCCCCAGGATAAATTTCTAGCAGGGGAATTGGTGGGTCAAAGAGTTTGCATTTCTCATTTTAATGTATGTTGGCAAAGGGCCCTCCTGAAAGAATTCACATCCCTCCTACAGCGTAGGAGACATATCTGTTTCCTCATACCTTCACCAGCCCCGGGACTTACCAAATGTGAATGTTTTGCCTGTCAGTGAAAGAAAAATAATGTCTTGTAGCTCTGATTTCTTTTTTTCATTGACACATGAGGTTGAGTCTCTTTTCATGGATGGGTTGGCCATATGGATTTCTTTTTTGGTAAATGCCTATTTACATTCTTGGCCCATTTAAAATTTTTCTGTCAGGTGGCTCAACTCATTACTCTGGATTTAGAGGGTTGTACCCGAAGGTGGTGGAATGGTCTCTAAGGGGGCTTGGAGACATTTAGATCTGGGGTTGTGAGTTGGAAGTGAGCCTCTTTGCCCCCACCCTGAGGGGCTGCCCTGGGCTTCCTGGGGTTCTCACTGTTAACAGGTGTGACAGTTCGGCTCTCACCTCCACCCCAATGCTGGGCAGTGCATCAGGGCAGAGAGCATGTGATCAGATGGCTGGGCAGGGGGTTTGTTGCTGGACCCGCTACTTCTGTATTTAGGGGAGTGGGGTGCATGGCAGGACGCCAGGCAAGAACCCGTGTGTTCTTGTGGATGTATGAGAGCTCCAGAATTTCTGTGGGGAGCTTGGGCCGCTGGGGGTTACATCCACGTGGGCAGCACCCCATTAGAGAGGATATTCGAAATAACAAATTCACCCAAGTTGCTTTTGTGTGTAGTAGATATAATAAACAGAAAAGTTCGGTTGTCTACTTCCCGGAATAGATAAGTGTAAAAATAAAAAAGAAGGATGAAATCAACAGTAGAATCGTAGATTTACTACTGGTACTTGGAGCTGCCGATGGCCGTGGTGGGGGCAGGGCTGTCTCCTCTGGCCCCGCCCCCAGGGGAAGCCAGGAACAGGAGGGTATTTGCTGCAGGCCAGGCATGTGCTAAGCACTTTGCATGCATTTCCCCATTTAATCCTCACTCAGACTGTCCAAAGCAGTTTCCTCCATTTATAGGCGAGGAAATGGAGGCTCAGAGAAATTAGACGATTTGTGCAAAATCTTAGACCAAATAAGAGGCAAAGCTAGCATTTCATACCAGCAGCTGTTGGACACCACACACTGGGCTTCCGTGTCTCTCCTCCCCAGCCCTGACTCCTTGGTTGAAGCCAGAGGGCGAGTCCACACATAGGGTGGAAGCTGGGGGCTGCCATGTCTGGCTGAGCACCCCAACCCCCAGCCCCCCTCTGCAGCCCAGCTGGCATCTCAGAAGACAGGGCTCAGAGGGACGGGCCCCGATTTGGGGCTCTGGTGTGCGGCCTGGGAGGGCTGGACTCTATAACTCACGCCTTTCCCTGCATGGGCCTGGGTGTGAGTGAAGATGCGGGGAGGGGGCCTGCTCCCTGGAGGTGGGCTCTGGGCAAGTAAAACAGGCTGAGGTCAGAGGGAGGAGGCCGCCCTCCCCCCAGGGAATGCCTGGATGATGTGACTTTGGGGGGCACTGGGGGAGGAGGCCGGCTGTGTGTTTCTCGTCTCACCTCCAAGCCCGGGCCAGATGGGGAGTCAGCGCGGGAAGCCGCGCCAGATGCAGCCTCTGGCAGGCTTCCCTGGGCGCTGTGTGGGGCTCCTTTCCAGGCGGCTTGGCAAGTCCCTCCTCCTCCTTCCTGAGGGGACCCGGGAGCAAATGACATTCTGGACTTGGCTGTGGCAGAGAAGAGGGTCTCCTCTGGCCTCGCAGCAGGAAAGGGCAGGGAGAAGTGGGTTGGGGATCCAGAAGACGTGACCTGGTACCACCCTTCCCTCATTTCAGATGGCTCTGGATTCTGAGCCAAGTTTGGGCTGGGAGGGGAGGTTTATAAGGTTTGCTCTCTGAGCTGGACCCGGGGAGTGAATTGAGCATAAAACAAAGCCTCGGACTTCTAGTGCTTGGTCCCTCTCCTTTGCCAGAAATTGCTTACACCTCATCTGTACCGAATGTCCCTAGGTGTCAGCCACTCTTTGCACTGCCCAACAGTGAGCAGCAAAGCACCCCATGCCCTGCCAGGACCTGGGGTCCCCCCACTCCCAGCCCTGAGATCTGTTCTAGTCATTCCACTGCATCCTGACTATGCTCTGTCCCGGGTCTCCTGGGGATGTCTGGAGATTTCCCAGTCTCCAAGTGTCCCCTCCCCTCTTACCAGACCCCATGCATTTCCGTACCCTCATTCTCTCATGACCAGCCTGACCTAGCCTTTGTGTCTTTCCTCCCCAAGGGCCCCCTCCGCTCCTTCCAGACTCCTTCATCCTCATCTCTTCCTCTTTCGGACCTTAGATCTCCCCCACTCCCCTTCTTTCCTCCTTCTCCAATCCCAAACCACTCCAGGTTGCCCACCTGAGAAACACTCCGACTCTGACCTCTGCATCTCTGCCTTCCTCCCTTCCTGCTCTCCCCTGCCTGCATCATTCCCTCAAGCCCCAGAGCCAGGGACTCTCAACTCACCTCCTGGCGCTCACTGCCTGGTGCTCACTGCCACCCCAGTTATTTCTGGCTCTCCACCCAACTCAGGCACCCCCTGCCCCTGCCAGCCTTTGTCTGAGCCTGTTCTGCTTCTGCCACCCTCCTGCCTCTGCCACCCTCACCTTGTCACCCAGGTTACCTTCCTTATCTTTATCTTTCACCATTCACCTCACCTCCAGCACCACCTCCTCCAGGAAGCCGGCTCAGCTTGGTGCCCCTCCTCCGGGTTCCCCCATGATTGTGCACATCTCTCAAGCTGGCTTCCATAGCAAATTATCCACCAGTGCTGCTCTTTCTCGCCAGTCTAGGAGCTCCCCTGGGGCCAGGACTGTCCTTTATTTGACTTTGGGTCACCAGTGCCCAGTGCAGAGCCCAGCACATGGTAAGCTCTCAATACTTCTTTACTTGATGGAACTGAATTTTATCAGACGATAGTGACAAGTCTTTACTGAGGATCTACCATGTGCCCAGCATCCTTAGATATTGTAGGGGAAGTGAGGGAAGTCAGGATAAAATACTTGCTTGCAAGGCGTTTATGATTCAGTTGAGGACAGTTCTGGGAATGGGTTGGAGGAATGGGTACACGTGAAATTGGCAATCTGGGTCTTTGGTGCTGAAGTGGGTGCTGGAGCTGTATATGCCCCTAAGGGTTTGGAGAGAGGGGGAAAAGACCCTGGGCTGAGATGGGGCAAGAGATGGGTGGGACCAGATGAAAGGAGGCTGGGCCAAACTCCAGGGTCAGGATCGTGAACAGACAGAGAAATATGTTGCTAAAGAACGTGAGCAGAGGGGCGCCTGGGTGGCTCAGTTGGTTAAGGGACTGCCTTTGGCTCAGGTCATGATCCTGGAGTCCCGGGATCGAGTCCCGCATCGGGCTCCCTGCTCGGCGGGAAGTCTGCTTCTCCCTCTGACCCTCCTCCCTCTCATGCTCTCTGTCTCTCATTGTCTCTCTCGCAAATAAATAAAATCTTAAAAAAAAAATTAAAAAAAAAAAAAAAAGAAGGTGAGCAGATTTCACGAGTTCTGCAATTACTCTCCTGTGGACGCTTCCAACGTCAGTTCAGGGTTAGCAGCTTTTAAATGCAGTTTCTCTATCCTGGAAGCCAAACAGGAGCTGATGGTATTCCCAGTTTTGCCGCTTGATTAGGAAAGTTTTACTGTACGCCAGGCTCTGCTGGGGCCAGCGAACTCTCTAGGCAAGGAGAGCAGGATGTTTCTGGCATCAGTTTTTTCCAGTCATCTGTGAAAGAGAACCTGGTTTCTTCTTACCTGGCCTGGGAAGCCAGGTGCATTTTAAGCCAGGCACACCTACTATGCCAGTGTTGGGGATCTGCAAATGAGGATCAGAGGCCCAGGACTGGTATTCTGTGAGACTGATGGACATGACGCGATCCTTACCTACACAGGCTTGCTGTGTACCAGATGAAGGGGCAGAGGGAGTCCCAGGGCTGAGGCAGTCCAGGGAGGCTTCTAGGAGGCAGTGGGTCCTGATTGGGCCTTGAAGGAATTAGACACGTGGAGAGAATGGAGAAATGGAGCCCGTCTGGCAAGAACCCCTTAACTGAGAGTGACATCTTTTCTTTTCTAGTATTTTTTAAAACGGCTTTATTGAGATAAAATTCACATACCGTACAATTAACCAATTTAAAGCATACAGTTCAGTGGTTTTTAGTATATTCACAGATAACGTACAATCATCACCACTGTCAACTTTAGAACATTTTCATCATCCCTTTTTGGGGTAACCCCAGTAGTAGTCACTTCCTATTTCCCCTAATGCCACCACCTACAGCCTTAGGCAACCACTAATCTATTGCCGTCTCTCAAGATTTGCCTCTTCTGTGCATCTTGTGAAAATGGGATCATATAAAATGTGGCCGTTTGTGTCTGCTTCTTTCACTTAGAATAATGTTTTCAAGGTTCATCCATGTTCATCCATGTACTTCATTCCTTTTTATAACTGACTAATGTTCCATTATATGGCTGTAACATGTGTCATTTTTTTTAAAAGATTTATTTATTTATTTTAGAGAGAGAGTGAGCAGGAGGAGGGGTAGCGAGAGAATCTCAAGTAGACTCCCCGCTGAGCATGGAGGCCAATGTGGGGCTCGCTCTCACAACCCCAAGATCATGACCTGAGCTGAAATCAAGAGTTGGACGCTCAGCCAACTGAGCTACCCAGGCGCCCTGTAACACACCATTTTATTTATCTATTCATCAGTTGGTAGACATTAGGTTGTTTTCACTTTTTGGTTATTATATATAATATTTTATAGTGCAGTGCCACTGTGAACATTTGCATACAAGTTTTTGTGTGGATGTGAGTTTTCATTTCCCCTGGGCAGATACCTTGGACTTGAATCGCTGGGTCATATGGTGACTCTGTGTGTGGTGTGTTAGAATTTCTCTACATCCTTGCCAACACTTATTAGTCTCTGTTTGATTATAGCCATCCTAAGTAGACGTGAATTGGTATTTCACTGTGGTTTTGATTTGCATTTTCCTGATGGCTAATGATGTTGAGCATCTTTTCTTGTGCTTATTGGCCCTTTGTGTACCTTCTTTGGAGAAAAGTCTGTTCAGATCCTTTGCCCATTTTTAAGTTGGGTTATTTATCTTTTTTCTTTCTTTTTAAAGATTTTATTTATTTATTTGACGGAGAGAGACACAGCGAGAGAGGGAACACAAGCAGGGGGAGTGGGAGAGGGAGAAGCAGGCTCTCTGCTGAGCAGGGAGACTGACGTGGGGCTCGATCCCAGGACCCTGGGATCATGACCTGAGCCAAAGGCAGGCACTTAACGACTGCGCCTCCCAGGCGCCCCTAAGTCGGGTTATTTATCTTATTATGAGTTGTAAGAGTTCTTTATGTGTTCTAGATAACAAGTCCCTTATCAGAGGTATAATTTACAAATATTTTCTCCTGTTCTCTAGATTGTCTTTTCACTTTCTTGCCTGTGTCCTTTGAAGCACAAAAGTTTTCAATCTTGATGAAGTCCAGTTTATTTGATTGCTGTTTTTAGTGTCATATACTAGAAACCATTGACTAGTCCAAGGTCATGAGGATTTGCACCTATATTTTCTTCTAAGACCTTTATAGTTTTATTGCTCACATGGAAGTATTTGATTCATTTTGAGTTAACTTTTGTAGATGATGTGAGGGTGGGTTCCCTTCCAATTTTGGACTGAGTCAAACTGAGATCCCACCCACCTCCCCAGTGGGTGAGCGGTGCTTTGCTCTCCGCATTTAGGTCTCAACTCAAATATCCACTCCTGAGAGAGGCCTTCCCTGACCATGTGTCTAAAGTAGCCACCTCCCCTGCCACCGGTTTCTATCGCTGCACTCGGTTTTATTGGACAGTCAGAAATGATCATATGGGCGCCTGATGCTCCCCATGCAAACTCCATGAGGACAGGCCGTCTGGCTCACTGCCCATCTGTCCAGCACCTAGTTCAGATCCTGGCCCTCAGCTGGTGCTCAGGCTAGATTTGTTGAGAGTGGAAAACTGTTTGTTAAAGGAGCTGCATTCCCAGTGGATTTTGCTAAAACTTTGTGTTTCTGGCCTCAGAGAGTTGGAGGGCTGAGTGGGAAGGGATTTTCCAGCAACGTCACGGACAGGAGGTCACTCATCTCCTGCCCTGACCATCCCATTACTTCACAAGACAACCCCTGCCGTCCTTCGGCCACTCCGGCTGGAAGGATCCTCCTGACATTAGGCAAAGACCTGCTTTCCTATAATTTGCGCTCATTAGCCACCACCTTCCTTTGGGTACAACTGGAGTTGAACCTCCCATATTCATAGTCCTTTAAATATATGAAACCAGCTGTCGTGTGTCTCTTAAATGCCCTTTCTGGGTTCAGCACCTCTAATTCTTTCAGCTGTTCCTCCTGGAGCCAAAAAGGGCTGGACTCTGACCCCTCAGTCACTGATGTAGGTTCCGGGAGGTGAGGATGGTCACAGGCTGCCAAAGAAAGCGAAACACAGCCATAGCTCAGAACAAACGAGCCCCTTGTTTTCTTTTCCCCATTCGAGCTGGTGAATTCCAAAACTGGAGGCAGAACTTTCCAAAAATCACCGAATACAGGCTCTCTCACTAGTCCTCTTGAAGGCAGAGGTGACTGCTAATAGTACAAATTATACTATCACATTGCTTTCTGTTTACTGAGTATTTTTTCCAGCTAGTTCAGCACTGTTTTTAGTATTGTTTCACCTTAGTGGTTCTCGATCTGTAACAACCAGTAGACTCACCTGGGGAGCTCTGCAACCTACCAATGTCCACCCCATCTTTCAAGATTCTGATTTAAATGGTGTGTGTGTGGGGGGGTGTGGGGTGAGGCCCGGGGAGGCAGTGTTTTTAAAGCACTCCAGGGGATTGTATGTGTACTCAGGGTTGCAGACCTTGGTTTCAAGGGCTCAAGATTGAACTTGAAATACCCTAAAACTCCCCAAGAATGAGCAAATGTTGGATTTTAGCAGAATATTTAGGAGCTGACATTAGCTAGCTAAGAGGACACAATTATTTTATAAGATGGAAATTTTGCTTTAAATTATGAAAGCCATACATGTTCAAAAGAAATAAAATAGAAATGTATAAAGTGTAAAGTGAAATTAATCTGTTTCTCCTTCTCCTAACCCAAATAACCACTTATCAGTTTGTTGCATTTTTTTTCCCAGACTTTTCAAATGTGCATGCACGTTCACATACACACACACCCCATACATACACCTCTCCCCAAATACATCTAATCGTATTGTGTACGTACTGTTTCATAATCTGGTTTTTTTTTTTTCCTTTTCTCAGTGTAGTGTGAATATTTTACCAAAATGACACAGAAAGAGCCACCTTCTCTTTAACAGGTGTATGAATCATAATTTATTTGACTGTTTTTTACATCCCTAGACATTCAGTATTCCTTACTTTTTCCTTATTTTTACAAACAGGGCTGCCATAAACATCTTTATATACATAAACACAACACGTACACACATATGCACACCTACACATATCCACACTTGTGTGGATAAATTCTTAGAGGTGAAATTGCTAAGCCAAAGGCAATGTAAGTTTGGGATAGAGATTGCCAAAATGCTTTCCAAAACAATTGTCCCGTCTGTCCCTTGCAACAAAATTCCTAATGACAGCTATTTGCCCTGTGTCAAAAGTTGAGCTTTGCTGAACACAGCAGAGAGGAAGGTGTGAGTGTGTCAGATGGTGGGGAGGAAACACTGGGGTCATTTCCCCTGCGTGCTGTGTGTGGAGGAGACTGCTGGCCTCTGGCCTTGCCTGGCTGCTCTGTTTCCCAGGAAGAGGAAGCCAAGCTGTGTGTGTTAACCTTTGCCTTGCTCTCTAGGGTGTGACGAGGGAGTGGGGCACGTTCACAGGATGTGTGTGTCCAGGTCAGCGGGCCCAGGTCAGTCATTGATTTGAGAGTGTGTGGAGTGAGAATCCTCATTGCTAACCCTTTCCTACACCCACTGGGCTGTGTCCAAGCCCCATGGAAGCTCAGGAGCACGACCCTCTTTATGGTTCAGGAGAGGATACGTTTGTTTAAGGTTTCCAGGACTCTAGCTCCTGAATGTCAATGTGCATCTAGAGTTTTTCTCGATTTTCATAATAGGGTGAGCCTCCTTTGCCTAGTTTAGGCACACTGCCACACTCCCCAGGGTCCTGGGCATTAGCCAAGATGTCCACTGCCCATTGCTACCTCTCCATTGGAGCACCTGCTGGTGCAAGGTGGTCAGACCTGTCTGCTCTGATAAGCTAGCTTGGGACCAGAGGGTGGTGGCCCAGTTGGAGGGACAAAGGTACAAAGGTTCAACCATGCGCCCTCAGGGACCCTGGAAAGCATGGAGTGAGGACCACGTCCAGAGCTCTAGAAATGAAAGTGGGTTCCTTTCAAGACCCAGGGCTAATTGGTGCCTCCAGAACTTTCTAGGGAAGAGGCTCAAATTCTAAGTGCCGAAGACCATGCCAGGCAGTTGGAAGGTGGTAGGGGGTGGGGGTGGGGGGATGGGAAAGGGAGGTCACATTTATTGAGCAGCTACAGTGTCCCAGGCGCTGGTGGTGGTTCTTGTGTTCTCATTAATCCTCACAGCGAGGCAGTTATTAGCACCCCTATTTTATGGATGGGGAGTGGGGCTGAGAGTGAGTAACACCCTTTCATGGAGCTGATGTGATGAACTCAGATCATGTAAAATAGTGCTGGTCCCCATGCAGACCTTCTTACCCGCCTGCCACATGGGGGACCTCAGGACTCACTGATAGATCACCCACACGTGAAGCCACCCCTCGACAGAACAGCAGATTGAAGCATGAGGGCAGAGCCTTGGGGCAGGGACTCTGCCTTGTTCCTGGCAGTCTGGTGTAGTTATTAAAGAGGCTGAGGTGATCTGGCTATGTAGTTAACGCCGCGTTTGAGGCCGAGCTCTGCGACATGCCATCGGTATGACCTAGGTAGACCAGTTACCTCTCTAGATGTCTTCGTTTATGGACCAGAGATGACAACAAGGATTAAATGAGATGATCTGAATAAAGTGCTTAGCAATGCCTGGAATGCAGTAAGTGCTCCGTGCAGTGGGCATGGCTATTATTGTTCTTCCTGATGAAACCTATAGTTTGTGTATTTAAGAAAAAGATTTCTAAGAACAGACTCTTCTTGCTGTTTCTCTCCTAGTTCTGGTGATTATATACACAGAGCTTTGACAGCTGAACATTTTTTTAAGGTCCACGGAGGGTTTGTAAATCCTGGGAGCTCCTATGTTAGACACTCACTTCCCCTTCCAGGAAACATGAAATAAAGGAGAAAAAAGCCTCCGACCCAGAGGAGCGTGCCACAGCTTGCCCATCCTTTCAGTGGGGGGCTCCTGAGGTCAGCCATTGTTTTCCTAGCTCCAGGCAGCAGTTACTGTTTGCTCTTCTGCTCTCCCAGGCCAGCGCTGGTTCCATTACTGGTGTGCCTGCACGCGTGTGCATGTGTGCACACGCGTGGCTTCGTCCTTGTCCATCTGTGTCCCTGTTTTCCACTTCCCACTCCCCTCCTGCTCCAGTTCCTGGTGTCATGCTCCATGTCTCATGGCAAAGGGAAAGAAGATGGTTCACGCCCTCTCTCTTCCTGGACATCTAAATAGCTAATGTTCGTTGGGTGTTTGCCATGTGCCAGGTCCTGTGCCGAGCGCCCCATGTCCGTCGTCACATTTAATGGGATGCTCCCATTATAAACCACACATTGCAGTTAGGGAAACCCTGACTCAGAGAAGCTAAGACACTTGCCCAAGCCCACACAGCAGAGAAATGTTAGAGCTAAAATTTAAACCCGTCAAATGCTTTCAAAGCTGTCTTCCCCCTCCACAGTGCCCACACTGCCTTTGGTCCTTTCTGAGCCTCACTTCTTGGCACCCCATGACTCCATCTTGCACTGTTTCCCTACTTTGATTTGTCTGGCTGAGCTGTAAGAGCTTGGAGGTCGGGGGACTTTGCCTCGTTGTTAGCTTGGCACAAAACCAGGTACTAGGTAAGCACTCACTCAACGTTTGTCAGTTGTTTTGTTCCTTCACTTACTTAAGGGATATTAAGTGAGCACCTCTTAGTGGTAAGGTGTCCTGCTGAGCGTTAGGATGCCATAATCTGCCTTCAGGGCGCTTCCATGCTAATGGGGAGGTACAGGTTAGTTCACGGAATCCTCACAACAATCCAAAAGTGAGGTAACTACTGTTATCCCCACCAGTAAGCGAAGATACAAAATATTATTGGAGGCTTTTTCCAGACCCTCTTGCCTACCCACTGCCTTTCAAGTTAAATCAACAGTCAAGGCCCGTGACCCATGCAAACAGTAGCAGGTACCCGCAGTGGATGTGATGGGTACCCACTAAACCCTCTGGTAAGGTACAGGAGCCCACTGACTGTCCCCTCTCCAAACCCCTTTAAAAAGCCCTTTATCCCAGAAGAGGGCCATCTGGTGCAGGCCTGCAGTGGCGGCCGCTGTGTTTTGGTGACTGGTGGACAGGTAGTTCTGGGAGGAACATTCTGCCAGCATGCGCCCCTTCCCTCCCAGAGCCTTCCTGGGGTCGCATCAGCTGCATTTACTGTGACTGGTGCATAGACATGAGGTCCAGAGTGAGCCTGGAAGAGGGTGGTCTGAGCACGGGAAAGGTTCCAACACCTGGTCATCAACCCTGTGGTCAGTCTGTCTGTGGGCATGCTGGGGTGGGGGGCACCCTCCACGTCCAAGCTTCTAGGTGGTGCTTCTTCCCCAAATCTGTAGCATCACCATCCTCCCCACCCCATGAGAAAGCTCCCACCCTAGAGGAGGGGTTGGAATTTTAATAGGGTCGTACCCTGAGAGTGAGCAGAAACTTTAGCCAAGTAGCCACAGGCTATTAAACTTGATCTTGCCGACCGGGTTTTAGGTTGGCGCAAAGACCCTTGTACTGAGCCAGATGTATTTGTAGTCTACCCTTGGCCATTGGGGATTTGCTTCTGGGGGTGGGGGGGGATGGTCCCCAAGTGTTGCTGTTTGTGATCTCGTTGGTGCTTCAAACCCCATGGATTTTCACTCAGTAGACCCACCAGTCAGTCATCATTTCAGTGTGCCCTGAGGACTAGCGGGGCTGGGGGAGACGTTTGCTGCCCTTGCTGCTGGGAAGGACATACTCAGTCGTGTTAAATCGGCAGGGACACAGCATGTGTCCAGTGCTGGGTTGTTCTGAGCCAACAATTAGCAAATTAAGGCAGATACAATAACTGGCTAATTGTGGAAATCAGACTAGGAGCACCACAAGAGATGGACACAAGCTTGCTAGGCTAGTGGACCCAGGTCAGATGTTGGATTCTGGGGCTTTCTCGCTGGGTACAGTCAAGATGAGTCTTTGACACCATGGCCTTCACTGCTTACTGTGGGACTCGGTGGGCCCAGCAGGGAGGAAAGGGGGCACTGGCCCAGCCTTTGGTGTAGCCACTTGGCATGGGGGGGCAGCAGCCTTGGGTCCTCTGCCTTGCCAGGAAGTTTGGACCTCAAGGATCAGTCTGACCTGATTTGGAACTTATGATCCATTCCTCCCCTCCCTGGGGTAGGACATAGTACGTGGGACCCTTTGAATGTAAGGTTAGAACTGATTGGTACCTTAGATGGGCTGGTGTCATCTTCACGGAAAACTTGGCATGATGAACTGCTCCCACCGGAAGCCAGAGCAACGGTCATGTCCCCAGATGTAAACTCCCCTTTACTGGCTGTGTTCATTCAGACTTCTTCGGTCCCAAATGCTAAGCATCCCTCCATCTAGAAGATTTGGGGGAGTTGAAGAGCTGGGTCCTGAGGAGGTATTGTGACCTCAAGGGCCCTAAAAAGCAGTGACGGCTCCGCCCCCACCAGGGGCACTAGAACAGGGTGCTGTGTCCTGACCCGAAGCACTGTGCATGCATTAGAATAAGGCACCCCTTTCTCTGTGTGCCTGCAGCTTCCAGCCAAAGTGCACAGTTTGAGGTGCAGGGTATAGGTGAGATTTCAGCCCCTACTTGCCCCTTGGCTGTCTTTGGGCAGTGAACAACTTGTACTACTGTATGTAACGGCCCTAGTCCTAGCCACCTGATGGACTATGGTGTGAGCCGGTGAAGGAAGATTGTCATGGAGTTCCCATTTGGCCTGGGGCCAGGGGTAGCTGGCAGGGGTCCAGAGAAAATAAGACCTTCCTTAGTAAACGGAACCACAGTGCCATGAGGATATACGGTTTCTTCCACAGTTCCTAACTCCTTGCCTCTAACGTTACTTTTTGTCAGCACAGGGAGCAATAGGTATTTACTGGCCCTTTCTAATTAAACATGGGGCAGGTCCTAGGCCTCCTAAGAATGGTTGGGCCATATCTTTGGGTCATTCTTTGGTTGTGGCCCAGGTCCGATCGTGAAGGTCCCTCCACAGGAACTGGGCTGGGCTTCATTCTCAGTGCTCTGGAGTTAAGCCATGGGTCTGATTTGCATTGTGGCTGTTTTCTGGTTGAAAGGAGCAAGACTTGGAAGTATTGGAAGCTTCAGACATTTCTGGGCCTGATGAGCTGAGCGGATGGAAGGTGGTCCTGAGTGGGTGGGCTGGTCGGACCAAAGCATCGTGCTGGGTGTCTGCTGAGAGTCTCCACAGTTGTGTCTGTGGTGGAGACCCCTCTGTAGAGGATAAGCAGGGCAGGTGGACATGAGACTCTGGAGTTGCCTCCCCATGAGAAACTGGACACAGTTTCTGGTCAACGGCGAGGTCTCCTAGATGCCTGCCATCTGCCCAAAATGGCCAGAAACGGGGGAAATAGAATCCCTGGGTTTTTAAAATCCAGAGTAAGGGAAACTCCACCCGGGAAACACAACCCCAAGTAAAGTGTGTGGAAGCAGGATG
Source organism: Neomonachus schauinslandi (assembly GCF_002201575.2). NCBI lineage: Eukaryota > Metazoa > Chordata > Mammalia > Carnivora > Phocidae > Neomonachus > Neomonachus schauinslandi. Next base: position 129,375,327 of record NC_058408.1, on the reverse strand, counting down.
TTTAAATTGCAAACCTTTCTTGAGAACCAGCTGCGGGGTAATGTTATCTTGGCTGCTCCTGCAGCCAGAGGAGAATTTATCTGGGCCCCTGACGCAGGCCCCGGAAACAGAGCTGGCTTTCTCAGATGACCTCTGCCCCATCCCCCTTCCCCTCCACCTGCTCTTTCTCGGGGGGGGGGGGGGGTTATCGCTAGCATTTCCAATGCTGGCAGGGCCAGCTCCGAGAAGCTTGAGAATCTAATGTGGGTGGGGTGTTGTGTGGGTTGGGCTGGAATTTTGCATATCCATTGCTCATCTGGAACGCTAATCTAGGATATTCAAGGTTTGGAGGAAAGCAGACAAGCACTTGAAAGAGGCTGCCCAGATGAAAGAAAGGGGTCTGGAGACCGTCCTCGGACCTCTGGGCTTCTGTTTCCAGGGAGGTCTCTGATCATTTCCTCAACTCAGGATTTAGACGGTTTGTCCAGGAGGGAGGCTGGGGGGCCTCTGGTAAATCCTAAAGGTTTGGGAGAACCTGGCGTGAGGATTCATTTCCACACTGCCGCACCAGAGTCACTTCATGCTCACTTCATGTGCAAGCCTTTGCCCAAAAAGGAAAGAAATGAGTCTTGAGGGGAAGCATGCCATGTTGCAGCCTGGTGGCTGTGGCCCGCAAGGGTCACTGGGCAACTTCTGCCACCCTACGCTCTGGCTTTTCTCCAGAGGTTGTCTTCAGTGTGGGTTCAGGTCAAGGGTTAGACAGAGATGGTTCTCTGTGAAGGGAAAGGACTTTTGCAAGGGGCGGGGTGGGGAGGTGCTCTGGTGTGTGCTGGTTAGCCCTAGCCTGGAATTGGGAGGTCTGGGCTCCTGTCTCAGCTCTGGCTCTAATGGGGTGAGCACACCTGCCATGGCAACCAGCATAGGGGGCAGGCCCGCCAGCCCCCAATCTTGTGCCTATTGAATGGAGGAGGAGCCTGAGGGTCTGAGAGGCTGGACTGAAGTCTCACAGCCAATAGGGACGATCCTGAGGGTGAAACCCAGGTGTGACTGACTCCACAGTGTGTGCCTCTTCCTTGGCAAATCACCATCCTGGGTCTGAGTTTCCTCTGCAGATGGAGAGACCTCCCAGCCGCCGGAGGCTGGGAGCCTATAATTAATTCTCCCTGGGAGGTGAAGGGAAGCCCCTAATTACTGAAGAGGATGGAGCATGGGGTCATGTTAAGCCCCAGTTAAGCCCTTCCTCCAGGCCCCGCTTGGTTGGCCAGGGAGAAAGGCTGCTGTCTAATGGCCTGCATGCTGTCTCCTGGGAGGGCACTGCCGCTTGGAGCCTCCTTATAGTGTGTCTGCCCAGGCAGAGGTCAGGAAGGCAGCACCTGGCCATGTACAGCATCTGCTACCTGCCCGGGACCTGCGGGAAGGGGAGGTGCAGGTGGGAGGGGAGATGTAGCCGGCAGGATTTGGGGGCCCAGGACCCAGGAGTCAGCAGGGGGGATGGGATGGGTTATAACCCCGGTGAAAACCCCAGAGCATCCGGGCACGGTCAGTGAAGCCAGTTGTGTGTGAGGGTTTCCTCTGCATTTCTCTGGTTTTGTAGCATTCCTGACCACTGACTTCTGTCTGGGCCTTGAGTTCTGCCTCTTCTTGCTCTCAGAATTGACATGACGTCCCCATGTTCCTCTAGGTCCATCCCCTATGCAAGGGGCACACAGACTTTTCAGGCCACCCAGAGATTTATTAAGAAAGGTGTCTTTCAGCCCTGATTAAGTAGTTCAATTTAAATATCCATACTCTTAAATTTACAGATAGGAAGGTAGTCCAGTGTGGTTCAGAACATGGTGATTGGACTCGGCTGGACCTGGGTTCAAGTCCTTTGCTCTGTATTTTACTAGCTGTGTGACCTCAGGCACGTTATTTAGCTTCTCTGAACCTCGGCTTCCTCCTGTACAGAATGGTGATAGCAGTGTCATAGATTGAATGAGCTAATGCGTACGAGTGCTTTACGCTGTGCTGGCCTGAAGTGGCCGTTACCTGAATGGTTCCTCCTGTTAATTGTATGAGGTATTTGTTTATATATGATCTAAAGCAAAGCACACCCCTATCTATTATAATCATAGTCAATGGTTTATTTTGGGTTTGTGAAGATAGGGATGGCCTTTCCCTTTATGTTCTTTCTTATCAGGGTCACATAAAACATGTCATCATTACCCCATGTCAGGGTGGCAACCTTTGCTGTCTGCTTTGCTTTATGGCCCTCTCCTCAGTTTTCGGTCACAGAGAACACCGCCCTGAGCCAGGCGACCTCTCTGAGGGGGCTCGGGGGGTGGGGGGTGGAGAAGGGACGGAGGATTCAGAGCTCGTTTGCGTAGAGGTTAATTGAGTAGCCAAACATGAAGCCCCATATTCCTGGGTGCAGAGCCCTTGCTGTGGACTGAACGTTTGTGTTCCCCCAAATTCGTATGTTGGAGCCCTAATCCTTGAGGCGGGGCCTTTGGGAGGTGATTAGGTTTAGATGAGGCCATGAGTGGTGGGATGAGTGCCCTTAGAAGACGAGGAAGAGACTAGAGCCCCCTCTCTCCACCACATAAGGATACAGCAACAGGGCGACCATCTGCAAGTCAGGAAGTGGGTCTCACTGGAAACCTTGATCTTGGACTTCCAGCCTCCAGAACTGTGAGAAATAAATGTCTGCTGTTAAAGCCGAGTCAATGGTATTTTGTCATAGCAGCTCGAACAGACTAAGACAGCCCTGCTCCAGGCGTCCGGTGAGTTCAGCTATCCTGAGGCCAGGGGATCTCAATGTTCCTCCTCTTTGCTCACATTCCTTCCTTCTCACAGTGGCTGAGACCCCTGGCTTCGCTGGCCATTTTCTTCTCACAGGTGGAGTCCCCCAAGACCTACTGAATCTGAATCACTAGGCAAGTGCCTGGAATCTGAGCGTTTATGAAGCCGGCCAGGAGATTCTGATGGGCACCCTGGCAAAGGGAACCACAGCTGTGGGCACAGCCACTCGGTCTCTTGGGAGGGAGGAAGCAAGGCAGGGGTCTCACTGTGTCTCAGTGCTGTCCCTTAACCCCAGAGAGATCACAGCAGGCACCAGAGGGGAAGTTCAGCAGAATAGCCCTGAGGGGGTTGAGGGGACCCCTCCCTCTCACTGAGCCCTCCCCCAGGAGGGTGTGCCTTTGGTGTGTGTTCAGGTGAAAGGGACAGCAATGGTGGTGACAGTGGGCCAGATTGTGTGACAAGGGACTTTCTCCTTCTCCAGCCAGCAGGCCTGCCTACCTCCCGGGCCAGGGAGCCTTCCAGATTGGCTTGAGGCAGTAGCCTTGGAGAGCCTGAGCCCCGGGAAGTGGGGTGACATTGGGAATGGGGTCCTGGAAATGCCTTCATTTCAGACAAGTTTACAAATCATACATGTGCTCACTTCTGTCCTGCAAATCTGCCTCTCATCCAGAGGGTCCGTTTGATTGTTCATTGCAGCAAAACGCTTTCTGAATTCCCACTCCACTCTGTGCCCGGCCCTGAGCTAAGACGTAGCGATACTGGGATGAATTGCACATCTCTGAAATGCTTATGGTCACCTGAAGTGCTTTTCGGAGTGGGTTCTGAGGATCAACTACAGCAGAAGTGGTTTGTTAAAAAGGATAGATGCCCAATTTTAACAGGTGGTGGGAGAGGGCAGGGGGTGTATGGGAACTCTCTGTACTTTCTGCTCAATTTTGCTGTGAACCTAAAACTGCTGTATAAAAATAAAGCCTTTAAGGGGTGCCTGGGTGGCCCAGTCAGTTAAGCATCTGCCTTCAGCTCAGGTCATGATCTCGGGGTCCTGGGATTGGGCCCTGTGTTGGGCTCCCTGCTCAGTGAGGAGTCTGCTTGTACCTCTGCCCCTCTCCCCTGCTCATGCTCTCTCTCTCTCTCAAATAAATAAAATCTTTTTAAAAAAATAAAGCCTTTAAAAAACAAAATAAAATAAAATGTTAGGGGCCTGGGTGGCTCAGTCATTAAGCGTCTGCCTTTGGCTCAGGGCATGATCACAGGGTCCTGGGATCGAGCCCCACATCAGGCTCCCTGCTCGGCGGAAAGCCTGCTTCTCCCTCTCCCCCTCCCCCTGCTTGTGTTCCCTCTCTCTGTGTGTCTCTCTCTGTCAAATAAATAAATAAAATCTTTTTTAAAAAAATAAATAAATAAAATGTAGATGCTTGAGCCCTGAAACCCCAGATCTACTTATGCAGAATTTCGGAGAGTGGGACCCCAGCATCTGCAACTTGGGAAGACCTCCAGTAGAATCTCATTCACTGTAAAGTTTGAGAGCCAGTGGAAATTTTTGACAACCCCAATGTATGTTCGTTGTATAAAATACATATAAATGAAAACCGCTTGTAATCCTAATCTAAGATAATCATCCTTAGCAATTTATTGAATATCCTTCTAGATGTGTGTGTGTATTTAAATAAATGTGTGTAGCATCTGGGTGGTACCTGACACACTGTGCTGGGTCCTGGGGACAGAGGTAGGAATGGTCCTGGCCACGGGCACCCCCAGTCATGGTAAATGGTGTCTGGTACAGCTTGAAGCTCGACCTTCGTCACCCACTTATTTGCTCTTACTTTTTCTCCACAGGTGTACATCATCAATGTGACCTGGTCCGACTCCACATCCCAGACCATCTACCGGAGGTACAGCAAGTTCTTTGACCTGCAGGTAAGTTGGTCTGAGTTCAGATGGTACCCAGTTTCACCTGCAGTGGCCTGAGTCTCCGGTGGGCTGGCCGCTCTCGTGTCCTCATTCATCTGGAGAACCCTTGTCAGAGCACTTGGGGTCTGCGTCTCGGTCAGAGCAGAGGGACAAATGAGGAAACCTCGCCTGGCTAGCTGGGTCTTGAATATCGCATGCAGACACCGGGCTTTGTTGGCTTCCTCTGATGGTCTTAACAGTCCGAGCTTTGTCACCGTCCTTTGCCTGGGGGGTAGGAAACCAGGGTGGAGAGGCAGGAGGATGGCCGTGGGTGCTGTGTGCATGAGCAGACATGTATCTGTAAACATCCAGGGTGAGACACAAGCCACTACGTCACTGCAGACAAAGAAAAGCAAACACACCGGGGAGACAGAAACAGAAAATAAGCAGTTTCTTGAACTACAGACACAAACGGGGCATACCACTGTGTCTGTCTCGCTGAATAAGGCTCTCACCGCCCTGTTTGTATGCACGCATGGTGTGTGTGACTCTCTCATATACACAGGCATGTTCACACAGCTCCTCCTGCAGACACCTCCCTTGACTCCAGCTAACTCGGTTAGACCTTTCTGGGTTACAAGGGATGGTTTTACACTCCTACTGGCTCAGACAAATAGGAGACTTGGTTGGAAGGAGATACCAGGGAAGATATGCAGTTGACCAGAGGGTGAAAAGGAGAGTGAAACAGTGGGCTCCAGGAACATCAGAAACCACAACTGCTCTCTCTCTGCGTCTGCTTTCTGCTTCTCTCTGGGCACTGTCCTCAAATTCCCGAGGAGCGTGGCTGTCAACAGCTCCCAAATTTCATATCTGTTGGCTCCCAACACGAGAGATCGATTGACTCTCCTAGTTTCAAGTTGAAAAATCCCAGGGAAGACTCAGATTGGCCTGATTTGGGTCAGGTGCCCTTTCTGGACCAATCAGTGTGGCCCCGGGTAGAGGGTCACAGACATGACCAGCAGGGGGCCTAGGCCTCTTTATCCGAGTCAGGCACCAGAGAAGGCAGAATCACCATGAGTTGGACAGAAACCCTTCCTATATCAGGAAGTGGAAACAGAAGTTCTAGATTCTTCCTTAGGGCTATAAGCCTGGTGTTGGCCAATAAAAATACAAAGAAGAGACATGCGCTCCTGGCCCTCACAACGAAGGTCCAGTCCTTCATTTGCAGGCTTTTGGTGGTGAGTCATCTTGGAGAGGCCAGGCCTGCATGTTGCCCCTAAGTACCTGACTTTATCCCATTGTCCTTATCACTCTATTTATGAGATGAGCCAAAGATGAGCCAGCTTCCTGTATTCCAGTAAATCCTGTCTTAATCCAACAATGTGGGGTGGAAAGCCACTCCTTACCTTCCTGCCTCTTCCTCTCCTCACCTCCTCCATTCCTGTCCAATCTCCTTGGGTCCTTCTGGTATAAGCTGGTGGGATTTGCTGATACCCCATCAATGGGTGTAGTGTGCTGGACAGGAAATGATAAGTTAGTTGGGGAAAGGAAACCCTGAAAGGACTCATTGATGAGCCAGAGAGGGTCTGTGAGCCAGCGGAAACTCTCAAATCAGAGCTTTTCTTCCCCCCCTTCTGTTCTGGTCCCTCCCCCCCCCCCTTAGTTACAGAACCTCACGAGAAAGGAATGCTGCTCCCCCCACTTCTTCCTTGCCTGGAGGGCTTATTTCCTGTGTGTTGGGACACACAGCATGGAGCATCTTGTGCGATGTGCTGGCTCTCACCATGAGCATGGCCAGGCCTGTCTACATGGGTCTTCGCCACCCTGTAGATGCAGTTTGGAAAGGGGTTGGGATGGTTCTTTGGAATTTAACCTTTGAGCCAAGCATAGCATCTTTGTGAACCCATTTTACAGAACTCATGACATGATGACTTTCAGTGTTGTTCACGTTGGAAAGCCTTTCTTACTCATCGGGGTCGCTGATTTTTTTTTTTTTTTAAAGATTTTGTTTATTTATTTGAGAGAGAGAGAATGAGAGAGAGCACATGAGAGGGGGGAGGGCCAGAGGGAGAAGCAGACTCCCTGCCGAGCAGGGAGCCCGATGCGGGACTCGATCCCGGGACTCCAGGATCATGACCTGAGCCGAAGGCAGTCGCTTAACCAACTGAGCCACCCAGGCGCCCCGGGGTCGCTGATTTTAATATGGCGGCTCCTATAGAGGAAGGACGAATGGCATTGCTAACTCTGTCTCTGGTCCTGGTGCCCTCACAACTGGCCTTTCTGAGCGGCTGTGTGAGAGAGTGGCTTAGAGCTTAGGCACTGGGGACGCACTGTGGCTCTGTCACACTGTGTAACTCTGGAAACAGGTCTTAACTTCTCTAGGTTCTGTTTTCCCATCTGTGGAATGAAGATTTGAATAGTACCCACACAGGAGGGTTGTCGTGAGGTTTACATGAGCAAATCTACGCGAGATCCTTGGTAATGGACAATCTCATGCACACACCAGGGCATCCGGCCCTGAGGGGGCGGCAGGTTGGGGGAGGCAGGAGCGGAAGGACTGGTGCTTGGAGGAGAGATAGTGTCTCTTTGATGTGACCTGTGGCATGAATGAGTCCTCTGGTGAAGCATGGGGGAGCTAGCTCATTAATGGCACTGGAGAAGAGAACCCACAGATAAGCTGGTAACTGCGCATTCTACACTTATCTGGAGCCTTAGGACTTTACAGAGCTGGTCACTCATCTCCCTATTCCCCTCTCTCCCCCGTGCCACCCACACTTCTTACTAACTGGCTCCCTGCTCCCTTTGAGGCCCTGGAGCAGGGTCACCAGATAAAATAGGAGATGTCCAATTAATTTTGAATTTCACATAAATAATGATTATTATTATTTTCTACTATAAGTGTATCCCAAATATTGCATGGGATATACTTATACTAAAAATGTGATCCCTTGTTTATCTGAAATGCACGTTTTATGGTGTGTCCTATATTTTCACTTGCTAAATCTGACAGTCTTACCCTGTCTGTGAGTGGTGAGGGTGGACGTATAAAGATGAATAAGCCAGGCTGGCTCAGGGTAAGAGTGGACTGGTCTCCAACATATGTGTGCTTCTGCAGGACAGAAGTCGCACAGCCTGAGGAATGCTACGTTGAGAAGGACAAGGTCCCTTCCTTTTAGAAGTCTAGTGGGGGAAGTAGATTTTTAAGCAATGAAGTCCACTGGAGATGAAATAGACACTAGATTGAGGGACAGGCAACATGCTGTGGAAGGAGAGGAAGGAAAGAGCATTCCTCGTGGGAGGGGGGGAACAAAAAGGTTGCCTGTATGGTTCTGATTGGGACAGCAGCCTGGAGTGATACAGCCCCACACCCCCACGTCAGTTTGGGGGTCTTTGGTTGTTTTTTTTTGAGAATTATAGTTATCAGGGTAAAGGATGTCCCTAATTTGTTTGTGAATTTGTTTCTTCATTTATGCTTGCATGCCTGCCTCCTTCTATCCATTGGTCATTGTCTGTCCATCCATCCATCCATCCACCCACCTACCCACCTTCAATCTATCCAATCTAAGTGCCTGTCCTCTATGTACCAGGCACTATGTCAGTCTCTGGGGATTTATTGATGAGCAAAACCAGATCTGGTTACTGCTTAATTTATGGGACTTACCCCTTAGTGAAATAAGATGGGTTTTAGTTTTAAAAAATTGCATATATATGGGACTCCTGGGTGGCTCAGTTGGTTAGGCATCTGCCTTTGGCTCAGGTCATGATCCCAGGGTCCTGGGATTGAGTCCTATATCAGGTCCTTGCTCAGAGGGGAGCCTGTTTCTCCCTCTCCCTTTGCCCCTTACCCCTGCTTGTGCTCTCTCTCTCTGACAAATAAATAAAATCTTAAAAAAATTATGTATATATAATTTTATACTATTTCAAATGCTACAAAGAAAACTACCATAGAGATGCTGCAGAGAAACCTTATGCTCTGGGATCAAAGCAGGCTTCCCTGAAGAAGTAAGTGGTATCTGGAAGATCAAGGAGTTATTTTCTCTCCTTTTTGAGATCAGGGATTCTTTTGTGCTTCTAAGGAAAGCAAAAGACTCTCTGTAGACAAAGGCATGAATGTATATATATAATTTTAATAACCTTTTTGGTCATTCATACTCCCCTGAAATCCTCCCAAGGGCACCAGGATAAGACCCTCTACTCTGCCCCAAACCTTCTTCTCTCCCCGTATCTTCAGCCTTCAGCCCCAGTGGTTCTGCGTCCTCCACACACAAGGGGCTGTGCACTGAACACGGCCCCTCGTCCTGCCCACTGGGAAGCACGGCTATGGAGCCCTCACGCCTGGGCTGTTCACTGTGTTAGCCGCTAGCCACATAGGGCTATTTACATTTACATTTAAATTAATTAGAAAATTTTAAAGATTCAATTCAATCAGGTTAAATTAATTTTTAAGAATGAAATTAATTGGCTTTCTTGGCCATACTTGCTGTGTTGTACGTGCTCAGTAGCCACAGTGTCTAGTGGCTACGTACTGAGCAAATGTAGAACGTTTGTATCATGACTGTGCTGTTTTAAACCATCTGGGGCACATAGCAGGCTTGATCTGGCGTTATGCCCGCCCCGGAGGGCACTGCCACCCTCCCAGACCCTCCCCCCGTTGCCCTCTAAAATCTTTAGGGCCCGGGCAGGAGGAAGGAGACCATGTTCCACCATGATCTGCCCAATCAATAGAGCGATTCAACAACGGCTATTGCAAACACTTCTGGAAACCAGGTCAGTTGCTAGAGAGGGCTTCGAAGGGCATTTCAGATGTTAAGTTGGGAACAGGGAGAAGAGAGGTTCTTGGTCTCCAAGTGGATATTGATTTCTTCTAAAAATAACCCACCACTCAACCTATCTGACCAGGAAAGGGACGTGTCCCGGAGGGAGCTGTCGGGGACAAGGCCTGATGGTGAGGCCCGCTTGGCCGTAAGGGGCTTGGATTACTTGGAGGTGCAGTTAAGGGGAGAAGGAGGACGGTAAAGGGCCTCAGAGGCTCTTCAGTTGCCTTCGCTGGCACTGGACCACCTTTTCAGCCTCTGTCCATGTCCTTGCACAACTCCTTCACTGTTAAGTAGCCCCACCACGGGGGCAGGACCGGAAGGCTCTCTGAAGGCCCGGCTCCACCGAAGGTTGTTTCACAATCTGACCTACAAGACGGCGGGCGGCCGTAATTGCTCTGCAAACAGAGGCTCGGGGCGGCTGTGGCCCTTTGGTCTGAACTCCGGCCAGTGAGTGCAGAGGGTCAATATTTGGCGAGAGCCAGGAGAGGCCCTTGGGCATCCCCCATGCTGCTTGCAAGATGGAGTTAAGGAGGTTGTTCAGGATTGCTCCTGTGCTGTGAAGGATTTAACTTGTTTTGAAGAGCTTTAATCTCTCTTCCTTATTCATCTCCCTAGACTTTCCATCCACCTCCCCCACCCAGGGTCACGCGCACTTTCTAGCTCTCCAGTAGCCAGCCTGACATGAATGAACAAGACTATAATCCCCGAATCACGCATTACTGGCCTTGGGACGTGTGTGTGTGTGTGGAGGGGGGTGTGTGTCCTGAAGTCATTTGTAATGCGTTATGGGATCACTGCCTTTTTAGGAGGAGAAGAATTCTATTCTGGGCCCCTCGCTTTGCAGGTCAGCATCTGTGTTCATCTTTCTACTTATTAGATTTATAATTTGGTTTGGTTTTTGTTTCGTTCAGCTCCGTTTAGTGCAGTTCATAGCTTTGCTTTCATTTGGTTTGATGTTCAGAGCATACCTCAACTGAGGTCGAACTAGGGGGGAGTCCGCATGTGCGCCAGGGACCAATGTGAGAACAGAAAAGGGGAGGGGAGAAGTATCTCTCCTGCAGGCTCTTTTAATCATCCAGGCAAGCTCTGTGTTGTTTGAAGTCGTTGACCCTAGAGTAAAGGAAAGGGGGGGAGGGGGCAAAGCCTGGGGAGGGAACTTGCCAAGTTCTAAGAACAGTTTCGTTCCAAGGACTGTAGAGAGTTCCAGCACCTGGCATGGCAGTGCAGGCTCAGTAGCGTGGTGAGCTGTGAATCATGGTGATGGCTTACACACCCTGGACAGAGGAGAGCACTGGCCTTGACTGAGGTCAGTCCCTAGTCCCAGGAGGGCACGGAGAACTGCACGTTGTTTGCCGTGGCGACAGTGGGAAGCACCGTGACCATCCACAGAGAGTCGCTAAGTAAACGGTGGTATTCTCATTGCACTTTGTACAACAGTCAAAAACAAATGAGACTGATCTCGATTCCATGGATGGATCTCCCAAGAAATGTTAATGAATGACCACTGCAGATTTCAAACAATATAGTATTTATGCCAAAACAACAGCAAGACATATTTGTTGCAAGTACATATACAGCATAAGTATATAAATATTTTTTAAAGATTTATTTATTTATTTATTTGAGAGAGAATGAGAGACAGAGAGCATGAGAGGGAGGAGGGTCAGAGGGAGAAGCAGATTCCCCGCCGAGCAGGGAGCCCGATGCGGGACTCGATCCTGGGACTCCAGGATCATGACCTGAGCCGAAGGCAGTCGCTTAACCAACTGAGCCACCCAGGCGCCCTATAAATATTTTTTAAAGAGGGGCGCCCGGGTGGCTCAGTCATTAAGCATCTGCCTTCGGCTCGGGTCATGGTCCCAGGGTCCTGGGATCGAGCCCTGCATCCGTATCGGGCTCCCTGCTCAGCGGGACGTCTGCTTCTCCCTCTCCCACTCCCCCTGCTTGTGTTCCCTCTCTCGCTGTCTCTCTCTCTCTGTCAAATAAATAACTAAAATCTTTAAAAATAAATAAAATAAATAAATACTTTTTAAAGATTCGGAAGGATGCTCTTCCAATTGGTAATAAAGTTAACTCTGGAAGGGGGGGGGGACATCAGTGAGAAGAGGATGTTGGTCAAAGGGGAAACTCAGCCTTATTTGTGATGTTTTACTTTTTTATTTTTTTTTTATTTTTTTAAATTTTTTTTAAAGATTTTATTTATTTATTTGACAGAGAAAGACACAGCGAGAGAGGGAACACAAACAGGGAGTGGGAGAGGGAGAAGCAGACTCCCTGCCAAGCAGGGAGCCCGATGCGGGACTCGATCCAGGGACTCCAGGATCATGACCTGAGCCGAAGGCAGTCGCTTAACCAACTGAGCCACCCAGGCGCCCTGTGATGTTTTACTTTTTTAAAAAAAGAATGTATTCATGTATTATTTACAATGTTAATATTTAATAATTAAAAAGATACCTATGGAAGGAGGTAGGAAAAGTGGGAGGTCTACATTTAATATGTCTCTCCTGGTCATTATAGTATAGTGGGACAGAAAACACACCGATTTAAAAAAAAAAGAAAAATCAACAAAAGAAAGAAAATGACAATAATTGTTAAAATCACATTACCTCATACTTCCTGAGCCATCACTCTAAATCATTCCTATGGAATGGTAACTGGTGAGAACCCATTACAACCAACCCCAGGGACCTGTCCAAATTATCCTGTCAAACTGGAATCTTGTATTCGAATATCACTCAAAACACATGAACGCCTGTTCGTCAGGGTAAGAAGAACTTGGATGGTGGGACTGGTGTTGTGATGAAACACACTAAGAGCTGCATGGTCGTGGATGCAGGGGCTACGGGCAGGGACTCCACGGCCAGGGTGATTGGGGTCCAAGAGCAGCTCCGGCCCTTACTAACTGCATATCACCTTTGGTGAGTTCTTTAACCTCTCTATACCTTGGTTTTCTCATCTGTATAATGGGGGTAACGAAAATACCTGCCTCATGGGGTAATACTAAGAATGAAATTAGTCACATAAAGGAAGCCCACAGAGTCGTGAGTGGCATGGAGACTCCGGACAGGGAAGCTGAAAGCTGAGCAGGTGGGCCCACAGGAACATAACTGCAAGAGGAAATAGCTGGAGATGCCCTCCCCGTCTGCAGGCGGAGGTTTCTGGCTGTGCCCCACTGTCCCATGGCTCAGCCTGCCTCCACGTAGGAGGGTCAGGTGGCAGTGTTAAGGGCTTCCTAGATAAAGCTCTCCACCTCCAAAGAGCGATTGCCAACCTTACCAAAGCACTGTCCTCCCAGCAACACTGTTAGGAAAACAAGTTATTGGTCGCTGTTTTTCCTTGCTCTTGGAAGGAGGCATCTTTAGGATTCCTGATGGAGCACAGGGGGATTCCAGGGGAGCCCTGTGGGGATTCCAGTGGTTCTTGGGAATTCCATGACTGGCTTCCCACACCCCCTCCCCCCAGTTGGCTCCTGCTTTAACTACAGTCTTTCATCTTGCCCCTGTGGCCTGAGGGTGAACTCCAGCTTCCTCTCTCTCCTGATTTCTCCTCTGCCAGGCTCTGCTGTTGGTGGGGCTTGGGGTGGGGGGCTGCTGAGGGTATCTGTTCTCCAGGGAAGGTTGGGAGGGGAGGGCCTGGTGACATGTTACCTCAAGGCCAGCTCAGGATGGAATCCTGGGGTTCCTTGGTTCCCAGCTAGTGACCCCTTCTTGTGCAGTTTCCCCAACCCTGTGGTTTTAGGAATAACCCTGTACACAGGGGCCTTGCAGGTCCAGAATAGATGGAGAAAAGTGGACGGGGAGAGGTGGTGGACTTAGGGCAGAGTGCGGAGGGGGACAGCCTCACACATCTGTGTATAAAGGGAAATAAAAGGAGGGAGCTTGGGCTCTGGTGGAGCCTGCCTTCGGGAGAACTTTCCAGCCGGATAAAGCCTAAAGATACAAAGAGGGGAGAGGAGCTTCTCTGACTCTCTGCAGCACAGACTTACGGGATACTCACCATGCTGCAGCTGCACTTGAGAAACTAATCTTTTCCTGTACAGATGAGTACTCCCATCTGTGAGCACCTTTCTTGGTACCTGCATGCATCTGCATAGACGTGGTCTATAGATGACCGAGGCACATGCCTCCCAGGGAGCTCATGGACACAGGCCATCTCAGATGAGACCTTCACTTGTGACGGCACCATGCAGCCGGGAACTGTCTCTGCCCTTTGCTGATCGTTCATCCTCTTCCTCTGCTGGCGTGGGATCTTCACACAGTGGGGAAGCTCCTTTGTAGACATGGGGAAAACTGTAAGAAAAGCTGGAATGTCCTCTGGGTACTAAATCTTGGCATTGTTTCCTTGTCCATAACTTTCTGGATCAAGTCTTATGAGTATGGATGGATGGGGAGAGTTCAGGCGGCTACCTGCCCCCCTAGTAACTGTCCTGCAGAGCTGATGAAAATGTCTCTTTCAAGGAGAGAAGTCAGCTGTGTGCAAATATCACAATACGAGAGGTACATGCTTGCCAACCAGTGTTCACCATGTCTGCTGGGGAGTCAGGGGTGGGATTGTGAGTTTTATAGCCAGAAGGCCCTGAGGGATCACCTACCAGGATGATACATATCTGGTGCTCATGCTGCTGCTTACCAGCCTCATGCCCACAGCAGACATCATTAATTGATCATGGCATGTTCCTATCCTTAGTCTAGGGCAGACATCACTCATCGATCATGAGCCCAGACGTGGTCCCAGAATCCTTCTAAAAAAACAAAACCAAATACCTTCAGGGAGAGACTACCTGTCAATTGGCAAAGGCACCTTGAGTGAAAATTCTTGGCTACCCTCTGATAATAGTCCTTTTCCTTTATTTGACGGATGAGGAAGTGAGGCCCCAGCAGGGAAGTGACTTGTCCAAATTACAAGGCCATTAAGTGACAGCAGGCCTAGAACTCAGGCACCTAGCCTCTGGTTCATACGAGTCTGGAGTTCTGGCCTCCCATCCAGACTAGGCCTCTTCCGGTTTTTGGCCGAGGAGGGCAGGAACGCCATGTTGCATCACCGAGAAAGCTCCTGGTGGGAGAGGAGTCATCCACCCTCCCCGGGAGAAGATACCCTTGCAAAGATAGAAGACTTCTCTCGAGCTCCTGAAAGGTCAGACGGCAGATCCTTCACAGGATCGACTGCTTCCTGGAGCTGAGCCCCCACGTCCTGCCCACCTCCGCCCGTCTCTCTCAGTTAATAAACCCCAGCTCCGCTTGCGGCAGCATCTGAGTCAGGCCACACGGCCTGCATGACTGCTTGGAGCTGTGCGCCCTGTTTTCCCAGCACAGGTGTCATGTCAGGGTGTGTTCGGGTGGTGGCTCAGGGAGGCCCCAGAGTGCAGCCGCTCCCTGCCTGTCACCTCTTTCCTCCTCTGGCCTCAGACCCAATGGTCTGACCTGGGAAACTCAGCTCTGCCCCCGCCGGGCCCCCAGCTACCCACCTTCAGATAAGCAGCAGGAAAGTTGGCTGGAAAGTGGGTCGGGGACAGTGTCCCCCTCCAAACTGGAGGATGAAGGGAAGGAAGATCTTTGGTGGTGGCCAGGTGAGTGTGGTGTGTGTGTGTGTGTGTGTGTGTGTGTGTGTGTGTGTGCTCTCTGAAGCCTTCAGCTGGGGCCAAGTCACTCCCTTCCCTCGGGAGAGAATTTCAAGCCAATCCTGGCACCCGTGGAGGAGTGCGAGCTCCATGCCTGGCACTGGGCTTGGTACTAGGGACCCGTGGGGAAAAGTCAGGGTCGTCCTGGGCAGAAAGGCCAGGCCCACACCTTGGCCTTAGCCGGAGCCACCAGCTGGTGGAAGAGTCAGGGCAGGGCAGAAGGCACAGCATGAGGGAGCAACCCAAAGTGTAGACCCCTGCCATCAGGCCTGCAGGCTGGGGGTACCCTGGCTGGCTTGTCAAGGCAGCTCCCGGATCTGGGCCTGGAGGGCTTGGCATACTTGGACCCCCTCACCCCATGGCAACAGTTGGTTTTGCTTTTGACTCATGTGGAACTAGGCGTGTGGGACAACCAGGGTGAGCCGTGGGAGCCTGAGTTATGGGCTTAAGGGAAAACAGTTTGTTCTCCACCCCTGCCCCCCAGCAGGTGAACTGCCACCAGCTGGGTGACCCAGAGGTGCCATTTGCAGGGACCCCCCCCCCACCAGCTCCCCGCCACCCTGGCTGGACCTCAGCCTCCAAGTGATTTTAGGGGCTGTGATCCCTGCATCTCAAGGACATTCCCTCAGACCAGGCCATTGTAAGAGTTGTTGGAGGATCAACACTGTTTCCTTTATATCCTCGATTTAGCTGGAGCTAAGGAAGAAGGGTTTTAGATTCCTCAGAAACCTCCGCAGTTGGGTGACATTGGGCTCTTCAAAAGAGCCTGTGGCATTCCCGATGCCAAATCTCAGAGCTGTTGGAGATTTCCAGGAGGCCTTCCCCACTGAGCCTGGAGCAGCTACGGAGAATTGTCAGGATGGTGGTTATTCTTTTTTTTTTTTTTTTTTAAGATTTTATTTATTTATTTATTAGAGAGAGAGGGAAAAAAAAAAAAACCCAGCATGAGAGGGGAGAGGGTCAGGGAGAAGCAGGCTCCCCACTGAGCCAGGAGCCCGACGCGGGACTCGATCCCAGGACTCCGGGATCATGACCTGAGCTGAAGGCAGTCGCTTAACCAACTGAGCCACCCAGGCGCCCAGGATGGTGGTTATTCTTGATGTCGCCTCTGGCCCTTCTGGAGGAGGGCAGGGGCTCTGTGGACACCGTGTCTGTCCAGCCTGGACTAGGGGCACATTTCTCAGCCATGAAAGGGCCTTGGGCACCCTGAAGCTGTGGTAAATGAATACTACAGGACTGACCAGTCAACGGCCCCAAATGCCAGCCAGGCTCGGGCTCCGTCTGCTAATTAGGGAGCGTTTATCTGGTGCCCAGTAGAACATAGTGGCCAGTTCAGCCACACCAGAGTCTGAACTCCTTGCTGGCAGCAGGCTGGGGCGGAGGCTAGGAATGGGCGGGCGCAGGGGTGTCCCTAGGGCTAAATAGACCACATTCAGATATACCTTAAGGAAAAAAGAAAACCAAACAGGAAGCAGGAGGCTGCTGTATGAGCTGGAGTTGAGAAGCTTGGTTCTGGCATATGACAAGCGACCATTCTTCCCAATGAGACAGTGCTGGCTGGTCTCCTGAGGGCATCTCTGGTGAAGGCCAGCCAGTCTGGCTCTTCAAGGAGATGGGCTCTACTCTTCTTCTTGGAACCTTGTGAGGAGGAACCCCCAGTGGGAAGGTGGAGGGGAACTCCTCTGTGTGTGCCCCTTGGGTACTGGGCCATACCTGCACCTCGTTCCATCCTATGGCGCAGTGGGGCAGGGACCGAGACAGGGGAGGCAGGCCAAGAGATCTACCAAAGGTAGGAGGACTCAAAACTGAGATTCTGTCCTTCAGTGTATGTATTTTTTTGGTGCAGTTGGGACCCTTTGGGCTAGTTTGGAATGCCTGGGTTTCTTGGCTTTGTAGTTGAGAACCAAGGCGGGGGAGGTTAGAGCTGCAGAACCACCCTCTCTGCAAGTGGGGGAGTCAGGATTCAGACTGGGCAGTCTGGCTCTGGAATCCACGTGCTAGACCTCTTCTGTCCATCGCCACTTGTGACTTTGATGTGGCCCCTTCCTGGGCCAGAGCACTGCAGAGCCCACCTGGGAGGCCCTGGTGCCTCGGAGAGGAGACAGGAAGGCTTTGGCTACAGAGCAGGTGGGGTTGGGCTGCCCACTGGAGGGGGTGCTGCCCTGACCCTCTGCCCAGGCTGGGGAGGAAGACTTTAGGCTGAGCAGAGAGAGAGAGAAAAATTGTCAGTTTCTGTGCATATGCTCATTTTCTTTTCTCTGCTCTTGAGTCTTGGATTCTTCCTGTGGTGTTCTCTTGCCCTCTCTCTCTTTTTCCAGTTTCTCTATTTATCTCTCTCTATCTCTCCAAGGATCTCTGAGTCTGAGCCTCTCTTGGCATGGCTCTGTTCGTCCCTGTAGCCTTTCCCAAGACTCTTCTGGAGGCGTTTTCTCTCGCTGTGGTATGTCTTTGTCAGTCGGGGTCTGTCTTGTTCCTATCCCCCTCTCCATGTTGCTGTCACATCCTGAGCAGGATTCTGGGAGAAGGGCAGGCCGGGACCTGACCCTGGTCTGTATGGGGGTCACTGACTGCAATGAGCCAGGGGCTTGACAAGTCTGCAACCTTGAAGGTAAAAGCTGGTGGGGGAGGGGGGCTGCTTCTCCTTCTCAGGGGAGTATGCAGCATCAGGCATTGGCCTCATAATTAACCTTTTCAAAGGCATTCCTTTTGCTATCAGGTGACAGTCTGGGCACGCTGGTGGGAGGCTGCCCTGCCTCCAAAGGGCACCCCTGATGGCCAGCCTTTGGCTCTTCCCCCTCGCAGAAGAGACCTGACTGCAGTCTCCCTTCCCTGTGCCGGCTCTGCCTGGGTCCCATGGCTGCGGGGGGCTGCTAGTGCTCTCAGCCCTCACCCCAGCTGCCGTAGAGGGTGGAGCCCTGGGTTCCTGTGAGTAGGGCTGGGGACAGGGCGGGCAGGAACCTCAGGCTGGCTCTTCCCCTTCTCTGGCTGGGCAGAGGCTCCCCTGGGTCTCATCTGTCTGTTCCATCACCTAATCCTTCCCCACCCCATGCTAGCTCTTCCTCTAAGGTCACACCTGCCCCAGTGCTCTCCCCTCTAGAAATAGCTGGGCAGGATAGGGAACCGCCCTGGTAGGGTCAAGCTGGTCCCCAAAATACCTCACCAGCTGTCGGTGATCTGGGTAAGGTGGAGCATTGGTGTAGGCTTGGGGCAGGGCTCCGCTCTCCCTTGGACCTCTTCTCTCAGTGAGGGGCTGTCCTCTGGTCCAAGTCACTGTCATCACCTAGGGGTGGGGGGGGGTGAGCACCTGTCATGGGCGAGTCACTGGGTTCAGGGTGGGGCTGTCTATGAGCTGGCCCACTGGCTGCCCTACAAGACATCTCCACTGATAAGCCGCACATATGCTTGCCCCTCAGCATGTATGAACCCCAGCTCCTATCTAGACCCCTCCCCGCATTCTCCCCCCACACCGCTCCCCTCCCTTCTTCCTCGTCTCTTTCTGGGCCCCACTTTCCCCCCTGCACTGTCTCTCAGCACGCCCAGCCAAGCCCTCCTCATTCCTCACCTGCATCCATGGCGTTCTTGCCAGGACTCCCGGGGCTCCCGCCTGGCCCTTCCCACTGCTTCTCTGCATTGCAGCCAGTCAGCTTTTCTGTTCCGTTGTTTATGTTTAGTTATGAAATGGTTTAATCCTACAGAAAATAATGTAACCTCTCAGTGGACCTACCTCCCAGATTTAACAAACGTTCAAGTGTTGCGGCATTTGCCTGATACTTTCCTTACACTGAGGTGTAATTGGCCTCAGATACTCTCTGACAGAAAGACAGACGAAGGAGGTGTCTGGAAAATGCTAAATTCTCTTCCTCCTGCCTTGGGTTCTATCTATGAGGTGGGTCCAGGAGAAAGGCGGGCTCTAGGTAGACTGGGAAGGGGGTGCGGGCAGGGAGAGGAGTATGAGCAGAGGCTGGAGGCACGACTGCCTCGGGCCCGTGTGAGGGTCAGGGGGAGGCCTGCTTCTGTGGAGGGAGAGCCCGAAAGGCAGGCAGACCCGCGCACAGGCACCCGGCTGTCCTCGAACAGCCGGCCCCTTCTCTCCTTGCGCTTCCTTCTCCTTCTGCACCTGCACTAGGTGGACAGTAGCAACGTTTATGGGGTCTCCCAGATCCCCCGGACGAAGGTATCACCCGATCACAAGCAGCCTACAGTTGGGCACCAGGGTGGGCTGGAGGACACCGCGCCCCTCTTGCATTTCCTGGTTCCCTGGCAGGAGTGGAGCTCTCCCCGCGGGGAAGCCTGGTTACGGAGCCGGGGAAGCCCGAGGCTGGCCCTGTGGCTTTGCCTCGCCGCGTGGGCTGCTTCACCGGCCTCCCCCTGGCAGCTCTGCCTGAGTTCTCATTTTTGCTGTGCGGATTTTTCTTTTTCCATCTGTGCTCCACCTTGTCCTCCCCTTCTGCAAATGTGAAGGGACACCAGGAAGCCCTGGGCCTAAGGAGAAGTGCCAGGAAAAGACTCCTGCGGGCTGAATGGCCAACCTCAGTGACCAGGGAGGAAGCTCTCAGGACAGAGGATGCAGCGTCAGCCCCTGGGGCCGTGAGGCCGGGTCAGGGTACTTGGACTGCCTGGCTCAGCTATTCGGAGTGCCTGAAGTGCCAAAGGGATTTAAACCAAGTTGGGATCACCCCAAACCTGGCCAGTCATGTCCCATATCCGACCCAACAGCAAGTTAGTATGTCCCGTATGACCTCCCTCAAAATGCAGCCAGGCTCTGCCCCTTCCTCTCTGTCTGCTCTGTCCCCACGCTGGTCCAGTCCTATCATCTCTGCCCAGGACACCTGGGCAACTGAGCTGGCCTCCTCAGGGGTCTCCCTACTCTCACTCCTGTCTTCCCGCCAAGCAAAGTGATCCTTTAAAAATATAAATCTGATCACATCACACCCCTGTTTAGAACCTTCTAGAGGTCTCCTTCTCTGCATTGCAGCCAGTCAGCTTTTCTGTTCCGTTGTTTATGTTTAGTTATGAAATGGTTTGGGAATGAGTTCCCAACTTCTTACCCTGCTCCCAGGCCCTGGGTGGTAGGCCCCTGCCCCCGTCTGCCCTTCCTGACTTATCCCCTGCGTCCTCCTTTGCTGGCTCTAACTCACTGCTCAGCCACTTTCTCCTGGGACGCCAAGCATAGTGTTGCCAAGTGTAGGGCTGCCTTTGCCATTGCTGTTCCCTCTGCCTGAAAACTCTTCCCCCAGATTTTTTTTTTTTTAAAGATTTTATTTATTTATTTGACAGAGAGAGACAAAGCGAGAGAAGGAACACAAGCAGGGGGAGTGGGAGAGGGAGAAGCAGGCTTCCCGCTGAGCAGGGAGCCCGATGTGGGGCTCGATCCCAGGACCCCGGGATCATGACCTGAGCCGAAGGCAGACGCTTAACGACTGAGCCACCCAGGTGCCCCTTCCCCCAGATTTTCAAGCAGCTGACTCCTGGACACTCTAGCCTCAACTCACATGACATATCCTAGAAAGGCCTTCCTTGACCACTTCCTCAGAGAGCCTGCCCGCCCTGTCACATTGTCACATTTTATTGTCTTCAGGACACTTATCATAATTTGTCATTATCTTGTTTGACTCTTTGTCTACTCCTTTACTATCTCTTCCTCACTACAGTGTGAGCTTTGTTTTCCCAGGGCCCAGAACAGTGCCTGACACATAGCAGGTGCTCAGGAAGTTGTTGTTGAATAAATACATGAATGCACAGTGAGCTGGTGCCGAGTGTAGGGCATGGGGTGCAGACCTGCACCCCCCTTAAAGGCAAGTTCTACGGTTTAGCTCCTGTTCCTCCTCCTGTGTGTCCATCTTTGCGGATAGGCTGGACTTGTGGTGGGAACACTGCTCAAGATTAGCTGGGATCCTTATAGCAAAGAACAGCGAGGGCTTTCCAATTCTAATGTGCACACAAACTACTTAGATGTGGTTAAAATGCAGATTCTGATTCAGTAGGTCTGCCTGGGGCCTGAGATTCTGCATTTCCACCAAGCTCTCAGGTGATGATAGGATTAGTTTCAGATCACACCTTGAGTAGTGAGGGCCTAGGGTGTTGGAAAGATACATTTGAAGTCCTTCTCTTTCTTTTTCTTCCTTCTGTCCACATATGACCTTTCTCCCATTTGGGCTCAGGCTTTGTGACCACATGGGAATTTGGCCTGGCAAATTGGGGCTCTGTATGAGGAATTCTATTCCAGCACTTCCCAGAAGCTGCCAAGGGTGGTTGTTGTGGGCTGCCTCAGAGGTGGTGGGTTCCCATCATTGGAAATGTTCCTGTGAGCTTGAATGGTCGTGTGTCAGGGGTATAGATGCCTGTGCGGGTAGAAGGAGGCCCCTCCCTGCAGCTCAACTTTGTGTCTCGGTGTGCCTTCTACAAACTTGTGGAACCAGGATCTCAAGTTGGGGCTCATTCACCTGTGGTGACTTTTACGGGTCATCTGGCAAGTCCTCAATCCCCACCCTAGTTGAGCCACCCTTCCTTAGTGCATGGCATTCTGAATGCTGTATGTGTGATTCGGTGGATAGGGTAGGGGGAAGAGGGGTGATGGCTTGGCTTCGGGAATAGTTCAGTCATGTAGGGGATGTAATGCTTGACCTGATTGGATCCGTGGCAGGGGGCAGGGGTGGATGCATTTTATGTTAAGTCTTCCCTCTTTCAGTTTGGTTCACCAGACCATGACTGAGCTTTGTATTAGTCAGGACAGGCTAATACTATGTAACAAACTCTCAGTGACTCGTTATAATAGAGGATATTTTCCTGCTCATGTCATACACCCAAACTGGTTCCTGGAGGGCTGTGCTCCAGGTTGTCATTCAGGGACCCAGACTCTTCCATATGGGGACTCCACCCCCCATGGATCTCTGTATCCAGTCAGCAGGGGAGGGAAGAGAGAATGTGGAGGATTGTAGGAGATTTTATAGGTTGTCTGGAGGAGGCGGACATCATCCCTGCTTATATTCCATTGGTCAGAATTCAGTCACATGACTGTACCTCCCAGCAAGGGAGGCTGGGAAATGTAGTCCAGTTGTGTGGCCCAGCTATGAGTCAGATGCTATGATGGAAAGTGAGCATATCAAGGCACAGATGTTTACAAGAAATGTATCACTTTTGAAAGGAGACAGGTGTATAAACAAATAATCACAATATAGTGGTAAGTACAGTTCTAGAAATATGACCAAACTATAGAAGCAATGTAGAAGAGGGAGTAAATGAGGGATAGACCTGTGCAAAGGCCTCAGAGATGTTGACAGCAAGAGATCACATGGGGTATGGCATTCTATGCAAAGGCACAGAACAGCATCTTATGTCCAGGGAGGATTGCAGGCAGGCCGTGCAGTGTGGGGGAAAGGGGAAGTGCAGAGGAAGCAGGACATGTGACTGGAGAGGCCAGTGGAACAGAGGTCACGAATAGGCTTGTGTTCCTGGGAGGCAGAGAGCCAACAAAGGTCAAGAAGCCAGAGATAAAACCATTGGATGGGAACAGATAACAGCAGAATTGGAGATGGTGCAACTTAGCACTCCCTCCGTTGGAATCCTCAGAGGAGTTTCACATGTTTCTGTCTCTTAGGCTGTGAAGTTTCTAATGGAGGAGGAAGTTGGGGTTGTGGGCAGGTGATCTTCCCAAGTCATCGGGTCTAAAGTGCTCCTGCCAGGACTCCCTGGGCCCGCCTGGCTTTTGCTGGGTCCACCTGACAGCCCAGGGTCTTTCTGGGGCTTCCAGCACCTTTGAAGAAGCTTTTAGCACCCTTCCTGAGTTTTAGGATGGCCCACCCAGTGTTGGTGCTGACCAACAGCACTCCCAAGCACAGGAGAGGTGAGCTCTTGGGAAGCCGGGGTTGCATACTGACCAGGGCAAGGCCATAGGAAAGAGGTGGACTCTGCCCAGCGACCCCAGCCTTCTTCTTTAGCCTATTCTTTTGTTTTTTTCCTTTTGCACAAGACTTTATGGGGGTGGGGAAAGATGAGGGTGGGTCTGGAAGTACCCTGACCCAATTGTATTCCAACAAAATGGGGGAAGGAGAAGCTTGGAGAAGGGGATCGAGGAAGGGAAGGTCATTGGATTGTCGATTAGAAGCACCCCACTTGGCTTCTCTCCAAGAGAATACTGTGTCAAGGGAGCGTGTTGGGGACCAGTTCTGGAATCTCACTGCCTAGAACAGTGGCCTGGGTCTGGGACCACCAAAGGTCTGCCTTGGTCTCATCTCTGCCAAAGAATGTGCTGTCTTTGTCCCAAACTTTGGCCAGAATTTGATCCCATGGTGGCTAGAAGGACACTTTGGGGACCACCATTCTGGGCCACTTAGAGGGATGATTAGAATAAAAAGAACTGACAAACACTGGGTTTGGGCATGTGGTTCAGCCAGAAAGAAGATCAGTCAGAAAGAAGATCAGTCAGAAGGTGGGAGTATGTTCTTTCTCCTTCTTCACCTTCTTCAGGGCCTCTTGCTTTGTTATGGTCCTTGGAGGTGGGTGTGGGGGGAGGTGAGTGTTGGGCAGCTTAGGGGTGGGGGAGGGGGTTAGAAACTTCAGGAGGGTCTCTGGTGAGGCCAAGGGATAGATAGAGACCCCACCCCCACTGCAGGGGGGAACAGGGTGACCTCAGCCAGGACCCTGCTGGAAAATACACACACATACACTCACAGGTACACACACCCCAGTGTGGGCAGGCTCATCTTAGGCTGGCCTCATCCTCTGTGGGGAGGCGGATATCTTTGGCATTCTGTCCCACACACAGATGTCTCTTTTACCATGCTTCATCCCATGTACTAGCCAGATTTATCTTTCTAGAATCCTACTTCCAAAGGGTTGCTCCTGCTCAGCACCCTCCAGGGCTCCCTATTGCCTGGAGGAGGAAGTCCAAGCTCTTCCTCTCGGTCTCAGAAGACCCCTCCAGCCCAGCCCCCTTGCACTGCCCATCACTCCCTGTCCCTGCCCTAGCACCTGACTCCTCCAGCCCCACACTTTCCTGGGGACCAGAGGAAAGAGGGATGACAAGCAGCCAGGGGCTGACGCACTGTGGGATTGGGAGGGGCCAGGGGTAAGCTCCAGCTTCACAGTAGGAAACCATACCTCCAGCTCAAGTCCAAGGGAAGCTCTACCCCTCCTACCTGAAGCCAGACTCAGAGCTGACTGAACCCCGCCCTGGCAGCCCCCAGCTTTCCAGGTGGTCAGCTGTCCTACAGTCACCCCCTTCCCCCTTGGCCAAGGGGAGCCTGAGCGATCTCATGTTGGGACAAAGTGCAAGAGCCTCAAGTGAACCTGTGAAGTTCTTTCAGCCGTTTTCAGGGCAGAATAGCCTGGTTGATGGCCCTGACCAGAAGCAGAAAGGGCTGTGGGAGATAGGAAGGGAATGCCGGAGTCTCTTCCCCTCCAAAAAGGTGACCGCATTCATCAAGCACCTTCAGTGAGCCAAGTACCATGCTCACCTAAGTTAGCTCATTGAATCTGCACACCACCATGGGTTGGCTGTTCTTACTCACCCCCACCTTACAGATGAGTAAATTGGGTCCCAGAGGGGTTAAGTGACTTGGCCAAGGTCACCTAGCTAGGAAGGAATGATTTGGAATTCTGACTTCGGAGCTCAAGCATTCCATCACTAGCTAGAGTATTAATAATGGCAAAGCAGTACTGAGCGAGGCGACTACTCCTGATGGTCCCCTCTGTGCCTGGCATGTGTTAAAGTGCTTTGCAGATGTATTTTCCCTGTTCAACTTCGCTTTGGTCCATGAGAAGGAGAAAAATGGACTTGACCCTGTTTCATAGATGAGTAGACTGAGGCTCCGAGAAATTAAGTAGGAATAATTGTTTGGCATTTGGCGGCACTTTCTCGTATGTCTTCTCTTTGGATCTTCACAACACCTATGGGGACAAGACAGGTATTTCTACTTAACTGCCCTAGTCGCCTACAAGCCTCAGCAGGCTGGAACTGGAACCCTCCTCTCCTGACTCCCATCCAGTGCTCTTTCTCACAAGGCTGTGGGTCAGCATTGTGTGTGGGGGAGGAGGGTGCATGGGATGAGCCCACTAGGAAGTTTCAGGGGGAGACAGAGCAGCCACCAGTTTGGATACCTTCTAGACTTGAGGAGGTTTCCCCGGGCTAGTGCCACCCTGTCCATCTTTGCTTTCGTCACTCTGTGCGCATCCTGCTGCGGGTATTGGGCTGTCAGCCCAGACCCCACCACATTAATGTCCGACATGTCCCAGGCAGCGCCCACACACCTGATGAGCTGTTGGAAAAGCCGGAGGCCTCCTCCCCAAGCCCAGCCCATGCACACCAGCTGGAGAGCTCCCCCAGGGCCCCCAAGATGCTCCTAGCCAGGCCTGTCTGTCCCCATGCTCTCCCTGCTGCCTCCCTGACCTCAGGGGCTATAGCTTTCCCTGGCACTGGGGATCCAGACTGGTGTCAACGATGAGAGTGATAATAATAGCTAATGTGTTTGGGGCCCTTAGTCTGTGCCAGACTCTGTGCCCAGCGCTTTACACACCTTGTCTCCTCTTGCCCATTGCGTCAGGCAGCCTCCGTCACTGTCCTCATTTTACAGATGAGGAAACCGATTTGAATCCGGATCTGACTGGCTATGCACCATTTGTTACTATTATTCACATTTTCCAAGATGTTGTATAGGTACCACTGTGAATTCAGGAAGAGATTTTGCCGGCGGGGGGCGGATGCTTTTATCTTTCAGTGATTATGTATTGTTTCAGTGTGTGTTGGTGTTAGGGGTTGAAGTCTTATGTGTCCCCCCCAAATTCATATGTTGTAATCCTAATCCCCAGTACCTCAAACGTGGCCGTATTTGGAAATAGGGTTGTTGCAAATGTAACTAGTTAAGATGAGGTCATGCTGCGGTAGGGTGGGCCCCTAAATCCAGTGACTGGTGTCCTTGTAAAAAGAAGAAATTTGGACCTAGAAACACACACAAGGAGTATATACTGTGTGAAGATAAAGGCAGAGATTGAGCTGATACTTCTGCAAACCAAGAAACACCAAGCATTGCCCACAAACCATCAGAAACTAGGAGAGAAGCGTGGCCACAGCCTTCAGAAGGAGCCAACCCTGCCAACCTCTTGATCTCAGACTTCTAGCCTCCAGAACTGAGACAATAAATTTTTGTTGTTTAAGCTACTTTGTCTGTGGTACTTCGGTACAGCAGCCCTAAGCTAATACAGTTAGAATACACACAAGCATGCACGCACTCGTACGCTTACGACTTTACAGATACTATTGCTTTGGATGTGACTTATGATGGGATGAATAATGGCCCCCAAAGATTTCCATATGCTAATCCCCAGAACCTGTGAATGTTACCTTAAATGGTGAAAGGGACTTTGCAGATGTGATTAAGGATCTCAAGGGGAGAACATGGGGCACCTGGGTGGCTCAGTCACTTGAGCGTCCAACTGTTGGTTTCAGCTCAGGTCATGATCTCAGGGTCTTGGGATCAAGCCCCATGTCGAGCTCTGCGCTCAGTGGGGAGTCTGCTTGAGATTCACTCCCTCTGCCTTTCACCCCACTCACTCTCTTTCTCTCTCTCAAATAAATAAAATCTTAAAAAAAAAAAAGAAGAAGAAGAGGAGGAGAATATTCTAGATCACCCAGGTGGGCCCAGTGTAATCACAGGGGTCCTTATATGAGGGAGGCAGGGGAGCCAGAGAGGGAGCTGTGACAACAGAAGCAGAGTTTGGAGTGATGTGCTTTGAAGATGAAGGAAGGGGCCACAAGCCAAAGAATGTAGGTGGCCTCTAGCATAGAAGATGGCAAGGAAACAGGTTCTCCCCTGGGATCGTGGGAAGGAAACCGTCCTGCTGACACCTTGATTTTAGCCCCTGAAGACCCATTTCAGACCTTCAGACCTCCAGAACTCTAAGAAAAGAAGTTCATGTTGTTGTAAGCCACTAAGTTGTCATTTCTTACAGCAAGAATAGGAAACTGACATCCAGCTTAAATAAGCATTCAATTTTCCAGAAAGGAACCCAAAGAAACACAATAGGTAAATCATAGTAGTGGTGCTATGGGTCCTGTGTGGGCAAGGGGCTTGTGCACACACTGGGGGAGACCCTGTCTGCGCTGTCCTGCCTCCAAGGGGGAAATGCATAGCTTTGGGAAGCCCGGTGGTCGGGGCTTCACTCTTGCCTCAGTCACTACCTTTTGCTGTGTGTTGTTGAGCAAGTTACCTAACTTCTCTGTGTACCTGTCTCCTCATCTATAAAACACAGGGCTAATCCTACCTACCTTGTGGGTGGTGCATAGTAATTGCTCAATATCGGAATATTGAGGAATCTTGTTGACTCACACTACAGCCTGGAGAGGCCGGCGGGGGAGGGTCAAGTCACTGGGCATTCTTGAGCATGCCGTTCCTGGCCCTGCGTGGTGGGTCATGGTGGGGGTAAAGGCCGGGGCACTCGTGAGAGCCCGGGTCTCCTTAGTCGTGAGATTTCAGCTCTGGGAGGGCAGGAGTGATCCCGGTGCAGGGTCTGCGGAGTCAGACTTGGAGTCAGGGAACCTTTGTGGAGAGTATGCTCCAATGGCCTGTGTACGCAGGTAGCCAAGCTGGCGCCTTGTTGAGAGCTTACCTTGGAAATGGACCTGTGTGGGCTCCCTGGAGAGGCTGATGATTTGGCGCTCCCTGCAGACTGGTGGTCTTTAAATACGTGTTTAGAATGTCTTCAGCATCTGTGGGAAGCTGGCTGGGGAGAGTGAAGGACTCCGGGGGCACCCCCAGCCTCCTCTGTTGTCCTGGGTTGTTCATCTCAGACTCACAGCAAAGCTAAGAAGTCACCAGACCCAGCCGCTGTAGACAATGGTTTGGTGAGTGTTCCTTCCCGAGCAGGATTCTGGAGTGTCTCACCTGCCATCCCCACCGCAGAATCTCCAACTACCCGTGGCACGACCCTCAAGCTCTGGAAATGACTCTCCATCCCATCACATTTCCAGTGATACTTGTGGGTGCCCAGTGCCCCGTGGAGTGGCACACCAGGCATCAGCCCTTACCCTGCTCTGGTGCCAACTGTGTGGTCGTCCCCAAATCACTGGAATAAATTATCTGGGGCCTCCACCCTGGATCGCACCACTTTCTCTGACACACAGCAGCATTTCCTGGGATTCATGAACAAGTCCATTCACTCGGATCTGACTGCTTCGTCTAGAAAGGCTGACACTCCCACTGCCAAGCCTTTGTATTTGCCTTCCTCCCTCTCCTTTCTGCAAGGCCTCCCTCTGCTGTGTCCTCCTCTGAGAAGTCTGCTTTGCTCACCCCAGCCACACTGATCTCGCCCTGCCCTGAAATCCCATTCTGTGGCTTTATACACTTCTCAGGCTGACACTCATCTGACGCTACTGGGTAAATCCCTTGTGCCCAGCGTCCAAACAGGTCATGGACCATGACTTAACACTCTTTCTGAAATGCACTAACGCAGTGTATGGGACATCAGATAAAGGCTAGACTGGGAGGGAATTTGAGGTAGTGCAGATTCGTGTTATTTTCCCGAAAATGGTCAAGGGAGACTTCTTTGACTTGTTAAGGACTTTGGGAGCTGGGTTGGGCCCCCTCTTGAAGTTGGGGTGTGCTGCAGGGCCCAGTGTCTTGGCTTCAGCACGGCGTGGGCTCAGCAAATGAATGCATCCACTGCAGGCAGCTCCTTGCCTGGGTGGATGGGTCCGCTCTGCCTTCTGTCTTTCTCCCTGGCTGCTGCTTCAGGGATCCGTGAGGTGTCTGTTGCCCGAAGGCTGTAGTCATTTTGATAAGAGAGCCTCTATCCCTCCTGTCTGCCCACCCTCAACCTGACCTCATCCTGGGGACGTTCTGAGCACCTGCCATGCCGCCGCATGCCTGCGCTGCCCCTTTCTGTTTCTAGAACACTTCTGCCACAGCATCTTATCTGGGCTCTCCTATTTGCCCCTGGGTTGCATCATCTTCCCCACTGCACAGATAAGGATAAGTGCCTTGCAAAGGGTCACTCGGTCAGCTGGTGCAGTTTGGAGCCCAGGTTCCAGACTCAAGGGCTCTGCTCAGTGCTCTTTGAGTGGCTCCTCCCGGGCCGACAAGGAGAGAACTTTAATGATTCATCTCTAGTTCATGTCCACACTCTGCTGGTTGTCAATACCATAAAGCCATGAGATCTTATTGTCTCTCTTTTTTTATGACAGTAAAATATACATAACATAAAACTTACCATTTTTTACATTGTGATAACATATACATAAAATTTCCCATTTTAACCCTTCTAAGTTTATTGGCATTAACAACACCCACACTGGTGTGCAACCCTCGCCACCGTTCTTTTTCACAGCTCTTTCATTCTTTTTTTCCTTTAAGGCCTAGTGTCTTATACCTTCTGGGGGTTAATTTCTTTTTATTTCTTTTTTTTTTTTAATATTTTATTTATTTACTTACCTGTTGATTTAAAGAGTGTGAGCTGGGGGACAGAGGACAGAGAGAATCTTGAGCAGACTCCCCGCTGAGTGCAGAGCCTGATCTCGTGACCCTGAGATCATGACCTGAGCCAAAACCAAGATCAGATGCTTAACTGACTGAGCCACCCAGGCACCCTGTTAATTTCTTTTTAATAAGGATGTTAGAAATTTCCAAAGTCCAGAGGTGTGGATCTCTTAAAGGTTCTCTGATTTTGTATATAGTGTCATATTGGTTGTGAATACTGATGGTTTTATTTTTTCCTTCTGAGTCTCTCATTTCTTTTTCTTGTGTTAATGCCTTGGCAAGGACCTTGGCAAGGATCATTAGTATAATAATGGATAGACATAGTCATAGTGGGCAACATCCTTGTTTTGTCCCAGAGTTTCTTCCCTGGGGGTTGTTTTGGGTAGATAAACATTTTCAGATTAAGAAAATGTACTCCTATTTCTTATTTGCTAAATTAAAAAAAAATCACAAATGAATGTTGAGTTTTATCAAATACTTCATCTACCTGTATGAGAATGATCATTTAGTTTTTATTCTTTGGAGGTTTTTATTCATTATTTGATGAATGTGGTAAATTACATTAATAGATCTTCTGATTATGTGTTGTTCTTACACCTTTATGAATTTTAATAAGAATGTAACCCTAATTGGTGGAATTTCTGCATTCTTTCTTTCTTTCACTGAATTTATTCATTCAGACCGTGGTAGTTGAGAGACCAGGGTTTGAAGCCAGAATACCTGGGTTTGAATCCCAGTTCCACACTTTGCTAGTTTGGGCAAATTATTTAATCTCTCTGTGTGTTGGTTTCTTTCTCTGGAAAATAATAATACCTACTTCAAAGAGTTGATATGGGAATTAAATGAGAGAAGCCCTGTGAAAAGTCTTAGCCCAGTGCCTAACAGAGTTCTCAATAAATGTTATTTTTGTTATCAAGCGTTTATTGAGCACCTGCTTTATATCAGAACCTAAGCTAGGTGCTGGGAACTCATAGTTAGGGTAATCACAAACCCATTAACCAGCACAGCTGTGTAAGTCCTGTTTTATACCTGTTATCCTGACATAATTGTTATTAGCACTCCCTTTTGTTCTCAAAATTTCCCAATTTGGATGATAAATTATTTGGTCACCAACTTATAGATGAAAAGATCTATGTAATGTGGATGTGGAGGACCTGCTGAATCATTCACAACTGAGCTTCCCAAATGTGGAGCAGAATTATGATTGTAGTCATGGTAGATGTTCTTCGGGGCCCTGCAGATGTCACAAGCCTTTCCCTAGTCTTCTCGTTTGTGTTTTTGCCAACAAGAAATCTGCTGCCATCATTACCTTTGTTTCTCTGAATGTAATGTATATTTTTTCTATGGCTGTTTTTAAGATTTCCTCTTTATTACTGATTTTGAGTCATCTGCTTATGATGTGAGTTGGTGTAGTTTCTTTATGTTTCTTGTGTGATTGAGTTTCTTGGGTTTATGAGTCCAAAAGAGAAATCACAAAGGAAATTTTAAAATTTAGGAATGAATTTAATGAATGATGTGCAAGACCTCTACATTGAAAATTATACTACATCGCTGAATGAACTGAAAGACCTAAATAAATGGAAAGATTTACCATATTCATGGATTAGAAGTCTCAGTATTGTTAAGTAGCTATTCTCCCCCTAAGTTGATCTATAGAGCCCATGCGATTACAATTTTAAAAATTCCAGGAGGGATTTATTTATTTTATTTTGTAGAAATTAATCAATTTATTCTAAAATGTGTTTGAAAATGCAAAGAATCTAGAACGACCAAAACAATTTTGAAAAAGAAAAAGTTTGATTTTAAGACTTAACTAAAAACCTATAGTAATCAAGAAAGAAAGGTGTTGGTGTCAGGATATATAAATCTGTCACTGGAACAGCATAGAGAATCTAGAAGTAGTAGACCCCACACATCTATAGTTAATTGATTTTTGACAAAGGAGTCAATGTAATTCAATGGGAAAAGGATAGTCTTTTCAACAAGTTTTTCTGGAATGATAGGTTCTCTGTACTCCAAGAATTACAATGTATGAAGTTTGATATTAGATTTCATTTGAACAGAGAACCCTGCTGAAACTTCCCAAAAAAGGATTTGCTACTAATTGTTTTAGGGGTGCTGTCCAGTTCTAAATCTATTGTTTTTATATCTTCATCTGAAAGTTCAGATTTGTGCCCAATTTTGAGAATCAGTAGGCACCAAGAGTGTGATGACCCTTGCCCCAGATGGGCAGCCAGCACTGGACCTGGTGCTTTGGGGTGGGGGAATAGAGGACCCATGAAAGGAGATTACTTTTAGAATGGCTGTACAATGAGCTCTGTGAACTCTGTCCCCAGTGAAACAACCAAAAATGGTGAAAATCATTTTTAAAAAAAATTTAAATCTCTGCAAATTGTCCTAAACGGACAGCTGAAATGGCAAATGGAGAAGTTCTACTTCTGCTGTATGCAGCCCACAACACAGTGCTCTCTTTCCCCCCCAGCTCCCAGTCTAGGTAGTAATCATAACAATTATTGGATTTATAACATATTTAAATGTAATATATATAACAAGACTAATACAAAAAAAGAGGAAGAGACTGTAGTTATATAGGATTAATGTTTCTCTCTCTCAAAAATTTGATAAATGAAATTAAGGTAGTATAAATCTAAAGTAGGTTCTGATAAGGTAAGATATATACCGTAAGCCCTAGGGAACCATGAAGAAATAACTAAAAAATATAGTGAAAAAATCATTAAAGGAATTAAAATGTTATACTAGAAAACAAAGGAGCTGTAATGGCTGTATTGGTATCAGACAAAATGGACTTTAAGGCAAAAATGTTACTAAATAAATGGAGAGACATCCCATGTCCATGGACTAGAAGACTTAATATTGCTAAGATAGCAGCACTCTGCAAATTCATCTGCCGATTCTGCCCATGCACTCCTACCACATCCCAACTGGCTCCTTTGCAGAAACTGACAAGCTGATTCCAAAACTCATAGGAAAATTCGAGGGGCTGAAAATAGGCAAAATACTTCTGAAAGAGAAAAACAAAGCTGGAGGACTTACATTTCCTGATTTCAAAACTTAATACATCAGGAGACTAACAAGACAAGCCACAGACTGGGAAAAGATATTTGCAGAAATTTGATAAATGGCTGTTATGCAAAATATACAAAGAATTCTTAAAACTTAGCAAACAACAAGAAAGAACAAGCTGGTTACTGAATAGGCACCTCACCAAAGAAGATATATAGATGACAAATAAGCACATGAAAAGGTGTTCAACATTGTATGTCATTAGGGAATTGCAAATTAAAATAATAATGAGATACTACTACATACCTATTAGAATGGTGAAAATCCAAAACACTGACAGTACCAAATGCTTGTGAGGATGTGGGACAACGGAAACTCATTCATTGCTGGTAGAAATGCAAAATGGTACAGTCACTTTGAAGACAGTTGGCAATTTTTTACAAAATTAAACATATTCTCACTATACAATTCAGCAGTCACCCTCCTTGGTGTTTACCCAAATAAGCTGAAAACTTGTGTCCCACACAGGGTGGCTGGTGGCTCAGTCTGTTGAGCATATGACTCTTGGTTTTGGCTCAGGTCATGATCTCATGGGTCCTGGGATCGAGACCCGTGTCAGGCTTCCGCACTCAGTGAGGGGTCTGCTTGAAGATTCTCTCCCTCTGCCTCTCCGCCTACTCTCTCTTTCTATCTCTCAAATAAATAAATCTTAAAAAAAAGAAAACTTATGTCCACACAAAAATCTGGACAGGGATGTTTGTGGCAACATTTTTCATAATCACAAAAACTTGGAAGCAACCAAGATGTCTTTCAGTAAGTGAATAGATAAATAAACTGTGTAATCCAGACAATGGAATATTACTCAGTACTAAAAACCAAAACAAACCATCAAGGCATGACAAGACTTGGAGAGACCTTACGTGCATGTG
Organism: Neomonachus schauinslandi; assembly: GCF_002201575.2. NCBI lineage: Eukaryota > Metazoa > Chordata > Mammalia > Carnivora > Phocidae > Neomonachus > Neomonachus schauinslandi. The sequence continues at coordinate 129,341,822 of NC_058408.1, read as the reverse complement.
AAAGAAGTGAAAGAAGCCAACCTGAAAGGACTATGTACTGTATGATCCCAACTGTACGACATTCTGGAAAAAGGGAAACTACGGAGACAGTAACATGATGAGTGGTTTCCAGGGGCTGGGGGGAAGGGGATGAATTAGGCAGAGCACAGAGGATTTTTAGTGCAGTGAAACTATTCTGTGTGACACATAATAGTGATACATGCCATTATAACTTGTCCAAACCCATAGAATGTACACCAAGAGTGAACCCTAATGTACACTATGGACTTTGGGGGAGAGTAATGTATCCATGGTAGTTTCATCAGATGAAACAATACACCACTCTGGGCTGAGACTGTGATAGTGAGGGAGACTAGGAGTGTGTGGGATCAAGGGGCATATGAGAACTCTCTGTACTTTCTGCTCAGTTTTGCTGTAAACCTAAAACTATTCTAAAGAATGAAGTCTATTAAAGAGAAAACAGCTTAGTACAAAGCTACAGAATCAAGATGAGGTGGTACAGCTGGAAGGATAGACATATGGATCAAAGGAATAGAATTGAGAGTCCAGGAATATCTTATATGTTTATTGTGAACTGATTTTCTATAAGGGGCACCAGAACCATTCAAGGGGAAGTGTGCTTCCTCTTGGGCAATGAGATGAATTTGAACCAAAAAATCACAAACAGTGTGTGAAGTACTGTAATGGGGAATACAAACCAGGAGTGCTGTTAGAATTCAAAGTAAGGTGGTGGTGAGCTTCATCTGGGATGGTCAAAGGAGGGTTCCCAGGGCAGATGGCACTTGGTAAGGCCATTGGTTGAAGAAGGGAAGGGGGAAGTCCATTTCAGGCCACAAAGGATGGGAACTTTAAGAAAAGCCACGTGTATTTTTATTTCTTGTCCCTCTCTGTCTCCGTGATCCTCTGCTGTGTCCCCAGCCTCTAGCCCAGGGACTGGTACGCCCTCAGCCAGTGGAATGGACAAACCAGTTCTGAGGTTTCCCTTGATCCCTCATGGGGTCTTTTTGAGAGGGATTGCTGGGTTAGGGAACCCACTTCTTGTAGTAACGTCCCCTTCGTTCCCGAACTGAAATGGTGACGAGGATTAAGGCTTGAGGGTTGGAGCCCCACAGCAAGAGTGGCTGGGAACTCCACCCTCTCGGAAGGGTGAGGAGTCGGCCTCTTGGGTTACACATGTGCCCCAGCTGGGCTCCGGCCCACCCTTCTCTCTCCTCAGTGTTTATTGCTGCTCAGCCCTGCCCAAGAAGAGCTGCCGAGTCAGCTTTCTCTGGCTGGGCCGGCTCTTGGGGCTGAGCTGCTCTGTATCTCTCACAGTATCCACCCCTTAGATAAACAGCCCACGTGTCCTCTGCACACTGCGGAGTTCTGATGTGGCTACGAACAGCTCCATTAGCCAGATGCCTCTCTGTCTAAGAAGGACCCTGGCAATGGGCCCTGCTTTTCTTCCAGCTGAGTCAGGCCCTTGCTGGAGTGACAGGGGAATCCACTTCCTGCCTGAAGAGGTGGCCGCAGCAGAACTGCAGGCTGGGCAGGGCCTTCCTGCCTCCCTGGCCACACACCCGGGCCTGGGCAGGCCTCTGCATGAGGCAGCCTCCTCGACCTTTCCTGTGAAGTTTTTATCACTCAAACCCAGCCCTGCAAACTGAGCACCACCCAGGCTACAGAACCACTTTGCAGCCTGCCTGGCTTCCCGGGTCGGGGGGCATTTGGGCTGCGTATCCAGGGCCCCAGACGTTTATCCCATCACCCGCCACTCTGCCATGCTGTGTCTGCACCAAGACACTGAACCACGCAGCTTCGAGAGCCCCGCATACTGAGTAAACTCAGTTGGGCCACCTTTGCTTGGTTTGCTCTGAAGTCTGAGCCAGGGGATTTGCTTTCGTTGAAGGATGACCTATAGGCAGAGAAAATGTCACCAGCGGCTGGTTAGTGGCACTTCCTTATCCATGGCCAGTGGGCCTTGGGGATGACAGGGAGGGCAGATGCTGAGGCTCTATGGGCTCAGCCCTGCTGGTCAGGATTAGGTGACAGGTGTGGCTGGACTCAGCCCCTGAGGGCTGGGGGTGGGGGGATAGGGAGAGGAGGGGTGCAGGCCAGCTGGGTACTCATGGCTCTGGAGAGGACCCGTTGACCCAGTACTCTCAGCAGATGGGCTTGTCTTGGCCTCAGGAGGGCCCAGACAAAGCCAGAGTGGGGGAAGAAGAAAATCTGTTACAGAAGGAGGACGTGGGAGAGAGGCCAGCTGTAAAGCATCCTCCAACAGGCCTTTTGAGGGAAAATTCAAATCTGTGGGGCTATCAGATGACCCCTGCCTTCCAGGAGACACGTGAACCCGTTGCAATTCAGACCATTCTTTGGCAGGGAGGACCCAGGGAATGTGACCATCACTGCCAGGACAGAGCTGTCTTCATCTCCTACAGGAAGCCTTCCCTGACCTCTCCTTCAGCAACTTCAGGATCCTGTGCATATGGGCTCGCCGTTCCCTGTCTATCCAGAACTTGCTTGTCGATCTCTAGCACCACAGCAAAACTTCACGAACTTCCTCATGAGGCCCAGGAAACTGCATTTTTAACCAACACCACCCCCCAAAGATGATTCTGGCATGTGCAGACTTGAGACTACACTTTGAGAACCATCTTGCCCTAGAACAACAGCCTCTCGAACAAAAATGTCATGTGAACCACATACGTAATTTTAAATTTTCTAGTAGCCACTTAAAAACGTCAAAGAAGGGCGCCTGGGTGGCTCAGTCGGTTAAGCGACTGCCTTCGGCTCAGGTGATGATCCTGGAGTCCCGGGATCGAGTCCC
>NC_058408.1:129270962-129339003 GCF_002201575.2 Neomonachus schauinslandi | reverse complement strand
CTGCCTTCGGCTCAGGTGATGATCCTGGAGTCCCGGGATCGAGTCCCGCATCGGGCTCCTTGCTCGGCGGGGAGTCTGCTTCTCCCTCTGACCCTCCCCCTCTCATGTGCTCTCTCTCTCTCTCATTCTGTCTCAAAAAATAAATAAAATCTTTAAAAAAACAAAACAAAACAAAAAAACGTCAAAGAAAACAGGTGAAATTATTTTAAAAAGTATTTTTATTTAACCTGATAGATCCAAAATGTTATCATTTCAATATACAACCAATACAAAATTTGTTAATGAGATGTTTCACATTTTTTTCATACTGAGTCTTTGAGACCTGCTGCAAACTTTACACTTACAACACATCTTAATTTGGACAGGCCACATTTCAAGCGCTCGACAGCCACGTGTAGCTAGTGACTGTGACACAGATGGAACAGCCCAGGGCTGTGTGGTGAGTATGAGCCACATGTATGGGTCAGCAGTTCCAGCATTGCCTAGGAGCTTGGTGGAAATGCAGGTTCTCAGGCCCCTGCCTGGACCTACTGAATCAGAACCTACATTTTCACCTGTTGGCAGGTGCCTCAAATGCACGTTGAAGGTGTGAGGCCCTGCTCTACAGCTAGATTGTGAACTCCTTGGTGTAAAGACTACGATTTAACTTATTTCTAGCATCTAACGGAGGGTCTGGCATCTGGAAGGCACATAGCAAATGTTTTTAGAGCGAAGGGATGAATGTGTGAATCCTGCCTGCCCCTACCCACCCCTGTTGGTCCCTCATTCCCTGTGCACTATTCGTGAGAATCTCAGAATCTGGGGTCTGAAGAACAATACAGGAGTTAGAACCTAACTCCTTCGAGCACCAACTTGGAAAAGTCCCACAGCTTGTTGGGTACAGCTGGCCACCCTCTTTTGGGACAAGAATGGTTGTTTTGTTTTGTTTTGTTTTAAGATTTTTAAATCTTTTTAAAATTTATTTGAGATAGGGAGAGAGAGTGTGTGTGCACACGAGTCGGGGAGGGGCAGAGGCAGAGGGAGAAGCAGACTCCCCGCTAAGCAAGGAGCCCAATGCGGGGCTCGATCCCAGGACCCCGAGATCATGACCTGAGCCGAAGTCAGGTGCTTAACCAACTTAGCCATGCAGGTGCCCTAGGACAAGGGCGGTTTGATGAGGGCAGACCACTCCACAGCAGGACACTTTGCCGGGCCTGGCTTCCTTCTCAGACATCTCTGTACTCATCCTCACAAATTCTGTGGAGCCATTGCTCAGAGATCTTACGCCTGGCTTATACATATTAGTTAGCCATTGATTTATTCTCAGTCTTCTTCCAGAGAAGATTTAAGGTGCCTCTAAATATGCGTACATTCCAACAGAATGAAACAAAAATGGATCCGTGCACAGATGCACGGATAAGGGTGTTCACTCTAGCACTATTACATAGAGTAGAGAAAAGTCAGAAACAACCCAAAAATCCAACAGTAGGACAGTAGATAAACTATGGCCCATCCAAACATTGACATTCCATGTCACAATTAGGAGTGCTAATATGGAAGTATTCACTGACATAGAAAATTGTTCATTACATAGTGTAAGAGTATTGATGAGCTCATTTTATTTACATGCATGGACGAATGTCTGGAAAGGATATATACCCCAAAAACATTAATGTCACTTTTTCCAGGGGAAGAATTATGAGTGATTCTTACTCTTTTTGTTCATCCACTGCTTCTGTAATTTCTGGCTTTCCCCTCAGAGAACATAAATTCTTATGTAATACAGAAATGAAATGTACAAAACAGAATATGGGTGAGGAAAATGGGAAAAGGTGAAGACGGGAGTGCTATTCTGCATTGAATTTGTTTGAAAATGCATTAATTAAAAAAAATATCCTAAGCACAAGTTCATAGTGTTATGGCCCAGCGGGTATATTTACATGAAGCAGGCAGTTATTAAATGTTTGAGAGATGGACTTATAACATTAGGGTTTGAAAACTCATGAGCCAGCTTTTGTTAAATTTCAGTCTGTACTCAGGAAGTGAAAGTTAATAATGGTGCAGTCTCTGCCTTGTTTTGAATCGAGTCCGACAATGACCCACCCTTCACGTGTGGGCTCTAAATAGCCTGTGCATGTTGGGTAATGATTGTGCAAGAGAGAACCCTAAAATCATGTGTTAGAGCTGGGTGGGTGGGTGCGTGGATGGGAATGCGTGCAGGTGCGCACACACCCATGAAACCTAGCGCAGGACTACCTTTCACCACCTTCAATGCCAGCTAGCACTTTGGTCCCAGCCTCCATCCTAGGCTCCTACTTGGTCTCCCTGCTTCCACCCTCCCGCCCATTCACGATGTTGAAGCTAAGCCATCCTCCCCGTGATCTGGTCCACGTCTCGGATCTCACTGCCTGCACCTCAGCCCTTGCTCACTCTGCTCCACAGCAGCTACCCTGGCCTTTTCAAGCTCTTCTTGCACTTCCCATTTCCCCTGCTGGAACATTCTCTGCCCTCCTTGAGGCTTGCTTCCCCACCTCCTGTGGTCTCTGCTGAATTGCCATCTGATTCCTAAGTCCTTTCTCAGCATGCTGTACAAAGAAACAATCTCTGTTCTGCTCCAAAACCTTCCCCGACTTCGTTTTTCTTCATAGGTTTTTATCAATACATATTTATGTGTTTACTGTTTGTCCCCCTCCACTAGAATGTAAACTCCCTGAAAGCAGGGACTTTGTTGCTTTTCTTTCTTTTTTTTTTTAAAGATTTTATTTATTTATGAGAGAGAGAGAGAGAGAGCGCGCGCGCGCGCGCGCGTGCGCATGAGTGGGGGGAGGGGCAGAGGCAGAGGGAGAAGCAGACTCCGCGCTCAGCAAGGAGCCCGATGCAGGGCTCCATCCCAGGACGCTGGGATCATGACCTGAGCTGAAGGCAGACGTTTAACTGACTGAGCCACCCAGGCACACCTGTTGCTTTACTGCCATTTTCTTGGTGTTCAGTGCTCCAAGTAGGTGCTCAATAAATATTTGAAGGAATGGACTTCAGATATCATGTGACTGATCTTCCTCATTTGACCAAGGAGGTGCCAGAAGCCCTATAGAGAAAGCTTCCACGCCTTGCCCAGGGTCACACAGCTGGGGCAGCAGGGCTAGATCCTGCCCTGTCCATTCTGCTCCTGCTTCTGCCTGTGGCTTGGAAGGGAGATTAACCACACACACAGGGGCCATGGCCTCGTCCATCCTGTCTCCGGCGTGTTTTTCCAGCTTATACAGAATCTCAGCCCAGAATAGCAGAAGGAAAAAATAGTTGTTCCTCCAAAACCCTGGAAACTCTTCCGATGGGTCTGTCCCTGGAAAAACAGCAGCAATCTCCGGGTGGGAAGGTAGGAAATGGAGGAGGGGTCTTACAGCAGTGGGCGCGGTGGGCTGGGTTTGGTTTTACAATTAAAATAACATCTGGGTCTGTTTCTGCAGAGCGGTTCTGGAAGGTGGGTGGTCTGTCTGAAGTATCAGGTGGGGCCTTCCCCTGTCCTGGCCCAGGAGGGTGTGAGATGGCCAGTGGCTAAAGGGCTTACCCAGCAGATGACGTGTGAAGGAAGGTGGGCCGAAAGAAAGTTCTGGAAACCCCACCTACGGAATGCCAGAAAGCCTGCTGGTCTCTCCCGAGGCCTCATGAGGGGGCATCTTCAGACACTCCCCACCCCGCCCCTGTGCCTCCACGCCTCCTTGAGATTGTTCAGACACCCCTTTGATGCGTCCAGAGCTCTGGCCTCCTCTCTCTCATGCCCCATGTGGTTTATTAATCATCTGTGAAATGAGGGGTTGAGGCGCCACTCATCCAGATGAGGGCAGTGGGCCCCTGAAGCAGTGGCGTGGAGTGGGGAAGGGACTCTGAGGGCTGTTCCAGTCTTCTGAATCCTATCCCTCTGTCTGTCTGGCTTCTCAGATGCAGCTTTTGGATAAGTTTCCCATTGAAGGTGGCCAGAAGGACCCCAAGCAGAGAATCATCCCCTTCCTTCCAGGTAAGCTTTGGATGGCCCCACTATTGGGATGGGAGGCAACCTGGGGAGAAGCATTTCTTAGGCCAAGAAAAGGCTGGCTGCTGGAAATTCTGGGCAGGGTGGGCCTACGAATCTACATCCTAACAACTCCTCAGAGAAGGGGAAGCCCCTGACTGTGAAGGCCACTGCCCCCACAGGGGCCTCTCCCACCATTCCCAGGCCACCTCTATTGGCCATGTAACTTCGAAGGAATTTCTTAGGCACTGGGACTTAGGCTTCCTCTTCACGGAAAGCACAGAGAGATCAAGTTCTTCTGTGAAAGGATGAAGAACTCCAGGATGAACTTTTCCCCACTAATCCCACTGCAATCATAGACACCCTTAAATTGAGCACACTCCCCATGTCCGATTTTGGATCCTCCTGGCCCATTACCCAGCCAAGGCTCCGAGAGCTTACGTGACATAGCCTGTGAGTTGGCAGGGTTAGGATTTGAACCCAGGTGTGTCTGGCAATAAGGGCCATTAACTACTACGCCATTTGGGAACATGTTTACAGCAATTGGTTATGTGTAATTTAGAGAAAAACTGCCCAGATGTGTCCTAATCTGCTATTGCTATGATGTGTTAAATTGGTGTACAGTTTATAGCTTACAAAGTGCTTTTTTGTTATCATATACAAATCTCCATGCTGAGGTGTGTATTCTAATTTCTGCTTGGGGGATGAAGATGTTGGAGTTCAGAGATGTCAGGTAACCACTCATAAAAGTGGCCTATCTGAGGTGTGAACCTTGGTCTTCTGCTCCAGTCTGGGCTCTTAGCGCTGAACCTGTGGGTGATGCTGCCTCCTGGCTTCGGATCCTCTGCCTTTCCCCAGGCCATGGAGCTGGGCCGGGTCAAAGTGGGCCTCACCCCCATTATTGCTGGGCCCTGGCAATGGCAATCAGTGGGACCTTTGCAGGAAGCAGGCTCCTTGTCTCATTAACTCTCTGGCACACCTTCACCCCATGGTCAGCACCTGCTTGGTGACTTGCAAACACACATAGGGGCCCTGCCTTCAGAGAGTGGGTCCTCTCTGAAAGGTGCTCCTCACACACCCCCATCTGCTAAAGCAGGGAGAGACAAGAGCACACATTGCTGCCTGTTCTCTGAGTCTTATGCTAAAATTGGAGAGAATTACTTTAGTGACGAGGAAAAACTTCCATATCCCACAGTTTGGGCAAGATTGGAACCAGTCAGTGAGGGTATAGAGAATCTCACCCCTGTGCTTCTTCCATGAAGGCAGAGGACTACTTCTCCATCCCTGGCCTAGGACTTAATGTGGGGGGACTTTCATACCCTACCTGGCTTTGCACTGAGTCCTGAGGGAATTTGGAATGTCCAACACCCAGGTTTGTATGACCTTCGATGTTGCCCCAGTACAGTCCAGATGCTCTGCCCAGCAAGGGCTTGGGAGCCCAGCTGGGATGCTGTGGACACAAGTGTCCCAGAGCCAACATGAAGTCCGCATGGCACCCTGGTATCAGGAGTGGGCTTGGCCTTGGGGGCATGAAGGCTGCCTGTTACCTCGAAAACGATGGGCTTTTTCTCCCACTGGTGGCCAGTGCTCCAGGGAAATATCACCTCGTCATCATACGGACAGCGGGTATTTATGAGGGGCTCAGCCCGTGCCAGGGCTGGGACTCAGTACCTGGGGCTGGGGGCTGGGATGGCCTGGTGAGCCAAGGGGGGATGTAGATTTGTTTCCTTCATCTAAGGAATCCTCAAGCTACTAGGAGAGATGAGAGTCAAGACCTACTGCCTAATCAGGGAATCAATGAAGGCAGGATGTGACCCTCTCTACCACAGTGCAATTCTGAGTGTGTTTGGAGTGTGTCACTGTGGGCTGAGGAAGGCAGCAAAGACCTCCTGAGGGAGGGGCGCCTGGAGCTGACCTCCAAGGGCGGGAGGGCTTGGACCATGCGGGCGAAACACAAGGCTTCTGTCCTGCTGCTACCAAAGCCCGGCGTCTGGGGAATCACGCTGCCTGGCTTCCCCCCCTGCAAAGTCTGGCTTTTATCAAGTGCATTACCTTCTTTGTGCCTCAGTGTTCTCATCTGGAAAATAGGGATGATAATAGTATCTACTTCGTGGGGCTGTTGCCGGGATAAAACGAATTAATACATTACAGGGGCTTAGAACTGTGGCTTGCCTCTAGCAGGACTTAAATAAATGTTAGCCCTTAAGGTGACCAATTCCTGACACGTGCCTAGTGTTTCACACAGCACGCTCACACATGTACTCTCATTTGCTCCTCCCAGTGAGGTTATTATCCCCATTTTACTGGCTAGGAAACTGAGGCCAAGGGAGGCTAATAGACTTGTATGGGCCACACAGCCAGGAGGTGTAACCAGCACCAGAACCTCTGGCCAGGGCTTCCCATGAGCCATCTCAGGGGAGGATACCCCAACAGCTGCTGCAGGACTGGGGCCCTCTCTGAACTTCAGCTTCCTCTTATAGGCTTGTGGTGAGGATGAAAAGAATTCATGGGAAGCACTTTGCACAGTGCCCGTCCCATAGTAAGTGCTCAGTGAATGGCAGTTTTAATCAAGTCACCTGCCCCCATGCTGCCCCCAACTCCTGGGAAAGGCCAGCCCAGGACCCCCTCCAGCCCCGACGTGATGGGACCTGGGCACAGTGTGTGATATTATAGAGAGGAAGGAGGTTGACTGGCCCCCATCCCATCCAAAGGAAGTTTCCTTTCCCCTGTTTTGCTGTTTTTCTCCTCTCCCCGCAGTGGGGTTTCCTCTCTGATGCTTCTCTCTTGCTCACTCACTTTCCAGGACTTCAGAGTTGGTGCTGCTGGCCATGTGGAATCCCACCCTGGGGGCTCCCAGGCCTGTTCCTGGTTTCCCCCTGCCCCCTAGAAACTTCCTAACCCTTTCATACTTTACTCACTCCCTCACTTGAATGGAAGGAAAATAGAAGCCAACAAGATCGGAACCAAGCTAGGGAGAGCCGCGTGGGCATGAGGGTTCCCCACCTGCCCTAAACCCGGGATCGAGGGGGATCCCCCAGGAGGAGAGGGGAAGGGAGAATGGCAATGATGAATGTTTCCTATCTTAGGTCAGGTTCCCTAAAAGCAGAGCCTGAGATGAGGATTCTTACACAAGTGACTTGGGGGGCCGCTCTCAGGTGAACATCCTAAGGCAGTGAGAGAAGCAGGACAGGGCAGGGGAAGAAGCCCAGGGTGGGCTCCAGGTTGTCCCATGGCAGGAGACACCTTCAGTACTCCCCATAGGTCATCCTTTGTCTGGAAGCCGCCCCTCCCCCAGAGGGCATGCAGTGTGGGCTGAGGGCTGAGGGCCTGCCTTTGGAGAAGGGGCAGCCATGAGCCCCCAGCACCAAACACTCACAGCAGTGAGAGGTGGGAGCGTGTGCTGGTGAGGGGGTTCTGGGCCTCGGCCAACATCTACTGGGTTATCTAACACCAGTTAAATCTCTGTTCCTACCTACCTGCCTCTGGGAAGGGTGGCTGAGGTCACCTGCCGAATCCCTCAGGCTCAGCCCTGGCGGCGTGACTCAGCAGCACCTGAGTCAGCTGCCTTCGCTCTTAGAAGCTTCGGGAGGGCTAGCAACCGGCCTCGGGAACAGCTCTGCCAGCCCTTTGCCTTGCCTGGAATTTTGGAGCAAGGAACACCCAAGGGGAGAAAGCAGAGAGCACCGATTATCTCCAGAAGGGTCTCAGTGTTAGCTTCAGAGGTGCCGGGATGTGATGAGCCTTACTGTGGCCTGGCATCTGGGGGATGTGTTTGGAGTATTACCCAGCTGCTTTGCTTTGGCCTGCCTGGCCACAGGCTTGGGCAGGGGGCTCATAGAAGTTTGACTGGCTGGTGGAAGTGATAGAGAAAAAGCAAAGGAACTAAGAGAAAAGAGGGAAACCAGGGCTTCATATGGTTACACGCTCCCTCATTTGCCAGTCAAATCCTGGCCAAAAAAAAAAAAAAAATCCCACATGTGAGCCATAAATCTTAGGATCTAGGACACAGACTTGCGGTATGTCTGGGTGGTGTCTGGCCTGAGTTCAGGGTCAGCCTGCCGATTGGAAGAGTGGTGAGGGTCTGGGGCTTCTGTGGCCAAAGGCAGAGGGCCCATCCCAGAAGACTGAGGGTCCCGCAGGACGGCTGGAGTGGGGGTTGGGGCAAGGACAGCTGGGAGCAGGGTCAACAAGCTGAGGACAGAGAGCCAATGCAATGATCAGGCCAGTGGTCTGACGTTTGCATATCAGTCGAATCCTGGATGAGGTTTGTAGGGGAACTGTCCTCAGTGAGGGCCCCCCCCAACCTAGTTGTTTCCCCCGGTCTGAACCTGCTTTCTGGGCCTAGGGGTGAAGATCCACTATGCCCAGGCCCATCCGTGTGTTTGTGAGTCCTGCAGAGCCCACAGGAGGGACACGGAGGAGTTATGACCTTCATGTGGGACAGGTGCTTCTCTCCAGCAAGGCAGCTCTGGAAGGAAAACCCAAGTGGTTTTCAGGCAGGAGGAGGCAGAGAATTATGCCAGGGCCCAGGCGTCGGGGGGAGGAGAGAAGGGGAAGGTACTCCGTCCTGTCTCACATTATGGGAGAGTGAGGCAGGTCCCCCCTGCTGTTTTTGCTGACCTTGGAGACAAGGCCCCTGTCTACTCCTCCCACATTTCTGTCACAGCGCTAGACACATAGTGGCTGTTTTATTAAGACCCCCTGGTTGATCACGAATTGGGCATTCTCCCTTAGGTATGAGCTCCCTTTTATTGAGCTCCTACTGTGTGTCTGGCCTTGTGCTGGACACTCTACAAACCTTTTCCCCAGTCCTCACTGCAGGGTCGGGGGCATTATCCCATTTGAGAGAGAAGTCAAGTCACTTTCCCCCAACCCTGGGCCAGTAAGTGGGGGATCCGGTGTCCTTTCTCCACGGCCTGCACCTTTCCCTGGGCAGGAAGGAATTACCCCCGCCAGCCTCAGCTAGAAGCTTTCCTCCACCCACCCTGTGGCCGCCACATCCCCCAGGCGAGGGACCTGGGAGTTTCTGCCCGAGGACCCAGCACCCCAGCGGTCTCTGCAGCTGCCATTGCTGTCTTGTGCTTCGGGAAAACACTGTGTGGGGCAGGGAGGTGCCCTGAGCCTCGTGGGGACTCAAGTGACCTGTGAGGGCTCTCATTCTATTGAGTGCCTCAGGTCACTGCAGCAGAGGAATTGATTTGGGTTTTTTTTTCCACTTAAACCGTTTAGTTTATTATTATTTTAATATGACCACAAACAGGATAGGCCCAAGGCTTTCAGAGCACTGTCTTCATTTAATTATGAGTCTAACGAGATCGAGATCGCCTGTTTGGTTCCCTAAGTCACGGCATTTTTTTTTTTTTTAACTTTTTATTTTGAAATAGGCTCCCAAGACATTGCAAAACGACTAGGCACTCTACATTCCTCCCCTCCCAGTTCCACCGCCACACTGCAGGGTAGGTGGTGTTGTTCCCGGTTCAAGGAGAAGTCAGATCACTTTCTGCCATCACAGAGCCACTGAGCCGGGCACCTGTTGGTCAGCTTCTCCCAGTGGTAATGTCGACGGTGACTATAGGTCATGATCAAAGTCAGGAAACTGATATTGGCAAGAGTCAGTTACCTAAGCTACAGATCCGAGCAATTGACTTTTCTTGTAAGGGGTTAGTGAGTGTCAGTGGGCAGTGCTGTTCTTTCTGAAGGACACAGAGGTTAACAGTTGTCCCTGAGAAGCTCCACTCCCAGGCCTGACTTCTTGGCGTTTCCACCTCCAAGAGAAAAGCAGAGGTGAACCTTGTTTTATATGAAGGCCTATTCCTGACAACCCCTGCAAATTCAGTCCTGTGGGACAAATCACACCATCCTTTAGGGGTCCTAAATACGATTCTATTTAAGAGTCATGGGATCCATCCTTCTGCAAAGCAGAGCACTGCTTTTTTTGGTGGAGGGGGGGAATCTTCTTTCTGTGACTTTTATATGTTTTGATAACTTGGGACTTCTTCTGAGCTTGCTGGACACAGGACAGATCTGGAGCATGGGGATTGGGCAGCAGCATTGACCTCAGGAGGAGCAGAAGAACAATGGTCAAGAACTGTGAAAGATCCAAGACTTTATCCTACCTATCAGCAAGCCAGCCAGTTAGCTTAGCCTGCTTCCGTGAGTGCCAGCAGAAAATAGGAGACTTCTGAGTCAGACAAAAGACTTTCTTAGGGCCCATTTGCACCAGTTCCCATTGCCTCCAAGTCCCCTGGGGGTGAGCCGTGGGCCCAGATGAATGGCGGTGGGTTACATTATAGGAGAGGAACCCAGACCTTAGGGAGACCACACCTCTTCCTGCGTGCAGGAACCCACCGGGTTTGCTTTGGAGAGTCGCACTGTCTCTGTGTCCCAAGGCAATATGCAGACCTGCTGTTTACTCCAGAGCAGGATACTACCTCTCTCCTCTAAGCTGTTTCTTCACAAACACCTCTGAAAAGACAATTCAGAACAAAAGGCAGTCAGTGCCTTGTCGACAGGACATGGCAAGACATGCAAGAGAGCGGGGAGATTACCTCACCAGTGTATCTTTTGCTTTCTGGGGTCTCCTGCTTTTTGGAGGGGTGGACAGAAGTGATGTTCTTTAGGACAGCGGGCTAAGCACGGTGGGCTCCACAGCCGCTCAGGGCAGCCTACTGTTTACATAGAACTTTCTGCCTTGTTTTAAAAGACTGTTGTGGAAAATCCATCTCCTGTTGCCCATCCTGGGATTGGAGGAGATTTCCTGTGTATCCTGAGTGTGTCAGTCCAAGGAGGCTCCCTGGGAGGAAATGGCCATTACAGAGTGAAGTAGACTGTGGAGCTAGCTGCTGATGTAAAAAGCAAACAACCGCCGCCAGGGACCGAGGCAGCTCAGAAGCCAGGCGGCGGAGCAGAAAGAGGGGAATTCACCCTGCAGAGGCTGCGAGGTTCCCTCCCGCTCACAGGCCGTCGGTGTCTCCGTGCTGACTGGGACTGGGCCTCTGAGCCTCTAGAAAGCCGCTTCATCCCAACAGCTGAGTCAGTCCCACCCATAGGCATTGGGGTTCCCGGGTTGATGGGTCCCGGAGAAGCTGGATATCTTAGGAAGCAAAGTGAACCATAACCGAAGTAGGTGCTGCCAGCCTCGTGACCTGGTGCACTCGGAGGCGTGTATTTTTAGACAGCGGCACGCTCGGTTCCTTTGTACTAGCTCACCAGTTTACATACCGGCCCCTCCACAAAGAGGCGGTTTGGAGCCACAAGGCAGGAGGGTGCTGGGTGAGTCGCAAGCGCGGCGTCCGGGGCCTTCCTCCCCCTGCGCCCCCCAGGGCCCTGGGCGGCAGATCCGGTGTTTGTTCAAGCACAGAAGGAAGCAGGGGGAAGGGATGTCTTTGGCTAGAGCTGGTCCGTGGCTGTGGCGTGGGGCACAGCTGGCTCTCACTCCCGGGGCTGGAGGCATTTCTGTGTGTCTGCACCAGGCGCCAGCCCGGGAGAGCCCTCTGCACAGGGCCTCGGAAGCCAGGAGGGAGGCAGCCGCTTGCAGCCCCCGAGGGAGAGTGCCCGAGAGGTTTCTGAGCCTCACTGATGACCTGAGTGGCAGGGAAAGACAGACCTTCTCCGTGATGGAGAAGGACAAATAGGGTCTGCTGGTAATGCCAGGGTTTTAAGAAGATCGACAAGATTATAGGCCTAAGAGGCGCTCTGTACTTTCCTCTAACCTCCCCTGGAAGGGCTGGGTCCTCTCTCGCTGTAATTACTGCCCCCACCCCAAAAGTCATTCTCTCACTCTGTAATCTGGGCTGGTGGTTCTTGGCGGCCTGCCGGTGGCCGCTAGTCCTGAACGCTGCGTGAAAGAGCTGCATTCGCTCATTCCTGCGGTTGGGATTTCTTGAGCACCTACTGTGTTCCAGGCCTAGCCAAAGACATCCCTTCCCCCTGCTTCCTTCTGTGCTTGAACAAATACCGGATCTGCTGTGCAGGGCCCTGGGGGGTGCAGGGGGAGGAAGGCCCCGGAGGCTGTGCTTGCGACTCACCCAGAACCCTCCTCACCTAGGCACTGGTGAAGGCGCTGAGGGCAAGGCAGACCGGGCCTCTGCCCTCACTCAGCAAGTTCACCTTCCAGTGGGGGGGTCAGAAAGCAAAGAAATGAGCAATTTCCAACAGTGATAAAAGGGCCAGAAAGAAAAATAACCAGGTGTCGTGACTTGGGGCATGAGATTAGTGGCCAAAAAAGGCCTCTTTGCAGAGATGACACCGAGCTAGGCACGGGCAGATCAGGGCTTGGGGTGCCGGGCTGAGGAGACAGCAAGGTCAGTGACCTGAGTGCAACCGAAGGCGTGCATTTGAAGACCAGCAGGAGGATGAAGCCTGTGGGGGATGTGGGGGGCCGGAGTCAGCGCGGCGAGCCGGGCAGACAGGAGCTAAGGAGCGGAGAAGCTCCAAGGCGTGTCTCCTGCCGCACAGCTGCCCAGGAGGGAGAGGGCTCCACAAGCAGGCGTAAGCTGTGTGGCTCGGGCCCAGGCGCACGGCCTCCAGGGTTGGTGTCATCTGTCTAATGGGTTAATGATGGTTTGGGATGACGTTCCAAGCAGTTGTTGCAGAGCACGCGCCATGTGGGCCGAGAAGGAAGCCGGGCTGGGGCCTCGCCTCTGCCCCTCCTCCAGGCGGCCAGTGGGCTGCCCTCTGCCTGCCCTCCCGCCCTCTGCCTGCCCTCCCGCCCTCTGCCCATTCAGCTCTGCCCGCCGCCTCTCCGCGCCCGTGGCACTTCTTGCTGCTTCTTGCTGCTTCTTGCCTGTGCTACCTGGGAGCTGTAAGGAGCTGGTTGCTGAGGAGTTGACGGCCCACCCAGGGGGCTGATCTGGGCTGAGAGGTGGGGAGGGGCCTGAGCAGCCCTGACCCCGTCGCCAGATAACACAGCGGGCCGACAGCTTTGCAGGCTCTCCCGGAGCTGCCAGTTCTCACTGGGAATAAGGGGCCGTGCAGGGGAGGCAGCCACTCCAAGGCCCCTTTGACTTTCATAAGGAAATGTGGATCAGGTCCCTTGGCCATTCCCCTGTGTCACCCCCACATTTCAAGACCAGGGAGAGGGTCAGGTCACTTCATTACAACTTGTCTTCCTTGTCCAGAGGTAATTCTAGAAGGGAATCAAACTTCTAAATACCCACCCCAAACCCTCAGCCCTGAAGGGAGTGTCACCTCCCACCAGAGGCCTCTGATCTAAGCAGAAATGTGTATCTTTTCATGGTCTAGTCAGTCCGTTTCATTTCACCTGCAGGAAAATGTGCCCAGACCCGGGCATCCAGATGCTGGGTTCAGACGTAGCTCTTGCTAATCGCTGAGGCACAAAATTGAATTAAGTTAAACCAGAGCGATCAGGGATCGCCCTGCATGTTGGCAGAGTGACCAGACACCCGTGATTTCAGGTCGCTGTGACATTCCTGGTCTCTCCCCCTGAAAACAAATCTTTTCCTTAGCTGATGCCTAAATGTTCTTTCACAAGGGTTAGATCCTTTCAGGCCATGCTTCTAAGGGACTGCTGGGTCCCAGGAGCGGCACGGTCACTAAATACACATTCAAGTATGGATGACTGACAGGCCAGTGCCCTGATCCCAGGTGTGACAGGAGAGAGCAGGAGGGACACTGAGGCAGGAGAAGGAAGAAGGTTCTGGACCTCTGGGGCACGTGAGAAGCCTGGTCGATGAGGCTGTGCGAGCTTTTGGCGTGGCTGCCAGGCCACGCGGAGGGGTGAGGATTTGTCCTGTGTACAGTGAGAAGCATCTGAAAGGTGTTAGGCTGAGGGGCCACGGGATTGGATTTCTGTTTTGAGAGGCTCCCTGAGCCGATGTGTCAGAGGCTGGAAGGGCCCCCAGGGAGCAAGCGTGGAGTGGGAGGCCCGGGCGGAGAGGGGCGAGGCATGGTGAGAGATGAGGGTGGCTTGGCCGCAGCTGCACGATGGTTTGGAGGGGAGCTGGTCTGAGACCTGTTTTGGAGGAACAGCTGAGAGGACTTGCTGAAGGATGAAGGTGAGGGAGAGGTGGAGAATGAGGATGCCCATGGTTCTGCTGGGGGCAAGCCCAGCTGAGACAGCCGACCCAGCGTTTCCCAGCTCCGGCCCCAAACCCCCACCTTGGACTTCACCCCAGGGAGTGAAAGGGAATGATGTCCTCCCTCCTCCCTGAGATAGCTGAAGCCTTCGGCACAGTGAAAGATGCTTTGTGGCGGGGAGTGCCTGCCACCAGCCTCCCTCCCCAGGAGCCTCCAGGCACTAAACACTCTGGTTTCTGGGTCTTGGACTCAGTGGGGGGATGAGGGGGGTCAGCGGGTGGTGGTGGAGGAGGGAGAACACTGAGGTCCATTGACAGGGAGCTCAGCGCCCCCCCCTTCTTCAGAGGTGAGGGGCACTGGTGGCAGATCTCCACAGTGTCCCTGGCCTGACCCTTCCACTCTTCGCCAAGGTCACCCCAACTGGACCTAGGCCCAGGGATGGAGCCCCAAGCCGGAGCTCTTCCCTGGCAGGAACTGAGCTGGCCCTTGGAGACTCCCCAGGCCCTTATGAACTGATGCACCATTCATCCAGAGGCTGCCTGGCTTCGAGCAGCACAGTCCCCCTGGGCCCTGCAAACACCTCCTCTCCTCCACCTCCACAGTTCCAAGGCCTGATGTCCAGTGAGGGGCCCCCAGAAGCCAGGCCGCCTGGCCTCCAGACCACAGTGGGCCTGAGGGACTGGCATGGCCTGAAGATGGAGTCTGTTCCCCTGAATGCACCTTTAGAAGGCAGGAGAGGAAGTGCGTGCAGTGAGGAGGGCTTGCCCAGCAGCACTAGCTCTTCTCTACCGTCCGGGGGGCAGGGGCTAAGGGAGAGGGGCTGCGCTTCTGCTCCTCCCCGGGCCAGAGCAGAAGGGCCCGATTTCATCCTAGCGAGAATGCAGCGGGGCCGATCCCCAAGGAAGCCGTGTGACTGCACAGCTCTGCCAGCCTTCGAGGCGCCTGGTGGTGCCGACAGACCTGAACCCGGCTTTGGGCTCAAACAGATCTGGGTTCACACCGGGGATTTCTACTTGGCACTAGTTGTCTGAACTTGAAACGGTGCTTTTTTCATGGCGGAGGCAGGTAGGCATTGCCTTTCAGCCCTGGGGGCCTTAGAGCCAGAGCAACCTGAGTCGGATCCCTGTCAGCCTCCCAATAGCTGCCTGACCCTCGCCAGCCTCACTCAGCATCTCCGACCCTCCGCCTAATCCTCCTCTGTGTAAGTCTCCCCGAGGTTGCCCAGAGATCCAGTGAAATGTTATCTGTTAAGCACACAGCAAGCACTTAATACATGCTGGTGATTTGGTGACTGTTGGTATGGGGCTCGAGGCAAAAGGGGGAGCTCTCTCTCTGGGAGCCTTTCCAGGAGTGAGGTCTTGCATGCAGTCTTGCACGTTTCAAGGTCTGCTGCTCAAAATTTGGTTTGCAGATGAGTCGCACGAACATCATCTGAGAGCCTGCTAGAAATGCAGGGTCTTGGCCCCACCCCGGACCCCCTAAATCACAGCCTGCAGTTTACTTACATGCACAGGAAAGTTTGAGAAGCACCGTTTGAAGGTCCAGGGAGGCCCTTCCGTAGGCTGTCTGACTCTGTCTTCAGGACTTCCTTGGTGTTGGGTCATGTTCAGTCCATCCATGTAATATAAACCACTGAACCTGCCTTGCTGAAACAGTTTCTGACCCACGCTTCACGCAGGTAACTTGGTAAGAGCTGGTTCATTGGCCTCACATCCCTACGCAGACCTGAGTTGCCCACCTGTTTCTGGCACCCTGTGGGAGGGGGGCATAAGTCACAGAACAGCCTCTGTCCCCCACCCCCCAACACCCACACACACCAGCCTAACCAGGAGGATGCTCGGGCCCCAGCCACACTCCCTCATCAGCTGTAAGCCAGGACATTCTTTCTTTCTCCCTGTTCTTCCAAGATGGGGTGAAGTTTGGGGCCAAGGAGATTGCAAAGGTTTTTATTTCAGAAGTCTCTCTGAATTGGAGGTGGGAGAGGCCGGCCTGCGAATATTCTGTGGTTTTGAAGATAGCATAGCACGAGTATGTCTAAAGTCTGTGTGTCCAGTTGCATTGCACAGTTAGGAGGGGGACAGGCTTGGGTCTCTTTTAAGGAGTCTCTGGCAAAAGGGTTAAGACCAGAAAACAAAACAAAACAAAAACAAAAAAGCCCTCGATTTTTAAAAAGGAGCATCTTTTGCTCTTCTGTATAAAACGACTATTGCAAACCTAAGCTTCAAAATAAGGGAGCCAAGAGAGGAGGGTTGAGATGAGCCAGCGACTGGTAACTTGGTGCCTTCTCTGCTTGGCACAGTGTTTACTCTTAGCTGCTTCTTTCTGATCTCAAAGATGAATTTACACCTTTAATAGTTGGTAATCGGTGAAGATGGCTTAAGTAAGGCCTATGGGGTCGGCAGAGCTGTTCTCTCTTACTAGCAAGTGGCCCGATAGCCAACTTTTTGCAGATTTGGCTATAGAGGAAAAGTTGCCAACAGCTTCCGGGGAAACCGTGTGAGGCTTGGAACTTTTAACAGATTAAACAATTGTAAAGGAAAGACTCCTCCCTAAGCATTATAGCTATCATTTAAGTACATACTCTTGCCAGTACTGTGCAAAGGGTCTCGTGTGCTTAGATCGCCTCATTTGCTGACAGTAGCCCCACTTTACAAATGACTTGCCCAAGGCCACTCAGCTAGTAAGTGGCAGAGCTGGGATTCAAACCCAACTCATTCTACTTCTAAGCCCAGGCTCTTGAACACTGTTCTCTATGCCCTGGCTGTGCTTGCTGCAGAGTAAGACTGACCAAAGATGGACTGCCTGGAGATTAACAGGTGAGGGTTGGTGTATGAAATGGTGGGTGGTGTACCAGAGTGTTTGCATTTATTTAAACTTCGTTTCAAGTTTTGCATGTTTTTTAAATTATATCAGTTAGAAGTTTATCAATGTTGTCCTTTTTTGGATACTTAATAAAGTATCACATTCTTACAGTTAAGGGCTTGTCTAGTCAACACTATTTTCTGTTACCTTTCACTTGACCTACCCAAGGTGAGCCAGCCACCTAGTGGCCAATGCTGGAATTGCAGGTATAGTGGCCAGAAGGGAATAATTGACTTCCAGAAGGCAGGCTTTGTAAACACACACCTATAAAGTGACCATGTAACAACAGTCATCACAATTGCCTAAACCAAAGCTCAACAAGGGACTAAAAAAGAGGAAGAACACTTTACCTTTGATTTTCTATGTGGCCCTAAAACCAGAAAGATTTCATTTGGGACACCAGAGAGAACCTTAGGAAACATCACGTGGTTTTACTTGTTCATTCCTAAAACTCGGTGTGAGAGGAATTCTGAGCCTGCTGTGCTGTCCCCAGTTTCTTTCACTGTGCCTGACAGTTCTTCCTCCAACACCTGTGCATTGTAGTAGAACTCAGTGTATTCATTCAGATGCCTCATTCAGGACCTCAGATGAGAAGAGATCCTAGCTCTCTCTGAGGCTGAGTTGCCCCATCTGGGAAATACTAGGATTGGACTTGATACTGACTAGGTTTCCTCATAGTCCCAATATTTTGTGTTCTAATAGCTTTTAAGACCAAAGGAATAAATGCCTAATGATGAAATATCATACCAAAGGTAAAACATTTTGGGGAAACACAGGTCTTGTAGGCCCACCTCAAATCCCACTGCATTGGCTGCCTCTGTATAAGGCCAGCTTTGTGCCCTTCCCCCCACCCCCCATTTCCTTTGGAAAGTGCAGAAAGCCCCCTTGTCTTGCATGCTTCCTTGCAGAGGGCTCCTGCTGAAAGACTGCACACACAGCCAAGACTTTGACCTTCACCTTTGCCCCTGACTTACTTGGTGAGAAAGAGTTTTTATCCTCCTCTCTCTAGGTTTTGGGGGGTTGGGGGGAATCTAGCTAGGGTTAGCAAGAATTCAATGAAAATATAAATAGAAATGTGGTCTATAAATAACACTGCCCCCAAAATATCTGGAGGCATGAATACCGGCAGGCAGCAGATGGTCACAAATCATGACGGCCTGGACAGTGAGTGAGCCTTGTTCATTTGCTTTGGGATCTCTCAGGATACTTTAGATTTGCCAGTGGGGCCCTAGAGAAACCCTCTGTCTTTCTGGGCTCTAGAAATGCCTTCCTTGTTTGCTGCCCTCACACCCATCTTCTGCCAGACCTGCTTTGTGAACAGATACAGTGGGGCAAAGTAATGCAGCCTGGAATCAGACCTACCTTTTAGTCTCAGCACTGGGTGACTTGGGGAAATTCAGAAGATATCTCTGGGCTTCACCTTTTCCTCTGGGGTCATAGGGATTTAAACACTGGAGTTTTGATTTTTTTTTTTTTTTTAAGAGAAAGAGAGCGAGAGAGGTGTGGGCAGGGGCAGAGGGAGAGGAAGAGAGAGAATCTTAAGCAGGCTCCACGCCCAGGATGGAGCCCAATGTGGGGCTCGATCTCACGCCCCTGAGATCATGCCCTGAGCCAAAATCAAGAGTCAGATGCTTAACCAAATGAGCCACGCAGGCGCCCTAAAAACTGGAGTTTTATAAAACAGGAACCATGCCTTATTTCATCTTAGTTAAGAGGGTGGAGTCTAGTGCCAGATCGCCTGGCTTCCAATCCCTGTTTTGCCCCCTACTAGCTGTTTGACCTTGGGAAAGTGACTTAACCTCTGTGTACTTCAATTTCCTTGTAAAATGGGAAGAATAATGGCATCTACTTTGTGCAGCTGTTGTAAGGACTAAGTGAGTTAATATTTTCAAAGGGTTGGGGCGCCTGGGTGGCTCAGTTGGTTGAGCGACTGCCTTCGGCTCAGGTCATGATCCTGGAGTCCCGGGATCGAGTCCCACATCGGGCTCCCTGCTCAGCGGGGAGTCTGCTTCTCCCTCTGACCCTCCTCCCTCTCATGCTCTCTGTCTCTCATTCTCTCTGTCTCAAATAAATAAATAAAAAATAAAATCTTAAAAAAAAAATATTTTCAAAGGGTTTAAGCCAGTGTCTGACACATAGTGAACATATATAAATGTTTATTAAATAAAGAAACAAATCCATAGATCCCCTGTGCCTGGAGTATTACCTGGCACATAGCAGCTGCTCACAAATGTGTCCAGTGAAAGACTGAATGGGTAAGGGTAATGTAATAAGATTGTTCTTATTGAGTTCTTTCTAAGCCTAGAATGCTATAAAATGAAAGTGGGGTTTTTATTCTTACCTACTGGGGAGACAGGAGTTCAGTATACTTCCTCTTTGTCCTCATCCATCGTTTCTGCCTTATACACACTGAATTTTGTTTGCCCGGGAGGAATGCCTGGCGCTGATGCATCTTGGTGGGCAGAAAGCATGCTCATTCTGATGCAATTTTCTGCAGCAGCACCAGCCTCTCTACATAGCTTCATCCCCCGTATCCTTTTTAGCATTACATCCACATTTTGCTTAGTGCCAACAGAGTTCTTTGCAAGCCAAGCTAGCTGTTACATAGACAAGTAATTGTGTAGCATTTTGCTAGGTGTGCACTGTAAATATAAATAAGAGGAAAAAACCAGAAAGCTCACTCCTCTCAGAAAGCAACCTGAAATGGACAAAGGAGGAAATAAGTATAAAGAGCACTGAGCCAGGAGTCCAGTGCTGATTCTAAACCCAGGCCTGCCTCGGCTTAGGTGTGTGGCAAGGATCATCCCAGCAGCTCTCTGAGCCTCTTCAGATCTGTAAAGTGAGTTACATTAATTCAGTACTTCTCAGTTCCAGAGGTGCATGGGAATCATGAGAGGGGCTTTATGAAAAATGCAGGTTCTCACCCTGCCCCCACCATTGCCTTCCATTCTAACTCAGGGGTCAGGGTAAATCCCAGGAATCTGCGTTTGTAACCAACAAATTGGTTACAATTTGCAGGATTATTCAGGTAATCCAGGGGCTTTCTCAGGAGCATTGGGGGGGGGGGGGGGGGGGCGGTTACCTAGTGCTATGTAACAAATTACCCCCCAAATTTAGCAGCTTGAAACAACAGCGGACATTTATTATCTCACTGTTTCTGTAGGCCAGGAATTTAGGAGCAGCTTAACTGCACGGTTTTGATTCAGGATCTCTTGTAATGTCACAGTCCAAACGTTGGCACAAGGCGTAACTGGGGACTCGCTGGGCAAGACGGCTGAAAGCCGTCACTCACGTGGCTGGCAGACTGGTGCTGGCGACTGGCAGGAGGCCTCGGGTCCTCGCCACGCGGACCCTTCCATAAGGTGCTTGAGTGCCCGTACTCCGTGGTGGCCAGCTTCCTGCAACGTGAATGATCTCAGAGCAAGACGAGAAGGGGGCTGCAGTATCTCTTAGCACCCAGTCTTAGAAGTCACCCTGTCGTTTCCCCAGTGTCCTGCTGCTCCATGGCTCAGCCCTGTACGGGCTGGGAGGGGACTGTGTGAGGCGAGGGACCCATCACCAGGGGCCACCTCGGAGGCCGACTACCACAGGCTCCTTTGAAATGGTGCCGATGGTGTCAGCTCTTGTTGTGGGGTTAGGATTGGGGTAGAAGTTAGAGGGAGGAAAGACAGCTGAGTTGGGGGCCCTGGGGAACGTGACCTGTAGGTGCAAAAGCTGCAAAATCCACCCCAGAACCAGGCTGCCAGCCCCAGTGCCCTGCCAAGCCCCAGCCTGGCCGCTAACTTGCTGTGTGAAGTTGGGTGAGCCATGGCCGTCTCTGAGCTCAGTCTTGACCTCAGAGAGTGAGGGGGCTAGACATGATGACCTCCAGGATCTCCTGGTTTTAACCCCAGGATCCATGTGGACTGTGGTGGGCGTCGACACTGGTGAGAACACAGGCTTGAGCCCATGCTGTCCGTCCGTGCCCGGCCAGTGACCAGGCCCAGGTGTGTCCCCCATCCTCTGACCCTCAGGGCTAAGACTGGAGGGAGAAGTACTTCAGAAGGGGCTAATGGTGCCTGGGTCCGCCCCCGCCCGGTAAAAACCGTGGTCCTTGGCCTTGACGGTTCAGGAACTCAGGGTGTTTCTGAAATAATACAACTAGAATAGCTCTGCGTTGCTCTGTGTGGTCTGTGTGATCAAACCCCTGTCACCCATTCGGTATCTTCTAGTACCACTCGTTACACCCCGTAACCTCCCAACACATTCATTTCCTTTAGCTGGGTTCTAGTATCTCTGGACCTTTGCTCAGGCTCTTCTCTCCTTCTGGAACATTCTCTCCGCTTCCCTTGTTCTGGCTCATTCCTTCCACTTTGCAGGCCTGTCCTCCCTCCTGTGTGTCCTACTGTAATGGGTCACTCTGCAGCACAGTGCTCACACAGACGGCGTGCCCCGTGAGGCCTGGGCCGCATCTGTGTTGTGTGCCGTCACCGCCCAGCCCCTGTTTCAGCGCCTGCATTTGGGAAGGCGGGATTACTAGTGAGTGAGTGAGTAAGTGAGTGGCGCTCGCTGACCATGCTCATGGGGGTGGGCTGAGATGTAGCTCTGGGGGAAGGCAGGCCAACCGTATACACAGAAAAAAGGTACCAGAGAAAAGAAGGAATAGAGCAAAACCATTAAGGGCCTAGGCACTTCCAGGCGGCCTAGAGAAAGGCCACAACACATTAAATTCCAGCCTGGCCACTGACTAGCTTTGTGATCTTGGGCAGGTCACTCAGGTCACTTTTCCAACATTCAGCCTCCCCAGCCATAAAATGGGAATGACAGTGGAACCCGGTACCTAGATCGTAGGTTGTGATGAAGATCAAATAAAAGAATAAATATAAAATACACAGCACGGTGCTTGGCACGCACCAAGTACTCGGTGATGTTACCTATTACTTGTATTATCCTCACCACCCTTGCAGGAGCAGGGGGGGAACCCACGGAAAGTGTTGCTGGGAGGTTGCTAAAGAGGGTTGACTGTCTGGGCTCGGTTCTGCCAACAGAACCAAAGCTCTAGAAAAGCAGGCTTTGGGGGACTGTGTCCACCCAGAGAGAACCGGGCAAACTTCCCTCTGGCTCGCATGGCCAGGCCTGTGGTTGTGGGGCTGCTTTCCAATGGGCCTCTACATCCTGGGGATTTTCCTCTGCTTCAGACCATCAGAAGTCAACGGTGTCTTTCAGCATCACCCTTGGAACCAGGATGGTCTCTGCTTGCCCACAGCCTCCTCAGCTGGCTGGGCCTTTTCTGTTGTGTCTCTGTGCCCCGGAGGCCCTGTATCCCTGCCCTGCCCCCTCCCCACCCCCCCCACCACTGGCCCCCCGCTGTGGGCCAGGCCACAGGGAGAGGTTGCCGGAAAGTTCTGCCCAGCGTCCCACCGTCCCCTTTCCTGAGGGCAACCTCCTCTGGCAGGGAGGAGCTGAGGCTGTAGGGGCTGAATGGGGCCTTTTATACTGCGGCTCTCACAGGGAGGGTGTGAGCCGCTGCCCACCACGCCCGCCACACCCACATCTACACGGTGGGGGACAGCCTGGCCCTGATGCTGGGCTCCAAGTTAACCACACTCTCTGGCCCCGCTCTGTCTGGGTCCTGCAGGGCAAGCCAGCAGCCCCCAGCACATGCAGAGTGAGCTACATTTACTGGTCCCCTTGGGTGTGTGTGTGTGTGTGTAAATGAGCGACACAGTCTAGAGTGAGAGGGTGTCAACACACTCACACTTACCCATTCGGTAAACATCAACTGGGGGCCACTGTGCACCAGTCCTTGTGCTGGGCCCTGAGGATACAATAGCAAACGAGACATCATACAAAGAGGTAAGAGTATTACAAGTCGCAGTGAATTCTGGGAAGGAGACAGTGGAGGGCTGGGAGAGAGGTGGAGAGGCTCCCCCTCACTGGGATGGCCTGCTGAGGCCTCCCCGTGCGGTGATCTGAAGTATGGAAGGCGTTATGTGCCAAGAGCTGGAGGGAACTGTGTCCCGGGAGAGGGGAGAGCATGCACACAGACCCTGAGTGGCAGGTTTGTGACCCTCACCGAGCCCAGCATGGCTGGCAGGCTGAGACCAGAGGGCCGAGGGAGGGGCGAGTCAGACCCTGCCAGGCCTCTCAGGCCACTGAAAGGAGTTTCGATTTTGCTCTCAGTGCCCTGGGAAGGCACTGAAAGGTTTAAGCAAAGGTTTCATTTTAAGAATGTTATTTGGGCTACTGGGTAGAAAATGGACTGGGAGTCAGAGAGAAAAGGTCACCGCACAACTTGTGGGCTATTTGCCAAACACGGAGTGAGGGGGCCTCTCCCTTCTCCGTGACAACAGGCACTTGGTGTCAGACTGCTCCTGCGCGCCCAGCCGTGTGCCTCCAGTCCCTGTCTGAGCTCTGTAATCCCACCCGGCATCGGAGAAGGCGGACGCCCAGGCCGGTTAATGCACCCAGGACACCGGGATTGAAAGGCCGGGGGCCTCTCAACTCCGCAACCCACCCTCTGATCCTGTGCTGGCAGCTGAATGGCGCTAGATTTTGATTTTTTTTTTTTTTTTTAATTTTTTTAAACCTTCCCACTGGACCAAGAATGGAAAAGTGAAATCTGGAAGGTGAAAGCAGACTAGCGTGACCATGGCTGAGAAGGTCAGTGGCCTCAGCCTTTGCCACCGGGCCCCCCATTAATGTAGGTATTACACGGGCTTACCAAGCACCTCCCCAGGCTGTGCTCAGCCCTGTCCAAGCTGAGCTCTGAATGAGACCACAGCCTGTGCCTTAAGGAACCCCAGTGGCACCCAAGTGGCGTTTGTCCTCAGCCGGCCACTTTAAGTACTGTTGTATTGAATCCCAAAGCCTCTCCCTTCCCTGGGGCTCAGGAGCACGTGGGAGGTCAACCACAATGCCCTATCTACCTCCCAGGGTTCGGTTGGGCCAGCCTACGTGCCCTGCCAACCCATGGTGCTACCGTAGCCAGCATCCCGCCTTGATCTGGTATTTATTGGGAATCCCTAGATGCCGGCTACCTTGTAGGGGATTCATAAGACCCAAGCTGCTATTGTCTGGTAGCATGTAATCCACAGTAAGATCGTATAGCTAATGAAGTATCTCTGGTCTGTATCAGGGCTAAAGACCAAGGCTGGGCATTCTGTGAAACAAGACAGAACAAGCTGACAAATTCAGGGGTTTTGTTTGTGTGAACACAGCTCTTCCCAGAGCTAACACTGTAGGTAAGCATCTACCCCCTGTTTACCACAATTAATAAAAGTGTTCACATTTCATAGAAAAGGGACTTCATTCCAAGGATCCAGACTCACTGTGAACTTAAATTTGCTGCAACTTGAATCAAATCATAAAGCGTGTATTTTTAAATAAGCCTGGAGAAAACAAAAGTAGATACCACTAAAACAATAAACGTGTTAGTGGCCCTTCTCTGCAACGTATATCACCCACTCCAGAGTTCTAACATTGATACCAGGACAGAAGTGCTAACAAACCCCACCTAAAATCTGCTCTGGCACAGTCAGGGTCTTCTGGGTTCACGCGACTCTCTTTCTTGGCCTGGGCGCTGGTTACCTAGGGTGGGTTCTGTTTGTGAAATTCATTGAGCTATACATATGCATGTGCACTTTTCTGTATGTATATTATACTTCAAAAAAAAAAAAAGGTTTTTTTTAAAAAAGAAAAGAAAAAATTGTTCTGATCACAGATGGCTCTGCAAGGCTGCTCAAAAAGACTTCAATTCCGTTTGATTCAGTAAAGATGAATTAAAACTTCTGCTATGCCTGCCAGGCCTAGGTGCTTTCTTTCTAGTAGACACCCATAAATCCCACCTGGCCCCACTGAGGGCGGGGGAATGAAAGGCTGTGTTCCCTTAAGCCTGGCTCTGCCCTGCGGATGGGACCCTCCAAACCAGAATCTGGAAGATCATTTACCTCCCCTGGAAGTGATGGGTCTTACTGTAAGCATGCTGTGGCTGCAAGAGAGTCAAGGTTGCCATCTCTGGAAACCCCGGTGGATTTTTGCGAGTCTGTTTCCCCGAGTATGTGGGAGAGGGGGCGGAGAGGGCCGCGTGGGAGGCTCACCTGCTGAGTCACCCTGGCGCCCCCAGGTGGGCGGGTGGAGTAATGGCTGCCTCTCGGCTGTGTTCTGCTCTCTGCTCTTGGAACTGGGCAGACGGAAGAGCGTCCCAGAGGAGAGCAGTGGGAGCTGCGTGGGACACTGTTTTCAGGGGGCGGGGGTTTGAATCAGGAAAGGTGGCTGCAGGCTGAAGGGAGCTAGTGTTTGGCCTTGAGTGGGGAAGATAGGTGATGGAGGGTGCTGGGGAAACACTATGGTGCTCAGATCCCACTGGCTGGGGAGGAGGTGGGCGGGGCCAGGTTGTACCCCCACCCCCACGCTACCCCACCTACTTGACCTGGAATTGTCAGCTCTTAAGAGATCCCATTTGCTCAACGTTTATTATGGGCTGGGCTCCGTGTTCAACGATTTTGTACACGGGTTCATTGACGCCTCACAGTAATCCTTTGAGTTAGGCATTACGAGGCCCATTTTGCAGTTTGAGGAAACTGAGATTCAAATAGGCAGTGACTTGTCCCACATCACACAACAGTAAATGGCAGGGCCAGATGTACTAGTCAGGAACCTATAGGTGACAAGGAGTAGACCCATCTCAGTCTGGTTCTAGAAAAATCGGGGAAATTTATTGGCTCACATAACTGAAAACTTCACGGGTAATGATTTCAGGCATGGCTGGATGCAGGTGACCAAATCGTGTGTCTCTCTAGTTCTTAGCTTTGCTTTGTTCTCTGGCCACTCGGACAGCCTTTCCCAGATGGTGACAGATTTGCAAAGATCCTTCCTAGCAACTTGGGTCTACAGTGTCTGAGTTAGCAGCCCCTGGAGAAAGAGTACTTCTCTTTGTGGTGGTTCCGGCAAAAGTCCCGGGCTAATTCTCCTCGGACCGACTTGGGTCGCATGCCCCAGGCTGGACCATACTGATTGGTAACGCCAGGAGTTTGGGGTGAGGTGAGCCCTACTGAAATCAGACAGACTGAGAAGGAAGGAGGGATTGTCCCTCACAAAGCTCGGGGCACTGCACTAGAGATGCTGGTGGGCAACCCCACAGATGCCTGCCCTGCTAGACTCGGAGCCAGAGCCGTGGGGGTGGGAGCTAATTATTCCTTTTTCTGCCCACGGGAAGTGTTTGTGTCTGTATCACTGTCTCAGTCTGGCCGGGCTGCTATAACAAAAAGCGCAGACTGGGTGGCTGATAAACAACGGAAATTTATTCCCGACAGCTCTGGAAGCTGGAAGTCCGAGATCAGGATGCCAGCGTGGTCAGGTGAGGGTTGTCTTTCTGGTTGCAGATTTCTCACTGTATCCTCACAGGATGGAGGCCTGAGGGAGCTCTGTGGGGTGTCTTTTATAACAACACCAATCCCATTTGTGAGGGCTCCGCCTCCCATCTCCCCTCACCCCCCCAAGGCTCCACCCCAATACCATCACAGTGAGCATTAGGATCTCAACGTGAATTTTGAGGGGCTCAGACATTCAGACCATAGCACACGCTATGAGCTTACCTGCATGTCATTTTTTTCAGGGGTGGGGAGGTTCCTCTGGTGACCTTTGCATCTTCTCTCCCCAAGTTGGTTTGGCAAAGAAGAGGCTGTCTTGGGTACCACATCAGTCAGCAGAGCCAGAGAGCCCCCCCCCCCAATACTTACTTGCTCTCCGACCCATACAGCTTGTCTGTTCCCTGTTGGGCTCCAGAGACCCTTGACGCACTCTCTCCAGACAATCCTCTGACCCTCCTGAGGGCATCAGGCAACACCCACATTCATGGCACCCGGCTCCGTGCCAGGGATTGCCAGGGACAAAGGGAGTTATAGAAAGTCATCCCTGCCCTCAGGGTGACTGCAATCGGGGGATACAAGACTGTCACGTGTCAGGCCAGCTCTGCGGATGCTCCCATAACCCCGTGTAGTGGGTTGACTAGGTAGCCCTCCAGAATATATGTCCACATCTGAATCCCCAAACCTGTGAATATGACCTCATGGAAAAAGGGTCTTTGCAGATGTAATTACATTAAGGATCCAGAGATGAGATCATCCTGAATTGAGGGTGGGCATGAACCCAAAGACAGGTGTCGTTATGGGAGAAAGGCAGAGGGAGATTGAGACACAGACGGAGGCAGGAGGCCACGTGAAGACAGAGGCAGAGACCAGAGTGATGCTGCCACATGCCGAGGAACACTCAGAGCCACCAAAGCTGCAAGAGTCGAGGATGGATTGTCCTCTAACGCCTCCAGAGGGAGCGTAGCCTTGCCCATGCTTTCAGACTTCTGGCCTCAGAACAGGGGAGAATAAATTCCTGTTATTTTAAGCCACCAACCTTATGGTATTTTGTTATAGCCGCCCTGGGAGGCTAAAGCACCGCCTTCCCTTTTTGTCCTCAGATCCAATTAGATGGGTAGGAGTGTCGCTCGTGGAGAATGAGGTCTCTCTGCCATGTGGTCTGGGGCCTCCGGGCCCTGCTGTGGCCTCCCCTATTTCTTAGCCCAGTCCCCTGTGACGCTCCAGGCTCTCTGGGCTGCACTGAAGGGAGAGGGTTGGGAGCATCTGTGCCCGGGGAGACCGGGGGGCCCTGAGATGGTGGCTCCCTGATGAATTTTCTGGGACAGCAGGAGATGGGAGGTGAGAGTGAGGTGACTGCCAGAGGGTCCTGGAGGCTGGCAAAGGAGGGCAAGGCAGGCAGTCAAGGGAGGCTTCACGGAGGAGGCCTTGGGATGGGGAAGGGGGCCCAAGGTGCTTCAGAGAAAACCAAACTCCTTTCTGTGGCTTGCATGACGGCTACATGGCTTCTGTCCTTCAGCTTCCCTGTGTGGTTGCCTTTGGCTGAGCACTCTTGTCCTAGGGCTCCCTCTCCTCAAAGTCTCCACCAAACTTCCCTGACCACTAGCCGAATTCTCCCCGCCGCCCCGGGCATGCCCCTTCCCATTACCCTGCTTTGTTCTCTCTCAGCGGTAGGGGGAGACACATTTGTAACCAAACTACTTACTAGACAGGAAAATTGTGTACTGTATCCCTTCTCGGCTTATCCCCTCCCTAGTTCAAATGTAAACTCCTTGAGAGCAGGGTCCCCATCTGTCTTGTTCTCTGTGGTGTTCTTAGCACCTGGAGCTTCAAGACAGTGATGGATGGATGGATGGATGGATGGATGGATGGATGGATGGATGGCATTCCAGATGGCAGAGAAAGCAGGGGAGACGAGGTTATGCGAGGAAGTATACATGCCCACATACACA
Organism: Neomonachus schauinslandi; assembly: GCF_002201575.2. Classification (NCBI taxonomy): domain Eukaryota; kingdom Metazoa; phylum Chordata; class Mammalia; order Carnivora; family Phocidae; genus Neomonachus; species Neomonachus schauinslandi. Next base: position 129,310,819 of record NC_058408.1, on the reverse strand, counting down.
CTGCGAACTTGGAGGAGAGAGGCTGCCAAGAATAGATCAGCTTGGAGGGACCAAAAGAGGCCCCGAGGCGAGTCCTTTCCTACTAGCCAGTGCCCTGGCTAATGAAACAATTCATTCTCTAGAAGCCAGTGCCAATTACTAAGACCCATCCGGTACCGCTGAGATGCCTCATTGGTATCCTGGGTGGGAGGAAGCAATACATCTGCCCCCCAAGCATGGGGACCTTCCTGAGTCAAGGCTCCATCTGTGTGTCCTGGCTCAGAGTGGACACTCCTGGTGAGAAGCTCAGGCCACACTGGGGAATGGGGCAGAGATTGACCTCTGCCAGGCAATGCCCACCAACCTGTGGCTGATACCTGCCCCACCAGAGCAGGGTGGGGAACAGGAAGGACAGGGAGGTGTGCTGTTTCAGGAAGCTCTTTCTTTCCAGAGCCCACCAGACACTGGGGTCCCCTCTCCTTCCCACTTTGTTGGTCCATTCCACCGGTCTGCTTGTATCGGATAGGCAGAGACCTCAGGATTGTTTGTACGTGGTACGCCATGGCGTATCCCACCATCCACAGTTACTGCTTACACAGTTCTCAGTCAGCCCCCAAAGCAGCTGTTCCCCAGACCACAGCATAGCCCCTAGCAGGGTGGAGTTGTTGATAATGCTCCCATCACACACAGAATAAAATCCTAAGTCCTCACGATGGCTCTCAAGGCCTTACTTGATCGGACCCCAAAGAACTCCGGATTCATTGCCTTCTCTCTCCCCCTTGCTATGTGAGCTCCAAGATCCCAGGTTGAAATCTCCATTCAGCCACTTAATAGCTGTGTTACTTTGGACAAGTCCTTTCTGAGCTACCATCTCCTGTGCAGAGTAGGGATAATAAAAGTACTTGCTTTGGGGCGCCTGGGTGGCTCAGGTGGTTGAGCGTCTGCCTTTGTCATGATCTTGGGGTCCTGGGATCAAGCCCCGCGTTGGGCTCCCTGCTCAGTGGGGAGCCTGCTTCTCCCTCTCCCTGCTGCTCCCCCTGCTTGTGTGCTCTCTCACTCTCTGTCAAGTAAATAAATAAAATCTTAAAAAAAAAAAAAGTGTTTGCTTCAACGTCGTGAGGTTAAGCAAGAGAATCCAATGGAAAGCTCTAAGAATGTGCCTGGCACATAGTGAGCACTTGGCTACTATTTCTGCTTGTCTTGTTCCTCCTCTGTCCCTCTCAGTCCCACCACCCCCACTGTGCACATCTTAGGGCCTTTGGAGGGAGAGCTGTGGACCCCCAGGCCTTCCACCTCCAGATGAGACTGCAGAGGCCACAGTGGAGGAGGAACCCACTTCAGGGTCACACAGCCAGCCTGTGGCCCAGGCAGGACTTGAACCCAGGACTCCTGCTGAGGCCCCTTGCTCCTTCTGCTTGTCCTCCCTTCTCAGCCCAGCCCAGAGCGGCAGCAAGCAGGACCTACACTTATGTGCTTGGACCCCATCAGGCTCGACAGCGTTCTTCTCCAGTTTAAGGAATGAGTTACATCCTGAGGTCTGTTTCATGGCCCGTGTGTAATCTTCCTTATGATGCTTTATCCTATTTCTGGGGCAGCATCTGCGTGGCTTTGAAAACTCTGGCAGGAGCTATGAACAGGCTGAATTACATTTACAAGAGGGCTTTAATGCCCTGTGGTCTTGGCTTCTTTAATGGGGATTTTCCTCCTCCTCCTCTTTTTCTCTCTCCCTTTTAATCCGGTCCCTGGTATGGCTTTCCCAGTGCGGTCTGGATTCCTAACAGAGAAGTCAAGACCGAAGAATTCCTTCCAGATCTTCCCTCCCTCTTTCCCCTTCCTATCCTCTGCGGCCTGTGCCAAAGCCCCAAGAAAAGAAAACGTTGCTCCTGTCAGGATTTCAGTGGGAAGGAGAGAAGCCCTGTTGGGGTTCCAAAAAATCAGCCGGGAAATGGCTGCTATGGAAATTCTCCTCTGAATTTGCCCCTGAGCAACAGACCCATGAGCCTTGTGTGTGTGTGTTGGGTGGGGGGGTGGAAGGTGTCCAGCGCAGAGGCAGGGCGGCCTCACTTGCAGGGGGTGGGCGCGAGGGGCAAGGTAGGGGTGCCGTGCCAGTGTGGGCGGGGAGCCCATGCACCTGTCTCCCCACCTCTCCCACCCCCATCCCTCCCTTCTCCCAGCCTTCTGCACCTTAGGGAGGCTTTCATTGTCCCTTAACTATTAGTTTTCTGCTGGTTCTGCCTGCAGTGGGATCAGGTCTTTTGTGATCTATGTACCTATCCCCACATCTCGGGGACACCAAAGTCAGAGGAGGGGTCAGCCTTGAGATCAGGGCGTTGGAGAGGGAGGCAGTTTGTCTCCCATGTGCCTCCTTTCCTTTGCATCGCTCGCCAGGATGGGAAGGGACAAGAGTGCTATTTTTGGAGAATGGATAGGTCGTGTTTCCTCTCCTTTCAGGAGGAGCGCAGGGTAGAACCAGGTCTGCGGGCCGGGTCCCCGCTGCGGTCTCCCCTTCACTTTCCTCTGCTGCTCAGACGAGTCCTTCAGGTGGCCGCATGGCCACGGGCGTCCCTGGGCCGGGGGAACCTCCAGCTCCCGAGGAAGGAGGCTCAGGCAGAGGGCTCAGAAAGCCCACCCAGGGCTGCCTGGCATCTGGTCCAGCCCGAGAGCAGGTCTCCTGCTGCTGCCCGTGTGGTGCCCGCGCCGTCCCCAGGGCTGTGCGCATACGCCCCCGCGGCATGCGGGGAGTAAGGCGACAGGCAACCAGAAAAGGGGTAGGAGGCAAGGAGGCCAGGAATACCAAATCTGTGACATCTTCCCCCAAGGAAAAGAGGCTGTCTCCCGTGTCTTGATAAATCATGTTTTATCTCCTTTCAAAAGGAACACACGTGGCAGAGCCGATTTATCTTGATGACGTTGTCCAGTCTGCAGAGGATCGTGCCTCTGCCGGGGAGATGGCCCATGTGCCGGGCTTCAGAGAGGAAGGCAGGGGAGAAAGCTGGAGGGACAGTCCAGGAGAGGAAAGTGAATGGGCCAGCGGGTACCTGGGGGGCACCTTCTGCTGTGTGCAAAGCCTTGTGCTGAGTGGAGTGTGGTACCAAGGGGAGGAAGGAGTTGGTCTCACCCAATGTGGGGGGACGTGAGACACAGGGCTGGTGACCTGGAGCTCAGGCGAAAGCAGCTGCCTTCAGTGCCCCCCACCCCTGGACCCCCACCCTTCACCTCTATCTCCAAAGGCTGCTCATGGGAGCAGCCGGGGGCTTTGTTTTAGCCTCACAAACCTACTCGGCTGAAGTGCCAGAGATGGGATGCTCTCAGATGGTCCCAAGAGGGGAGCTGGTGATAAATGCTCCTCACTCGCCCTCAGTCAGGATACCTCTGAGGTATAGTCCGTTTTACTATCCCTTGGAGTTCTGCAGCGGACCTGAGCTGTAGCTCCCCGTGGGGATTAGCTGGCTGGGTACCACTTCTTTCCCTTTCCTGCCTTCCTTTCCATGCCCCCCCTGGTATCTTCCAGGAACGGCTCCCAAGTAAACCACTGATGCGCCTCATCTCTGGGTCTGCTTCTGGGAAACAGCCTAAACCACGACAACGCTCAGTACCTCCCTAGGTCCTCGATAGAAGAAGCTCACGTGAATTGATATACAAGCTACATATTTGTTCACATGCAATGGCAATTATCTTAATTAGAACTCCTTTGATGCAAGTGATAAAAATCCATCTCCAACTAGTTGCAATAAAAAATAATTTTTTTGCTTTACACATGTGACAGGTACCAAGTAGACCTTGGGTTCAGAACAGCTATGTCCTCCAGCTGCTCAAATGATGTCAAAGGAATCTGCCCTTTGTCATCTCTTTACTCTGCTTTTCAACCGTTCAGGAAGCATTTATTGAGCACCTACTTTGTTCCAGGCACCGCTCCTTTCTCTCAGGAGGTTTCCTTCTCAGGCAGTAATAAAGATGGCTACGAGAAGCTCCAGGCTTTCATCCTTCCAGCTCAGCGACTGTGGGAGAGAAAGGGCTCTAGCAGAAGTCTCAGGGCTGACCCTCCTTGGGGCAGATCGGGTCCCCTGCCCATCTCTGAGCCAATCACTGTGACTCTGGTTGGCGGGGCTGGGTCACATGCCTTCCCTTGTTGCCAGGGAGTGTGGTTGGCCCCTTTGAACCACAGGGACTGGGAATGGAGGAGAGAGGCTCTACAGAGGGAAATCAGGCAGACAGGGACAACAGATGCCTATTACACCTCTAGGACCAGCACTTCGCCACTTGTTGAGCCATGTGGGTTCTAAGATGTGCCACACAGGCCCCTGATGGAAGGAGGCTGTCAAATACCTATAACATACAGCAGAATGGGGCACATGCCTTAGGAATGGACAAAGTGTGTGGATGTTCTGGAAAGAGGGAGATTACTCCCAGCTTGGCCAATCAAGGTAGGCCTTCTAAAAAGGGGGCATTGACCTAGACATTGATGGCCACAGGGCACAGTGTTAGGACTTGAGAGTCAGACCAAGGAGTTCAAATTCTAAGTTGACCGGCTGAAAAGGACTATGCATTGATCTAGTTGTTAAAATGGAATTGGGCTAGCTCAGAAGAGCCTGCTGGGAAGGTTTGAGGGGCTGGCATTTCCTGTAAGCCCCGCCCATACCTGCGGAGGGGTGTACCAGCCCGTCTGCACCATGGCCTGAACTGCTAGAGGCTGTGTGTACAGAGAGGCTGGAGAAAAGTCAGGCTGGGGCCGCCGTGCTCCCTTGGCGTTGGCCCGCACCCGCCCTGGAAATAGCCACCCACCTAAACTAAGACTAGGAATTCCTGCCTGGCTGGCAGGAATGAATGCCGATTTCTCAAGGAGGGAAGGGCCTGAGAACAAAACACAGCGTGTGGGTTGGGCCGTCCTTTGTATTTATTCGTGAGGTCACTTGGGAGCCCCGCCCACGTCAGGCCATCGATCCTGCCATTAGACCCGGACAAGGTGATTTGGCCAAGATGGCAGCCTCGGAGGCTGCTCCCGTGCCCCAGAGGTCCTGGGCCCTCAGCCTCGGGCGCCTCCTGCCCCCTGGGAGAGGTGACTGCTCCTCTCTTGTTTTCTTGACAAGGGGCAGATGTGGTGGCACTTGGTGGCCAGCTAAAACGCTGAGAAGCTGAGGGAGAGGGGAATGGGAGGGCAGGAGGCCCGCGTCCCATGGCAGCTTTCCCCAGAATCACCCGGCTCACAAGCGTCTCTCTTCCAGGCAAAATCCTCTTCCGGAGAAGCCACATCCGGGATGTAGCTGTGAAGAGGCTGAAGCCCATCGACGAGTACTGCCGGGTAAGGCTGTGTCTGGAGGTGGGGGGGCGGGGGGCGGGGGCGGTCCATCTGCCAGAGAGTCTGTGCATCTGTGAAGGAGGGCCGTCTGTCCCAAACCTCCTGCTGTGGTCTAGCAGGTGCGGCCTGACGCCCAGAAAGGCCAGGGCAGTGTCTGAGTGTCCCTCGGGGAGGGGTCACTCGTGACTGGGCCACCCTCTGGGGCACAAGGGCCTTGGGATCACAGCTGAGACTTGACTTCTTTCAGGACATGCCCATGTTTACAAAACACTATTTTAAATCACTTCCAGCGGCTTGGGAGCTCGGGTCTCCCGCCGACGGGATGTTCTGTGTGTGACATTTTCCTGGACACAGGAGAGCTGTTGCTTTGAATTACTTTTGGGACGAGAATTGTTGGAATCAGTTCTGAGTTCAGTAGCACCTGAAACCTCTGAAATGCCTGTTTGTTTATTCACGGAAGTCCTGATGGTTACGGATGTTTATGTACACATTTTTAGCCGTGCAAGTGCTCACACTTACACTCACACACACAGAGAGGCATGTGTGCCACGGGAGCATGAAAACAGCCAGTGCCAAAGAAGAGATGGGAGAGTGTCAGCAATGTCATGAGGAAGAGCCCATTTGTCTTTCCAGTCGGACTAGAGGCCGGGACCCCTGCAGTGAAGATGACAGGCTCCCACTTCAGTAGCCTTGGCACCTGGCCTCCGGATGGCTAGGCTACCTGGGTTCAAAACCCGCACCAGCTCTGTGAACTTGGGCAAGCCACTTAACTTCCCAGAGCCTCAGTTTCCACATCTGTGTCATAGGGAGGAGAAGAGCAGCTCCCCACAGAAGGCAGTCATGGGGAGGAGAGGAACTGACTGACACAGGCCAGGCACCAGCAAGCGTCCGGCACAGGGGACGTATTCAGTCGGCGCTGGCTCTTGATTATTATTACTACAAGGCGTAAACAATTCAATGTTCCCACTGGCTTTCATGGAGATAGGATTTCTTAGTTAAATGAAACCCGCTGTGGAGTCTGACTCAAGAATCCTGAGGAGAGGCAAGTGTGGGATTGTCTTTGGTTGCAAGTGCTGCTATTAGGGTGGGAAGAGGTGGGATCGAATCCCACTGCCCCGCACCCCCACTAGCTCTGTGACTCTGGGCAAGCTAGTCTACCTCTCTGAGCCCCAGTTTCCTTCATGTATAAAACAGGGTAAAGACGGCTCCCTTGCAGGGCTCCTGAAGGGGGCTGGACAGGAGAATGTGTATCATAGTGATTGTCGCTTCTCAAATGCTCTGTCCCTACGTGGAGTTGTGGCTGCAGGGTCTCTTTATGTGCTAATACTTTATGATTCAGAAACACTATGTTGGGCAATAAAAATGTTTAAATAAGAAGCAAGTTGCTAAATGTGTTAACTGGTGCTCCCAAGCCAATAGGAAGACGAGCACTCCCATAGAGTCTGCATTAACCCAAGTTTCAATTTTGTAGCTGTGCTGATTATACTTGGTCACACTTTCTGCCTTAACCTAAAAAGAATTCCCCATGATAAATCCCTTAACGCGAGAAGCTCCTCTTCTTCAGATCAATATTCATTTTTCTCTTTAAAGCGCATTTGCCATTTCCAGTTCAATTGACGGCTGCCACCTGAGCTCTTACTTCTCTTTATTCCTTTCCCAAGAAGTTAAATAAATGGGCACAGCCCATGGAGGAGGGGGCGAAGCGGGGGGAGGCCTCTCCCAGCTGGGGATTTATGGCTCACATCAGCCTCGGAGGGCATCTGCAGTCGGTGTGTCCTGGGCCATCCGGAGGAGGAAACCGATAACATCTTATCTACGGGGATCAGGCTTTGAACAGGACTCCTGAATCAGGATGAGATTCAGGGGGGCTGTGGGGCCCCAGTGGTGCTGCTGCTGGTGGCCGGGGGCGCCATTTAAGTGGGGTCTGCAAGAGGCGGGGCCTCCTAACCTGATTAGCCCAGACAAGAGCTGCTCAGAGCCAGGCAACAAGGAGCAGCGTCAGGGGTTCAGCAAGCAGCCCGCCGTCTCCGAGGCCTCTAATTTACTCTGGGAATGGCAGGGGGGCAGGTCAGTGCAGAAGTGACCTTTCATTCTGCTGAACTAGAAAGCTGGGATCTGTGCTCTGATAGTCAGAGACCTTGGAATGACCTTGGAATGGCCATTAGGGATAAGCCAGAAACAGTCCTTAGCCACTGCCCTCCCCCCACCCAACCCCGGCATTGCACATCACAGTTCTGCCTCCTGATGGTCCAATCTATGGCCACTAGGGATCCAAGTTTCGCTCAGCATCACTGGCCCCCTCTGTGAATTCCATGATCAGTGCCATGTACGGTCTACTCCATGGCCAGCCTTTCCTTTGTCCATGTCTGTCCTTGGACACACTGCTGAGAACCTCTGGGGTTTTTATTTCCGATACCCTGAGTATGCAGCTCTGCTTGGCTGGCCAACGTCTTCCTTGGACTGTTAGACAACATGGACTCCCAGGCCGGGATTTGCTGGGGATTCAAATGCACCCAAGATTGTGAAGCTGGCTCTGCACGCAGAGCGACCAGCTCCTCTGCCAGGACTCAGACGTGGAAAGTCTGACCGTGCGGTAGACCTCCCCAGACTTCGGGCTCCCTGCCCTCGCCGGCCAGCCGGTCCCTTTGCCCAGAGGTGGTTTCACAGCCCAAATCTCAGTGTTAATTTTAAACATATATGGAGCAGATTGGATGGGCGTCACGGAAAATTTACCGAGCACCAGCCAGGTGATTGTTTTATGTGGCACTTGAGGGCTGGGTGTCTATCAAGAGGGGTTCCAAAGGCATTTCTTTAACTCCATAAATTAATTTAATGGGCAACATGGTTATGCGGTTAATATTTAATGGTTCTGTGGCCTCAAAAAGTCAAAGACTTTCATCTCACTAACAAGCGAGAGCTATACTTTAGGGGCTCCGACTAACGTTTTATAAGTGACTCCATTTACCCCGTTCCTGCATGTGAAATACATGTTTGCAGTGTTTGTCTGTGGGATAAAATAAATATCCCGGGGCAGGGGGTGGGTGGGGGGCAGTGAGAGAGAGTGTTTGAGAATGATCAACTCGCTCTTTGCCATAGTAATGACGTTTATACAAGTCTCCATTTCCTGGTGGGTGCAACTAGAATTTTTTTTTTTTTTTCTCAAAAAGCTGAGATTGCTTCTATTATTCTGCTGTCCAAGATAGACTTGCTTTCAGGATCAATGTCTTTCTTTGTGGGAGGGATGAGGTGCTGGTTGTAGTCAGACCGGGGGAGGGGGGTCAGCCCTGAAGGACAGCCTTGAAGGCCCACCCTCCACATCACCCAGACTCATTCATTTTTATCCTCACTTCCCAGATTGAAAAACTGAGACTGTTTGGGGGTGGTGGTTCTTAGTCCCAGGCATCTCCCTCCCACCATGCATGGCCCATCATTGGCTTTCACCTTAATGGAGAGAAAGGTTCGTGTCCCAACCGAAACACACTCCTTGAAGAAGCACCATGGCTTCCTGTTATACTCAGTCCTGGATATAGGATTGACTGTTCTTGTGGCCCTCATTCTAAGGGCTGGCCTGGGCCAGGAGTGTTGCTGATGGTGAGACTGAGGCAGAGAGCGAAGATTGATGTGTTCATGCCTTCCAAGTGGGCTGGTACTCGGGGGAAACCCAACTGGTAGAATCTCTCCATCTCTGTTAGCCCACATAGACCCAGGAAAAGGATTTCCAGCCTGGGATAAAGCTGATTGTGTCCCTTTTCTCCTTAAAGACCCTCAGAGGAGCCCCCATTGCCCACAAGAACCTGTGAGGGGCTTGGCTGGGCCCTCTGTGGGCTCGTTCCAAGTGCTGCTCAGGCCTCAGCACCTGCCTCACCTCCCGCCCTGCAGTCCAGTCCATCAGAAGTGCAGCCGTTCCCAACTAGCCAGAGTCCCTTAGGCTGCCACCCCTTTGCCCCTGCTAGTCCTTTTCCTGGGGATGCATTCAGTTCCCACGGTGCCCCTCCTAGAAGCCCCCTGACTCCCCAGGGAAAGCCGAGCACCCCAGAAAACTGTGCATGCCTCCAGGCAGGACACCTATCCTCCATAGGAGGACAGTTTCTGTCTGTCCACCTTCTCCGGACCAGAGGCTCCTTGAAGGCCACATCTGTTATCTTTGTGTCTCCAATAACAAGCAGGAAGCCTGGCCTCATGTGGGTGTCCAGCCAATATCTGCCGACAAGATACAAAGATCACACACAAGCAGAGGACACCTCCCAGGAGGGTGACATGTCCCCAAAGCCCCGATGTACAAGGAGCCCTTGTGACAGGGCTTCTTCACTTGCTGCTGAGAACGAGACGCTATTTCCATTTCAAAAGGATTGCAGCTCCGTCCTTCAAAAAGAGAACTCCTGTGTTTGAAATACTGATTTACAGAAGTTCTGTGAGCCCAGCTTCCTAGATGGGGATCCAGGAGAAACAGTCCAGGCAGGCCAGAGGCAGCCCAGGGGTGGGGCTGGGGGCAGGGAGTGGGCGGCCAGATGGATGGGACTCCAGCCCCCTGTGCCACGCCCCCACCCCACCCTTAGTCCCTGGGCTTTTCCCCAGAAGATTTCCATTGATCAGAAATCAAAATGATGTTCCTAAAAAGAGGAAAATGTTTGATCCCGTGGAAAGAGCAGGATGCCCACGGTTGTTTTGCCAAATGTAAAACTTTTTTGTCCTTGGACAGACCTACCCAGAGTGGTGGGCTTTGTGGAGGGGGGTCCTTTCGAAGAAGGTCTGAGGACAGTCTGCCTGGGGCCCCCTCCCATGCCACCGCACTGGAGAGACCAGGCTTGTGTCAGCCGCATCTGGGTGGAGGTCTCAGAGGTACACAATGCAGCCACCCTCTCTCTTATCTGAAAATGCGTCTTCTAGAATGATGACACAGTGCAAATGGTGGCCCATGTCAGTGGCTCCCAGAAAATGGTGTGGGGCAGGCCAGGAGCTAGAGACCTCAGGGCAGTTTAGCACTGGGGAAGGGGGGCACTGGAAGGACTGGCTGATGGCAAACCTGGGTGGCTCTTTAGCACCTCTTCACCAGTCTCCCCCAGCCCTAGGCACCCACTGCCCTCGGCTCCTTCCCTTGCCTCGTTTCTCCAGATCTGCCCTTAGCCAGCTCACGGACCCCCTGGACCATGGAATGGCAAGGTCAGAAAGGGACTGAAGTCAGCTCAACTGACGTGGGACAGGGGCCTGCATATTCTAAGCAGCCCCACGGGGCAATGCCCCCTCCCTAGATGCTGAGGCCTGGGAGGTCATGCTCGTTACAGCTTTTTCCACATAACCTGAATCGAGAGGCTCGGTCAGATTGAATGATAGGTCAGACACTGAATTGACTCATAACGGTGCTGTTTGCAGTGCTGGAGCCGTGGGCTGTTGGAGCTGGAAGAAATTTCAGAATGTCCGTAGCCTGGATTCGTCCCAGCTGTGTTCCATGACTGTTAGTAGGACTTGTTGGAGGACCTGCTCTATAATCAGAGACCTGTGGGTAGAGTGCTGGAGGCAGTACAGACCGGAAGATCAGACGGAGCACAGGCTCTGGACTCGGATGGCCTCACTGAAAGTCTTGCTTACTGGCTGTTTGGCCTTGAGAAATTTCTTAACCTCTCTGTGCTTTATTTGCTTCTTCTGTAAAACTGGAATTAGTCATAATGTGATGATTAAATGAGCCAATCCCCCAGCATGTCAAGATTATTAATAAATGCTGACCTAAACAAAGCCCGATAGGTTTCTTCCCTGCAGGACTTCTCAGAGCCTTTGCTATACTAATGAGCATGGTGATCTCCATGACCAAGGTGGGCATCTACAAGGCATCATTTCACATGTGCCCACAAAACTCATTTTACCTTCTCAAACAGGTGTTCCAGGAGATAGCGTGAGATTCCAGAGCTAGTCTGCTTTATCCTAGAAGAAATGACAACCAGAGAGGTGAGGTGAGCTCACGTAGCAAGTATATAGGGGCAGGACTGGAACTCGAATTGAGGTCTCCCGACTCCCATGCCAGTGTTCTTCCTAGTATGCCTCACTGCACTCACCTAGAGAACAATAACAAGGACAATAGTGCAACAACTAAAATTTACGGAATGTTTACTCAATGCCAGGCACTGTGCTAGGCTCCTCCTCATTATGGTCTCACTTAGCCTCCTAACAGATAGTGCCATGTCAAACCCATTGTACTAAGCTCAGAGAGGGCAAGCAACATGTTCAGAATCACACAGCCCATGAATGGTAGAGCCAGGACTCAAACCTGGCTGGCTGGCCCTGAGGCCCCGACTTAACCACCCCATGGCAGAAATCCTGAATGTCCAATGGCAGAGTTTTAGGCCTGGGTGGTATCCTTGGAAATACTCATGTATGGCCCCCACCTGCTCCTCTCAGAACGGCTGGACTGGGGGGTTCCCCAGCTCTGGCAGTCATCACTGGCCCAGGCCCCGGGGACTGACTGCTCAGCATCTAGCCCTCCTGCCAAATGATTTTGGCCAGAACAGGGCTTGGCGGCAGCACGGATGGGAGCTGCCCTGAGCTGAGAGCCTCTCGTCAGCCTGAAGTCAGGATGAGCCCTCCATGCGGCTCCCTCCGGGGCTCTCTGTTAAATAAAGATGCCTCGGTGGTTCGACCAAAAGGCCTCTTTGTCTGAGGCCCTCACGGCCCACACGTCCTCTGCCCCCGGAATGCCGGTCTCTGTCGGCATGAAGAGCCCCTGTGTTCGCTGCTGGGGCTGCGTGAGCCCTTAGCCGGCCGGGGCCCGCGCCACGGGTGGGTGGCAGTGTGCTCAGCCGGGAGGGTGCTAGCGCTCTGGGCCGGCTGGAAACCTGCCCTGGCCCCCTTCCCTCTTCCTTGCAGGGAGGTCACCCTGGCAGTGAGTCTGCACGCAGCCCGGGTCCCTGGTCATGGTTTCCCTCCTGTGTCCTGCCGGCCCAGCCCAGCCCAGCCCAGCCCTTAGGTTCTGCCTTGTGCGTACAGGCCTGATTTTCCCTCTGTCCCTGTCTGTCGTCTCTCTCTCTCTGTATATCTGTCTCTCCATCTGTGTCTCTACCTGTCTCTGTCTCTTTGTCTCTCTCCCTCTCTCTGTCTGTGTCTCTCTATCTTCCTCTTTCTCTCTCCTTCCTCAGTTTTTCTTTTCCTTTTCCCTCTACCCTCCCTGGGGGAGAAAACAGGTTAGGTAGGTTAAGTGAAAACCTGGACGCTTTGGGGGCAGTTTGCACCCATTCTACCTTCTAATTCTGCACATTAGCACAATAGCCTCAGTGTCCCCGCCATAAACAAAGGCAAGGATGTCTGCCTCCAGGACAGAATGTCTACCTCCAGCGACCCGTCATCACACGCGCTCTGGCAAGGGCAGAGGCTGCGTCTGACTCATCCCTGGGACCCCCGGCAGAGCCCCATGTCAGACGCACACACTGAAAAGCCCTCACTGTTTGTTGGATGAGTGAGGTCAAGGGGCCCAGGATGGTGCCTGAAACACAGTAGTTGCCCATTAAATGTTCATTTCCCTTCTTTTCTGTTTCCTGGCTGTTCGTGGGGATGGGATGTGTTAGAGACCCTGGGAAAGCCATGGGCTCTAGAAAGAACAGCTGTGAGTTGCCTAGTGTTGTCTTACCTGCTACAGTCGGGTCTTGTCTCATCTTGCCCAGGTGCGGGTATGACATCAAAAAGGACCATCGTGGTGGGATGCCTGGTGCTCAGTGCCTCACCTGCATGGTTTCCTGACCAGCTCAGAGAAGAATTGAACAATTGCTTCCCCGTTCCTTAACATTAGACTTCTCTTCTTGCAGTCAAAGACCACATGTGCTTTTTTTTTTTTTTTTTTGCCCCATTATCATGTCCCACTACTGTTGGGTATTGGGCTTGGCACAGCAAAACCCTTCTTCATTCATCCGTTTGAGCAAATACTTCTTGCCTGCCTGCTCTGTGCCAGGCACTCTTCTGGGATCTGGAGACACACAGTCAACAGAACAGAATCCCGACTGCATGGAGCTTACCTTCTAGCAAGTTCTTTCCCACCTTTGACAGGGCCTGTGGGCAGGCCACGTGGCCTCTCTGAGCCTCCACCTCCTTATCAGTAACATAAGGTTGAGGTCTGCCCTCAAGAGGACCATCATGAGGTTCCCAGTGACTCCGCACATGGAAGCCCCAGCACGTTCCTCGGTACAGGGGAGCTGCCAGATCGGGTCACGGCACCTGAAGCGGCCCCAGTGAAGGGGGCCCAGGGAGGCACAGGCACATGACAGGCTCCTGTTCAGCTGACCACTTACCTGGAGCCTCCTAATGAGCAGTCCTTTGCAATTCCCACAGTCCCAAGTTTCCCTCTCCCTTCTCCTGGCCCTGTCCCAGAGTTCCCTTGGCCCGGGCCCTCAGCCCTGCTTTGGCAGCAACTTCTCCTGTCTGTTTGTACTAAAGAACCATTCCAGTATCTTCTCTGAATACGGAATGGAGTGGCCAGGGGCAGGGCTTCACCTGGTCTCACGACAGCACCCCCACCCCGCCTCCATGTTGGGCAGGTCAGGGGTCCCCGGTGCCCCAGGCTACGAGGGGTAGAAAATGCGCTGGTGCGCAGCAGGAGCTCTGACCACCTCTGGCTGTCACGGCTCACTTTCCAACAGCAGATGCTCAGGACTCCCTGGAGAACAAGCTCACAGCCGGCCCATGCTCCTACCTGGACAGTTATCCCCACCCAGTGACCATCTTCTCCTCTCAGTGTCAAAGTGTCTTTCCCAAACCCCCCTCTCTGCTAATCGTCCTAGGTCCCGTCGGATTCTGTCACAGCCCCCTGTTGTCCTTGCTAGAATTATCTGCTTGTCATTAAATAATTAATTGTGCAGTCAGTATTTAGGGACAGTGACTATCTGGCGATCCTGGAATGTGGCTAATAGGAGACGAGGCTGGTAGAATAAGATCTTGGGTTGTCAGGCTAAGGATCTTGGGCTTACTCTGTGGCCAGGAGAGAATTCTCTCAGGGTTCATGCAGAATGACTAGCTCCTTGAGGGCCCTGAGCCCTAGGGATCAATGGACCCTGTTTTTGGTTTGGTTGGCTGGTTGTTTAGTGGACGAACTGGCTGGTTGAATGGTTGGTTGGTTGAATTGCTGGCTGGATGGTTGATAGATTGACTGGGGTTGACCGATGAGTTATTTTTATTAGTTGACTAGTTGGTTAGTGGATTAATTGGCTGGTTGGCTAGTGGATGGGATGGATGGAGAGCTGTTTTGTTAGCTAGCTGATTAGTTGATTTGTTGATGAGTTGTCTGGTTGGGTGGGCGGCTGGCTGGTCGACTGTGTCGTCCACGGCACCGTCCTTGAGCCTCTGCCGTCACTGACAGCCCAGGGTGACCCTGCTTTGGGTTTTCATCAGACCTAATGCCCTTTTTTCCTGTCTTTCCACAGGCACTTGTCCGGCTGCCCCCCCCACATTTCACAGTGTGATGAAGTCTTTCGGTTCTTTGAGGCCCGACCGGAGGATGTCAACCCCCCGAAAGAGTAAGTGGTAACTCAGGTCTCTTCTGTGTGCTTTGAGGTGTGGGCCAAAGCTGAGGGCAGCCTGGAGAGGCTCAGGATGTGGAGACACAAGGAAAAGGAGATTGACCAAAGGGATATGGACCATTATTCCCCAGGCTCTTATTGCCAAAGCTTGCTCCTCATTTCCCTTGACCCCAGGGCTGGCAAGTAAGGGTGTCTCTGCATTTGGGGAGCAGGTTTTCCTGCACACTCATTCTAGCTCACATGTTAGTGTAAGGATCAGATGAGGTAAAAGAAAGTCTAATGGTCCCTCTGCTCAGATGTCCAGGATTAGCAGTCATTGCTCTTAATTGTTGCTGCTACCAAGCTCCCAGATGCAATGCAGGCCCGGGGAGGCATGTGCTGTCCAGGCTGAGAACTCGCCTGCTGAGTAACTCCTGGGCTAGTTCATAATAGACATTAGTAGCCGTGTTTACAGAGGAGGAAACTGAGTCCCAGTGAGTTTAGGTGATTTCCCCACGTCACACAGCTGGTTGGGTATGTGACAGGCAGGAGGCTTGAACCCAAATCTTTGATTCCCAGTGGCCCCATGCTGGCTGATATTTCCATGTTTGGGGAGAAATGGGGAACCAGGCAGGTGTCTCTTCTCTGGAATCAGGATGCTCTGGGTCTGGTGTCAGGATGATATACCCAGTCACGCTGGTTTCTCACACACGTGACCAGACTCCATTGTGAGGGCCACCCTCTCTTGCTCAGAACAGTTCCCTCACCTGACTAGGTTCTCAGTGGAGACAAAACTCTGGTTTCCACCAGGAGCTGATGAGCAGAAGAAGGCAGGCAGGCAAGTGTGTTGGCTAGAGGATGGGGAGAGGACTGTCGGGGGTGCTATTAGATCACCTCAGTCAACGTCTCTTTTCCCCTAAAATCTTAAAGTACCAGGATGGGTGGCAGAGACGCAGAGGGTGTGGGTACTCCAGAGGGAAGGGGAAGAATTGTACGGAGGAGCGATGTGGGACAGGTGGGAAGGGGCCAGAGGCCATCTGGTGACGGGGAGGAGAAGTCTGAAGACAAGGGTGTGCATTGCGTGGCTCTGGGGACACCATTCACTGCACTGGGAACAGCATCCACGGAGGTTGTAAAGCGCACCGTCTGCACACCCATACATGGCGGTCCTGCCGAAAGGGGCCTTCTCTTTTCACTCATACTAGAAGACCAAGAGCCTGGAATGGCCTGGACCCACGGGGGGAGAAAAACCTACCCAGCCCAGAGTCTTGCCATCTCTCTGATGGCTGCCACGGGCTTAAGAAACGAGCAAATGCTACAAACCATCAGAAACTCCTCAGTGACTGGGTCACAAGGCAGACTCGTTGAAAGCTACAGAGAATAGGATGAGTTCACACCCCAGCTCTGCTGCTTACTAGCCACACAACTTCGAGGCAGGTCACTCCCATGGCTTCCCTGAGCTTCATTTCCCTCACCTGTGAAAAAGGGACTAGTGATGAATCCCTGTTCTTGCTGCCTCCAGGGGTTCTCTGTGAAAGTCAGAGGACATGAGGGCTGGGCAAGAGCTTCGTAAACAACAAAACGAGATAGAAATGTGTGTTCCACCAGAGGGAGAAGCACTGCTCTCACTGCACCTGCTGTGTGTCAGGCTCATGAGAGAGGACTTAGATTCTTATCCCCACATTACAGATGAGGAAGCAGAGGCTCACAGCGGGAGCCCGGACTTGAACCCAGATTCTTCAGGTTCATACAGAGGCCTGTACTCTTCCCACTGCTCCCGCCTGCCTCCTGGTTTGGGAGGGGTCGGGGGACTGGGGTCCTGACGCCTGTCTGTGTCGCTCTCCGTGCTGCTGCCCTCGCCGTCCTCACTCTCTCGGCAGAGGAAGGCTCCTGAGACCCCAGCAGTGGCCCCGGTCCATCCAGCTGTGATGGTCTCTCACAGCCTGCCCTTTCCTTTCCGTTCTGCCTTCCATGGGGAGAGAAGAGATGTCCCTCCCCAGGCGATGGTCCCTGAAGTCCCATATGATCACGGGCCCACCAGAGGGGAGAGGGATCGTTGCTGTCGGGTAAGGAGCAGGTCCATCGCCACAAAATCACTGACGCTGCCTTTGATCCGTGCCCCTCAGCCCCGTTCTCTGCCAGCCAGCTACATAAACTGGTCCTATTTCACCTCTCTACCTACGCGCTCATGGCAGTAGGTTGGCCTTTTGCCCATTTCCAGAAGGCCCTCAGGAACGATGCTAGCCAGGCGTGGGGAGACGGTGGTGCATTGGTGAGGCAGTGGGCATGGCCTTGCAGAGCCAGGCTCTGGGGTCAGGGCCTGCCACTCAAGGCGGTGATCTCTGGCCATTGGCTCAACTTCTCTGTGTTTCTGTTTTCCCATCCCTAACACATGATAACGCGGGACTCATGGAATGGTCAAGAGGGCTGACAGAGATAACAAGTGGATGAAGACCACCCATAGGAAGGACTCAGCAGTTTTGTTCGTGGAAGGTTGTAGAACAGAATGGAATGTGGCTCGGTGCACACTCCCCCCTGCAGATCACAGCCTGGCTTTTGCAGGGAGGGGTCATAAAGCATTTGCCTCCGAGTCACCATGGCAGTGGGGTTATCGGCCTCTTTCTTGAGGTGCTGCCAGCCACCTGGGCTGGTTCACAGCTGGTCTGGCAAGAGACGGCCTGAGACCAGGAAGCCCTCCAGCACGAGACAGACCTGAGGCTCAGGAAGTAGGGTCAGCTGTGGACAGACAGTTCTGAAGGGCTCCTCCTCCCTGGCCGCGCTCAGCCTCCAGGAACTGCCAAGAGAGACGTGTGTTCCAGACCACGGTGTGCTTGCCGTTAAGAGCCCAGACCCGTAGGTGACCCTGGCCTGACAGGCTGACGATTTATCAGCCAAGGGCCCGCACCCCCCTGTCTTGAGCTGCTTGCACCTTCCCCGCCGGCCGCAGTACACCTCCCCCTCCATCCTGAAACATAAACACAGGATCAAGTATCAGTGTATTTTGACTCGGGGGCGACTGTAGAGCAGCTTATCGAATTATCAAAGCCTGTGGATTTAATTGGAATTTTGCAGATAACCCCCTGGCTCTTTCAAGTGTGCTGCTGCAGGAGCCCTGCGGTGTGCACAGGGCCTGGGGGCGGGGGGAGCTGGGTCCCTTTCGCATCTTGCTGGGAAGGCAAGGCTGTGGCAGCCCAGCCTTGGCGGGGGAGGCGGAGCAGGCCCGCGCCCCTCGGCTTTGACCCTAGGCCGCTCAGGGGCTTCTGTGGGGGGAGAGCAGGGTCCTCTTCTGAACAGCTAGCCTGACTCTAGACCACCAGCCCCACACGGAAAGGATGCTCCTTATAGACGGACACTTCAGGTGAGCCTGACCCAGCGCAGCCACCCCAGGAAGGCAGCTCCCGTCCTCCTGCCTCCCGCGACGAACGCCGGCTGCTGGGCCAACCCCAAACCCTGGCCCAGATTCGTCCCTTCCCTCCGCGCCCGCCATCCACTCAGCACGTCTGGTGTACGCTGCCTTCGGAGTGTTTGCGGACCCAGGCTGCCTCTCAGCATCTCCCCTGCTGCCACCCCGAGCCACCCTATCATGGTCCTCCCATGGAGTCCGGCCTCCCTGCCTCTGCCCGTGCTCTCTGTGGTCCATTTTCAACATAGCGGAAGGAAGGATCATTTAGAAAGATGCGTCAGATCATGTGGCTCCTCTGCTGAAAATCCCCCATGCCTCCCACGTCCCTCAGAGTCAGGGCCCCCTCAGCCTGGCCCTCCCTTCCCTCCGACGGCACCCTCTGCCGCTCCCCCACCGGGCTCCTCTCCTGCTGCTCTGGCCTGCTGGCTGCTGCCCACCCCTGGCAGCCCTGTTCCTGCCTTGGGGCCTTTGCACTGGTTCTTGCCTCTGCCTGGGCCCCTTGGCCCCTCTCCAAGTGAGCCCCTTGGCCTGTTCCCACACCTCCTTCCAGTCTTTCAAACCGCTGCGCAGCAGGGCGGGCCCTGGCCTTCGGCTAAAATCCCCCGGCACTTGCCCTCCCCTTCCTGGCTTCATCCTTCCTTGGGGAGAACGCATCACCTCCCACACATGGCCTGTCCACACGTGGCCTGTCCACACACGGTGGTGACTGTCGGTCCCTGTCACTGGGATGTCGGTTCTGGGGGAGCGGAAGCTTGTACCCGTCCTCTTCACACTATATCCCCGGCGCCCAGAGCAGGTGCTCAGAAAACATCTGCCAGAGGAAAGACTGATCGTTCAGCCTTTGTTATAGTCTTACACGGGAGACAGCCCGTGACGGGACTCCGCGGAGGAGATCGAGGCCCAGAGAGCCAGCGTAGCTTACCTCATCAGCCAGCTGGCAGGCGGCAGGGCCGGAGTCCAAACCCGGCAGGCTGGCTGCCGGCTGCCGCGCCTAACGCGGCCCTAACCACGCACTCGGCTCGTGCTGCCTAAGTCGGCCCCCTCCTCGAAGCGCCCCCTCCTGGTCCCCACCTGGCCAGGGCACATGGAGACCAGCCTTGGCCCCTTGGACAATTGATTTCTTTTTGAGGAAGATGTGTTCTGGGGAAGCCCAGTGGTTGAATAGGAACACCCACAGGTGTGTGTGTGTGTGCGTACATATGTGTGTATGCATGTGTATGCATGTGTGAGTGCCCTGATGGGGGGGCAGAAAGGAAAAGGAAGATGTTAGCTTTCTTGGTTACTTCCTCTGTACTCTATGTATTATCTCATTTAAATCTCAGGCCGCCCCTGAAGTCAGTAATATTGTCCCTGTTTAGCGGATGGGGAAACAGAGGCCCTAACGGTACATGGCTTGCCCCAGGCCACACAGCTGAGAAGCCGGGGAGGCAGACCTTGAACAGGCCCGCTTGCCTGGGAATGGGGGCACCGTCCTGTCAGCCACCCCCACCCCCCACCCCCCACCACACACACACACACACACACACACACACACAACCTTGGGAGGGAACTGAGCATCTCCCCCTCCAGCCCGCGGCACATGGCCCCAGGGTAATGAGGGGTCGGGGGGTAGGGTGGGTGAGAGAAGCTAGTGATGATGTTCTTAGCATCCTCTCCGGGGACTCTGGGACAGCCTTAGTCACCACACCCTGAAGGAGGCAGAGAAAGACGCACCCCTGGAGCTCGAGGGACTCCAGTGCCACACCAATCCTGGGTTAACTCCGACAACCAGCAGAGCTTGGCCTCCTGGCAGCTACAGCTGGTACCCCCGCAGTGCCCAAGGTCACACCCGGCAGGGCACGTGGCCCGCCCGGCAGGGTCCTGGGGCCACACCTGCCGTTTCCGCCCTCCCAGGCTTTGCTGTGTTGGAGCCCCTGGAGGACCGACCCCCTGCTGGGCTGGGGGGCCAGGGATCCGCTGGTCTGGCTTCCGCTGGTGCAGGAGGCCCCCCAAGCAGTGGGTACCTCTGCTCTGATTCCCATGTGGTGTCCGCGATGGCAAAGGGGAGCTAAGGCAGGCCCAGGCTGGCTTGGCAGGACTTCCAACAGAGTCAGCCACATGACCCAGCAAATGCCTCTTTTCACAAGTTTAAATTCTCATTTAATTTAAAGGGTGAACCCAAAGGTTCTCAAAGGGACCTCCATGAGGCCTGTCTTCAGGGCCCTGGGTTGATGTACATTCCTGTTGGAAAGGGTCAAACCAGGGAGAGGTCCAGCCCCATGAGGACCCCCCCCACACACACACACAAAGGCCTGAGACCTGCCTTTGCATCTCTCTGGCCTCCTGGGCCAGCAGCTCTGCCCTTATTCTTAGTCTCCTGTCACCAGAGTACAGCCAGCTACTGCCAGCCTCCAAACCCAGGCCTGCTGTCCCCTCCACCTGAAGCAATGTCCTGCCCCCCTCCCCACCTGCCACAGGACTAAGTCCTACTTCTGGAAAACCGACCTATAGGCTACCCCCGGCTGCCACAGGGGTGGCACTGACCATATCCCACGCATCTGTTCCTGGGTCCTTCCCACCATGGGAGCTCACGTCTCTGGGGCCTGGCCCTCTGTGGCTGGGCCCCAACAAACCTGAGGCCATTTAACAAAATTGTCAATAAAACTGCCCACAGTCATGGGAGCAAAGTGAAGAGTATTCTTGATCCCCCTGGAGTCACTGGTCTGGGTTCAGGAGCCAGCTCTACCTCTTGCTTCTCTGTACCTCAGTTTCCTTATCTGTAGAGTGGGAATCACCATGGCACCTGTGCCCAAGGGTTGTGGGGAGGTTGACAGTCTGGCACCAGTGAGTGCGGTCAGCCGGGGCTTGCGTCATCCTCCCCCGGGGAGGGAGGGCACGGCTGCCAGAAGCTGGTCTGTCAGTCACGGTCCCCAGGCTGTACCCGTCCCAACCCAACTATGGTTGACCCTCTGCTCTCTACCCAAGCCCATGGCAGGGTGAGCATACACACATTTGCCCCCCCGCCCCCATCACAGAGGGAAAGCAGAGGCTAGGCTGGGCTGCTGGGCTTCTCTCTTGTCACACGCTTAGCGTCCCACGCGTCTGTCTGCTGCCAGCTCACAGCCTGTGGCTGGCAGGGCTCACCGCTTACACACCAGTGGCGTGTGGCGGGCCCACGAGGCAGGCTGAGGGTCTCCTGCTCCCTGCTGCCCCCTCTCAGCTCTAGGCTCAGGCCTGTCTCCTCAGCTTATTTCTTCCCAGGAAGCCAGCCAGGCTCCTGGTCAAATTCTTGAACTTCCATGGGAGGAGCAGAGCCTCGCTAAACAGGTTTTTGTTCAGCCCCAAGGCCACAGAGCCACCCTCTGTTTTGGACTGGAACAATGGAACAATGGCCCAATGTTTGGAGAGACCTGGGGTACAAGGTTGTGGGCCCAGAACTGTCCTTGCCCCAGCCTGCCCGGAGTGCCGGCTTCTGGGAGGCCACCTGCCATGGGGCAGCCCGGCAGACCAGCGAGAAAGGGAGGCTGTCCCACCAGGAGGCCTGCTCCGGGCAGAGGCCAGGGGTTGTGTCCGGAGTGGGGGCTGACCCAGAGGGCGCTGAGCCAGGGTTCCCCGAATGGAGGACAGGGAAGATCAGAAGCAGACAGAGATTCTGGGGCTGGGGCGGGCGGGAGGGCAGGCCCAAGAAAAGACATTCCTCTGGGGGGTCTCCCAGCCTCCCTCCTGTCTGTATCTTGGAAGGGATGGAGGCTGTGGCTGCCCTCCCCCAGGGAAAACAGGCCAGGAGGAGCTTTGCCAGCCCTGCCTTGAGGACCCAGGAAGAAGACAGAGAGTGTGGGGGTGGTGCAGACAGGCTGGCCCTGAGAATTTGGGGAGGCTCCTCCAGGGGGCACCCCATCCTCTGTCCCAGTTGAATTCCAAGTCAGGCCCAGAGGTAGGCTGACTGCTTTGCTCCTGTCTGACTCCTGATGTCTTGAGTTAGAATCCAGGCTCCGCTGCCGATGGCAGGGTGACCTCAGGTTGATGATGGCACCTCCTCTGTAAGTCACACCCACCTGCTTAGGAGTGGAAGAGAATTAAAGGAGATGATGTGCGTGGAGCACACAGTAGCTGCTTATCTTCTCTCCTTTTCCCTGGGAAGCAAAGGGAAGGTTGTGACAACAGCCCTGGAGAGAGGGTCTCTGCTGTGCTTCCCTTCTCAGCACGTATCCACTGAGCACCTACTATGTGCCAGGAGCTCATGGGCCGATGGACTTAAGGCTCAAGGTCGAAATTTTGAACAGAGTTAAATTAACTCCTGAGACAACAGTCAGAACACCCAGCTCTGCTTTGGCCTTGAATTAATCACTCCACCTCTCCAAATCTGTGAAAGCCTCTGGGTCTGTGAAAGTGGCCAACGGTAACCACGTGGTGGGGTAATGGGAAGGTTCAGGGTGCTAATGCCCCGTAAGCACCTCGAGAGCGCCTGACCCAGCGCGGCTCATTCACAGGAACTTCCATTCTCCTTCCCTTTCTTCCAGAGCCCAGGCCTGGGTGCAGAGGGGCCGCTCTGGAAAGGCTGGAGGATGGAAGTGGCCAGCTCTGCGAGCACTTGCCAGGGTTGGTGCTGATGGTGGGGTGCGGCTGCCCCCCTCCGCCCCCAGGCACCCCACCGGCAATCGAGAACTCCGAGGGGTCCGTGTTCCTGGCCTTCCCCGGGGGCACGGGTGGCCTGGGAACTGGAGTGGAGAGCCCATTCGCCCTGTGCTTTGCTGAGTCCCGGTGAGACCCTTGCCAGTAGGCTCTGCCACCACCCACCTGGCCTGGGACGTGGCCCACACTGTCCCTCCAGCCCCTCTGCCATCGGCAGTATACAAATAGTCTCTTTATGTGGAGGTGAGAGAGCCAGCTGGATGGAGGGACCGTGGGTCCACTGGGAGCTGGGGGCTGGAACAGCACAGAACTTTATGCAGGCAGACCGTGCCCACCCCCTGCCGGGGCCCCCTTTGCCCTGGGTGGGCAGGTGGGAGGAAGGTGCCCACAGGAAGCTGATTCCAACCCACTTGAAAGGGGCATTGGCTCTGGGGAACAAGAGTTTCTGAGGGCCCAATGGTCGTGCTGGGTGGGAAGTGCAGGGAGGCCAACTAAACAGCCCAGCTAAGAGCAAAGGCTCTACGGAGAGAGGGTTATTCCATTTTCAGTCCTGGCGCAGGGATTCAGCTCTCTCGAGTGGGAGTGGGAAGGAGGTGGTGGGATAGGAAAGGTGGAGGGGTCCGGGGGTGTGTGTGTTTCCCTGAAATCTTAGCCCCAGGAAGACGGTCCCCCACGGGCCCCTTCCCTTGCTCCCAAGGCCATAGGCTGAGCCCCCCACAGAGCCCCGGAGGCCTGCTTTACAGTTACGTCACGTTCGAGGGTGTCTCCGTTCCCCCTCCCTTGTAATTATTACCCCTCCATTGTAACCAGTTCTCTGGTTAGCTACCCCTCCACTGGGAGTCCATAGCAGAGCTGACCCTCGAACGCAGGTCTTCAGCCTCCTAGCCTAGGGCTCCCTCGGTTGGCATCCAGGCAGGAGGCATTCGCTCATTCAAGCATTTTTTTTTTTTTTTAAAGATTTTATCTATTTATTTGAGAGAGAGAGAATGAGAGACAGAGAGCACGAGAGGGAAGAGGGCAGAGGGAGAAGCAGACCCCCTGCTGAGCAGGGAGCCCGATGCGGGACTCGATCCCGGGACTCCAGGATCATGACCTGAGCCGAAGGCAGTCGCTCAACCAACTGAGCCACCCAGGCGCCCCATCATTCAAGCATTTTTGATCATCTTCTTGGCGTGAGGCACGGGGCCGTGGAAGTGGACACAGCTCAGCCCTCCCCGTGGGGAGCTTGTGGTCTGAGCGGACAGACAGCACAAGCAGGGCCTGGCTTGCCTCTGTGGGAGGCAGCAGGGCACGATAGGGCTCTGGCTAGTACCCTGGCTCCTTCCCCACCTACTCTGTGGCCTGAGAATTACTTAAACGCCAAGACCTCAGTTTCTTCACCTGTAAAATGGGGCTTATAACAGCTGCCAATCCCGTGGAGATGGCAGAAACCAAACAAGTGATTATATAGGTGCTGGGCCGTCCACAGCAGTAGGCTGGCCTGGTGAGGTGGTCAGGGCAGCCTCCCTGGAGAGGTGAGGCCAGAGACACCCACTGCAGGGGAATAGGAGACAGGGACATTCAGGTCAGAGAGAGTCCCTGAGACTGGGCAGTTTCAAGGAATTGAAAGAAATTCTGTCTTCCTGGAGACTGAGAGCGTTGGCTAGGGCTAAGCCAGAGGAGTTGGGCCTGAGGCATCCAGTGTCCAGGGGGTGACCTTGGACAGTCATTAACCCTTTCTGTGTTTCAGCGTCAGGTGAAGGAGCAAAATTTGGGGTTCTCTAGGGTCCCTCCTGGCTCTGACATTCTGTGATCTTATCAGGACCCGCTGGCTATTGCAATGCTCCAAGCATGTAGCAACTGGAATCTGCAGGGGTGCCTGATGGCTATGGGAAAGAAAGACTTTCATAGATACAGTCAGATGTGGAAGAGACAAGCATTCTGCAGGTCATGTGACCCTTCCCTTTCACAAGCCCTGTAGATTGGCGTTTAGGCACCTCTTAACTTTGGGTAACTTAGTACTTGGGATCTGTGTGTATCTCGCTCCACCTTGTGGAAATTTGGGGCATTACAGTTGCCTGTGTGGGGGCAGATGCCCGTAGATTTGGCTGATACCGCCAAAAACTGTGCTGGGTCCTTGAGCATGACCTTGTTTAACCATCAGTATAATTCTATGAGATTTATGCCTCCTTTTCTGTAGATGAGGAAGCTTAGGCTCATGTTGGTTAAGTTACCTCTCAACTAGTAAGTGTCAGAGGCTGGATTCAAACCCTTCCAACTTCAGATCTACACCCAGCTAACCACACATGGGTGTGTGATGGAGAGAAGCATGGGGGCCATGGCCAGGGTGAGTAGTCCAAATTGCCAGTTGGGACCCTGTATCTGACCAGAGGGCAGAATAGTTGAATTAGGACCCCATGGTTGCTGTGGTCACAGATGGGGGCTGTTGAAGGTACAAGATGAGGGCACTTTCCATATGTGGGGACTCTTTAAGGGGAGCCCAGGCTTCTTGTCAGCCCACATCCTTGAAAAGTTACCAGGCTCAGGAGCCCCAGGGCCAGTTCCGGGTACCCTCCCTGAGACCCCCGCCCCCAGCCTCCAGAGCTCCCAGGAGGGCCTTCCTGCTGTGGCTCAGACCTCTGACATGCTTCCAGAACCAGCCTCACTCTGTCGTCCTGAAAGGGAAGCCAGGTGCTGCCCAGACTGATACCTGATTTGGGCCTTCCTTGGACCCAGCTCTGACCCCAGCATCAAACCAAGCCCTTAAGCCCCCCTCACTCCCTCTCTATCACATGGCCCATTTATCACATGAGGAACCCTGAATTAATGGGAACCCCCTTCCCTTTGCCCCACCCCAGGACACATAGCCTGAGGCTCTCCCTACCTGAGGCTAGGCAGGAGATTTTATTTTCAAATAGCCTTATTGAGATAAAATTGACATGAGACAAAAACCACTGATTTTAAGTGTACAGTTAATCCAATGACTATTAGTAAATTTCTAGAGTTTTGTGCAACCATCCCCACAATCCAGTTTTAGAACTTTTTTTTTAAAGGTTTAATTTATTTATTTGACAGAGCACAAGAGAGCAGGGGGAAGGGCAGACGGAGAAGCAGGCTCCCCACTGAGCAGGGAGCCCAATGCCAGACTCCATCCCGGGACCCTGGGATCATGACCTGAGCCGAAGGCAGATGCTTAACCAACTGAGCCACCCAGGCGCCCAAGTTTTTAGAACTAAAAGGATCCAAGGGAGGTTTTTAATTCTTCCCCAAAAGGAGCCCCCATTAGCATCCCTTCCCTTGCTGCTGTCTGGGAAGAGGAGATGTATGTTCCTGGAGACTGGGTTCTTTCCTCTACTGTATTCTGCTCTGACTTCTAGACCTTCTGTTAGTTCTGGCTGCTTTGGCCCTTGCACAAATTGTTCAGTAGCCCGCGGGCAAGGCCTGCTTCACCTTCTCAGTGCTGCTCTGAGATGGACTGGCCATTGAGTGGGGGCTTCGGGTGGAGGGCTTCGGGTGCTCACCTTGGACTTCATCCCCATCCCCAGGAAGTGCACATACGGTTTCGCCCCACAGGGCATCTGGGAAGGCCAGTGGGCACAGGCAACAGGCCTAGGGGCTAAGCCACAAGATGAGCAACTCTCTACTGGGGCAACCTGCAGGCAGGGCAGGGGTTTAGCAGAAAGCAATGTATGTGTTTTAGCTCATTTAATTTTTGCATCTATCCATGAGGTGGGCAACCTTATTTTCCCCAATTTCCAGTTAAACCCACGAAGGCAAAGGGACATCATGTGACTTGCAAAGCTGATGCGTGGCAGAGATGATGAGAATCCGGCAGTCCGGTGGGAGAGCCTGGCTCACACCCTCAGTAAAGCTCACCAAGTGCTTAGCACACTGCCTGGCACGTGCTCATAATCCCTGGGACCTATTTTTGCCACTGCCATTGCTGGGCTGCGACGTGGTGAGGGAGGAGCCAGAGGCCTGGCCAGCCAGTGCCCTCACGACGCTCAGCGCGCAGCCGTGTCAGTTGGCCGTTTCTGGAGCCATCCAAACAGCCTCTGCCGTCCGGGTCCGGGTTGCATCCCACTGAGAGGCAGGAGGGGAGGGCTTCCCCCAGCCCCAGCCTTCAGACAGCCTCCCGCCCTGCCCTCACGTTGCACTGACAGGTTCTGCAGGGTTGGGGGGGGGGACGATGATTTGCCCAAGGTCACCCAGAGAAACTGGACTAGCACCACGTTGTTTGACTGAATCCAGTGTTCCTCTGGCTCTCAGAAACTTCCCCAGCTGATTTGCAGAGCATCCTGCATGCTGGTGCACAGAAGGGCACCTGGCGGCCCGAGCTCAACCTTTGCAGAGACTCGAATCACAGCCTACCTGATGGGCTGGGAGGAGGGGCTGGCGTCTCTGAATGGCCAGGGAAGTGGGAGCTGGGCTGTGGTCAGGTCCGATCTAATTACACAGAAGCAGGCTCCCAGTTACAGAAGGCGGTGCCTGCCAAGCCAGAGAATTTAAGGTTAATGGCAGGAAGTGCTCTGGCCCCCACTTCATGCAAGAGAGGGCACCTGTGAGACTGTCTTACTGGTCAGAGCCTCCCAGAGGCCGGCAGGGCTGCAGGCAGCCACCCTGAGAGCCAGAGGACAGGGGACGTGGGTTGTCCCCATGTTGGCATGTCTGGGTAAAGCCCCCACTATGTGTTGGTCATGTGCTAGGTCCAGCAGACTGTGAGGATCTTGGTGGGCAAGTGGGGTGGAGGGGAGTGGATACTTCATGTCAGAGACAGGGAGAAGCAGGTGTCTCGGTTCAGAATACTGCAGAAGCAGGTCTGGGGAGGATTTGAACCCAGGCAGTTTATTTGGGAGGTGATACCGGGAGACGCCAGTGAAGGAGTGAAGTTAGGCAGGGGAGGGAAGGCAGCCAAAAGTAGTGCATGATCAACCAGATGCCCTGTGGGCCACTGGGGCCTCATCCCATAGGGAGTTCTGGGAGCTGGCCAAGGACTGGTGGTCCCACCCAAGGGCAGGCCTTTTATGCACCCACTGAGGTTTCTTCCTCCAGCTCTCCTGCTCCCCCCTCCCCCGTCCACCTCTAAAGAGCAGCCAGAGGGGGCTTTCCAAAGAGCCTGTGTAAGCTACCACTGACATGGCTCTCCATGGTGCTTAGGATGACTTCCAAGCAGGTTCGAGGTGGCCTGGGCCTGGGAGGCCTGGTTCCCTACCCATCCCCAGCCTGAAGGCCCCAGCCCCCGCCCCCCATTCCATCTGCTCCTCATGTTCTCCTAGAATCCTCACTCCTCAGAGAAACCGCACTTTCTCTCCATCTCTGCAACCTTTCCCTTTTCTTCACAGCTCTTAACCCAGGTTACCAGTTTGCTTGGAGGGAGAGGGCCTGGCCTGATGGAGGCCTGTGAATGCTGGCTTGGAGGCTTCTGAGCGGGAGGGTGGGAAGGCTGATAGACAGGAAGGATAGAAAGATCAGGATCGTGACGGTTCCAAGCACTGGCTTAGGAGTCAGCTGGCACTGGGTTCAGATCTCAGCTCGCTACTGAGCTAGCCTCTTAAACAGGCCGCCCTTCCTAAGCACACGCGTGCCCTTGTTCTCAGACTCGGGCCCACGGGGGAGCCAGGCAAAGGAGGCACTGTGGTCCAGCTGGGGAAGGGAGGGACCCATGTGAGGCACTAACACATCCCACAGCAGAATGCAGGCTGTCAGCAAGAGCCTGCAGCCTCGCTGTGCTGGCCCGGTAGTTCCCATGGCAACCCTGCATGACGTCACAGCCAGGGGATGGAGCCCAGGACACCAAGGCCATCCTCACCAATGGAGGGGAAACGCACTGAGCCATCAGGGTGAACTCTGCACGTAGAGACTGTCCAAGTACTTTGGCATTTTATACACACTAACATCCACATTTGCTGACCCACCCATAGTCATCAAGGAGGACCCCCTGCAGGAAGCAGCACTTCCACTGGGCTTCACCGGGGAAAATGGAGTGGAGGGTAGAGACCCAGGGTCTGCCCGAGGCCAGCTCAGGATCATGCCGCAGCTCTGGCCAGCCCCTCAGAAGCCCCCGGCAGCCCCGAGCCAGGTTGCCCGTGGTCAGGACATTGGTGCCTTCATTCAGCAAACACCTGCTGTGCCTTGCCCTGGGTGAGGCCTGGGGAGACCAGGCTTGCCTCCTGCGGCCTGCCGTGGAGGGGAGGAGACAGCAAAGACATCGTAGTAATGTAAGAACTACAAAGGAAAAGAGGGTGCCATGCCAGGCCAGGTTCTGGAGGCGTCAGAAGGAGAGAAAGTCAGAGGGAGGCAGAGCCCAGGACAGCATCAAGCCAGCGTCTCTGTTCCCAGAATTCATGACAACTCTGCCAAGAGAAACAGCCCCTCAGGAGACTGTCAAACCTGCCCTTGCGTGAGGCCGGGCTGTCCTCGGGCTGCAGACCCAGCCTGGGCCTGCTGGAGGCTCCCTTCCGTGGCAGAGCCTCCAAGAAGCTGCCCAGGGAAACTCGTCTGCCAGGGCGCTCTGGATAGGCCACATTAGAGTCAGAAACCACCGCCTCCCTGAGTGGGTGGTCGGGGACACTGCACCGCATGTCTTAGCCAGGGTCCCCTTCCTCACACGAGAGCTGAAGTTGTAACCTCCCCAAGAAAGTGTCTACAACTCGATGGTGTTGTATGGTGTTGACCCCAAGTCTTTGCCTCCATCTTACCTTTTCCCTACCTACTCCTAATTTAGCATATCTGGATTTTAAGGTGTCCTTACAGCCACAGGTGGTAAATGATTGGAGCACTAGACTAAGACAGCTTGGGCTCACTAGCTGTGTTACTTTAGGCAAGTTACATACCCTCCCTGATCCTCCATTTCTCTTCTGTAACATGGAGGAAATAAGAGAATCTACCACATAGGAGTGTTGTGAGAATAAAATGAGCTGGTATATGTCAAGGGCTTAGTTTGGTAGCTGGTCTTACGTAAATGCTTGAAAAAGTACCATTCTCGTCAATTACAGTATAATAATAATAACAGCAATAATAGCAGTATCCCCCCTTCCCCCAACACACACACCCACACACATCTTTGGGAAAGAAGGGTTCACTCAGTGTGGGAGAGCTGTTCAGTGGTGACGCCTACTAAGGCCTGACCCACCCCCTGCCTCCCCCTCCCCATTCCCCTCCATGCTCTGGGGTCCAAGGGCTCAGGCCTCCTCCAGGGCCACAGAGGACTTCTTGGCAGCAGACGCTCAGGTGTCATTACAAAGCAGAGGATGAAGGTGGTGGCCCAGGGCTGGCCCACAGGGATCTATAATGGGTGTCCTGGAGAGCAGTGAATTCACTGGTTGGAGCCCGGCTGACCCAGAGGAGAGAGCACGTTCAATGCCGGTAGGAGGGCTGGAGCAGGAAGCCGGTACCCAGGGCTCCGGCTTGCTCGTCCGTGGCATGTGGCGTGCAGGCCTGTCTGGGGCCCGGAGCTGGAGGCCTCTCTGCAGAAGTTAAGAGGGGCCCAGTCCTTGATTTTTTCAGTCAGGGAAACCAAGGCACAGAGAGAGGGCCATCCCCCAGGTTATGCTCTGGTTCAGATAGAGTTGAACCTGAAACCCAGGTCTTGGGGGCCCCCCCCCACCACCACGTTGGGCAGCCCGGTTTGGTATCTTTCGAGACTCCTGGGTCCACCCTCTCTCTCACATGCTGCTCAGGGGAGGCAGTAGTTGAGGAAGTGCCCTTGGGAAGCCCCCAGCCTGCTGTGGGCCCAGGTTGGCCCGGAGCATCCCAAGTTCCCTGGGCCCAGAGTGTGCTGAGTGTGGCAGCTGCCTGTTCCTTCATGGAGCAACACTGCTTGGCCAGCTATGAGGGGGACCCACACTTGGCTGTCACCCCTGCTGCCTCCAACCAATGAGGGCCAAGGCCCCCGGGAGGCCTGGCAGCCTGGCAGCAGCTGGGCTTCCTGGGGAATAGGAAAATCTAACAGCCACATAGATGGGGCTTGAACCACTCAGCTCTGCCACCCACCAGCCACATGGTCTTGGCGAAGTGGCTTTCCCCACCCTCCCTCCCCCCCAAGCCTGGGTCTCTTCGTCTCTAAACAAGCACTCCAAGCCTTGGCCCACCCCGCTAGGGCCAGCCAGGCCCGTCTCCCCACGTCCTTCCCAAGCTGCTCCGCCCCCACCCCGAGCCACTGGGCCTGTGCGGGGCTCTGTGACTGGGCGGTGGGGCCAGTGGGCTGTGCAGGGGGCTCAGGCAGTCTCGCCTTTATCGAGCCTGCTGGCCCCCAGGTACTTCACAGGCATCAACTTCTTTTGTCCTCCAGCGATCCAGTTAGGCGGGTGCTATTGGGCTCTTCAGTTTGCAGAGCAGAAATGAAGACAGAGACCCTCAGAACGATCTGGCAGCGCTGGGATCTGAAGACAGGCAGCTGCATACATATGCATCTCCCGCACGAGCCGCGTTCAGCTCAGTGGTCTAGCCCACACTGTCCAATGTACTGGGCAGTGCACTGTGGCTATTTAAATTAAAATTTGTATTAGAGCAGATTATCAGTTCTCGGGTCATACTAGCCACATTCCAAGTGCTTGACAGACACGATGGCAGTGCCCACCAGATTGGCCAGTGCAGATGGAGGCCATTTCTATCGGTGATCACCATTCTATTGGGCCGCTCGGGCTGGGGCACCACTAGGTGTTGGGGACAGAATTGGGACACTCGGTGCCATGGGGGGTCAGAATCACAATGGACTTTCTGGGCTGGAATGTTGTGAAACACTGGAGAGGGTGGGAGGGCGCGTGAGGAGGCCATGAGCACAAATAGCCTTGCTTCCCCGCTGCTCACTGTGTGGCTCCAGGCAGGAACAAGCAGAGCTGGGCCTTGGAGGCTCCTGGGCGTCTGTGGGAAGCAGAGAGCCCTTGGCCTAGCTCGAAGTTAGGCCAGGGCTGGGGAGTGAGTGGCCTAGAGCCGGGGGCCAACCTGGAGGTCTGCTCAGCAGTGCGGCCCCAGTGTGTATCACACACACACACACACACACACACACACACACACACAGATCATGCACACTTCTGCAAAAGGGGCCACTATAGTGTGGACCGAAGCAGTCTTCTGTCTTCCCCGAAACAAGTGCCCATCCCACGGGCTACACAGGGAAAAGCAGAACCAGATGGAAACCGGACTGTCTGTCACGGAGCTTGGTGCTGCCACCTTCTAGGGGAAGACCTTTTGTTACACGCATCACCCCTGGGTTTCTCCCATCAAGTTTCTTCTAAAATCTAAGCCATGTGCCTTCACTTGAGTCCAGCCCCAGGTGCAGGTCCTGCCCACCCCCGCCCCAGGCAGACAGCCTCCCTGAGGTCTCCTCACCCTCTGCTCCTAGCACACACACGACCACACGCCAATACACACACATACACCCCCACACACGCACGCAAGATCCCATATCTGTTCCTGCCCCTGCCCCTTTGCTCACCTCCTCCTTTCCACCTAAACCTCCTTCCAGCCTCTGCTCTTTTTTTTTTTTAAAGATTTTATTTATTTATTTGAGAGAGAGAATGAGATAGAGAATGAGATAGAGAGAGAGAGCACAAGCAGGGGAGCGGGAGAGGGAGAAGCAGACTCCCCGCTGAGCAGGGGAGCCCGACGCGGGACTCAATCCCAGGACTCCAGGATCATGACCTGACCCGAAGGCAGTCGCTTAACCAACTGAGCCACCCAGGCGCCCGCCTCTGCTCTTTCTAATATTCATCTTTCAAGGCTAGCTCTAGAGCCCCCTCTTCTAGACAGCCCTTCCCAACTGCCCCAGACCCCTCTGACCTCCCCTTCCCAGGAAATTCCTATACAACAAATCCTTTTGACCGGGATATCAAATCACAAAGTGACTGTATGTTTTCTTTTCCCGCGTGTTTGTCTTGTCGCTCCCAGCTAGACAGTGTGCTCTGTGAGGGCAGAACTCTTGTGTCTTCTGCTCAGACACAAGACTGGGTTGGGTCTCAGTTAAGACATGGACAGCTGGGTGGACAGACAGACAAATGTCCTTGGAGACAGACCAGGAAAGCCTGCAAACATGGAAGACCCCCTCTGCCCTCCTCTCTCCAGGACCTTTGCCATTTTGTCACTGCCCCTTCCAGAAGTCCAGGGAGACCCACAGTCAGGCAGCAGAGGGTGCCAAGGCTCAGGCAGCCTGTGGGAGGCTCACAGCACTCTGCAGCCAGAGGGCTGAGCAGCCTCATTTTCCCTCGAGGAAACCAGCTTTGTGCCTGCACCCCCGCCTCCCCCTCCTCCACAGACTGCTCATCAGCTGCCATCCAGGTGGGACTTCTTGGCATGCACACAAGTAGAGACCCAGGCCCATTGTTTCCAGGGTCCTGAGCTGGCCCCCTGGGCAATAGGGCCAGAGCCTCATGAAGTCCATACCCACAAGGGTGGGCCCGTCAGCAATTCCTATATCCTGGCCACCATCCACACTCCATCGAGCCCCTGCTGTGAAGTCAGGCTCTCGGCCAGGTTCTCTCCACGTGCCAGGTTCTGTTTTAAGAGCTTTGCACATGGTCTCACGTCATTCCCACCACAAACGTAGGGTATTTATGTCTCCCTTTGACAACTGAAAGTCCAGAGAGGGTAAGTGACTTGCCTGTGTCACCGAGTGGCAAGTGGCTGAGCCAGGCTTCACCCCACCCACACTCTTAACCCTCTGCTCCGAGGCCTGGACACAGTGGAATTATCCGCGGGCTGGCAGCATGCTCAGGGCCTTTGCCCAACACGGTGAGTCCAGCCAGAGAAGACAGATAGACAGCGCTTTGTCTTTTTGCTGTGGATGGAGCTGCGGCAGAGATGCTCTGGGATGTTCGGCAGATAAGCACAAGGCCGGGGAGGTTTCTGGGCTGTGCCGTAGCCCTGGCATGGACCTCTCTGAGACTCAGCCTGGGGGGCCCCCAAGACCCTTTCCCTCCCCAGGAATTTGGCTTTTTCGCCCAGGGCAGGAATTCCGGCCTCTCTGGACTAGCCACATGGCCACAATGGGGCCCATTCTCGGGACCCTGGAAAACACATCCTATGGAGAAAGGACGGATTCTTGTCAGACACAAGGGCCCTCAGTGCCCCAGTTTACATCAGGGCACAAATGGGGGTAATGAACAGCATTCATCCCCCCCTGTCTGTCTTTCCTGGAGGTCGCTGCCCCGCAGGACCATTCCGTTCAAAGGCTCTGAAAAGCCAGAACAGAGACCCAGCTAGGGGCTAAGCCGGGTGGGAGATTCCCCCAGCCGTCCCCCGACCTCAGCTGACCTGAAGTGCCTTTGCCCAGACCCTCCTCTCTCAGCGTCTGGACCAACATGCTCTGCCCCACTGCATTGGTTTCACAGAGAATCAACAGGCTGTGCGGGCACCTGGAAGTACCCTCCCGTGAGGGC
This sequence comes from Neomonachus schauinslandi, assembly GCF_002201575.2. Classification (NCBI taxonomy): domain Eukaryota; kingdom Metazoa; phylum Chordata; class Mammalia; order Carnivora; family Phocidae; genus Neomonachus; species Neomonachus schauinslandi. The sequence continues at coordinate 129,276,706 of NC_058408.1, read as the reverse complement.
TGGGAAATGGGCCCCGAACCTTCATTGGTCACTGTTGTCAGTGTCACTTTTTCTGCCATAGTGACACATTTCCCATCACAACCCAATACAGATGAGTAAGTAGGTGGACATCCGAAACAGGTTTCACAAGACAATGCTGACCTCACCATGACGGACGTCATCGTTTCATCTATATTTTTAAAATGCTTATTGGGACACACCAGGTTGGTTTCAGAACTCAGTACGGGGTCACAGCCTGTGACTTGAAAGCCGTTAGTTTGAAGCGGCCTGCCCAGGTGCACCAGCCGCTGGGGCAGAGCTGGGCCCAGAACCAGGATCTATTGATGTCAGTGCCAGAATTGGCATTAGCTCTTTCCCGTCCTGCCCCCGACCGCCTGCCTCGCCTCTTAACAAAAATCTTCCTCCAGTCACACTCTGACCACATCCCTCCCTGACTCCGAAATCTTCTGGATTTCACGGGGGGACATCGACCCCACCCCACCCCTTCCCCGACCCCCTCCGGCCTGGCCTTTCCCTGCCCGTCCATCTGCTTACCCACCCTCCCCAGTTCAACTCCTCCTGTTTGGAGCTGCTTGTTCCTGGTTCTAGAGCCTTCCACTACCCTCTGCTCTCTCCATGGATCCAAATACCTCTGATCCTTCAAGGCTCAGCTCAAAGCCCACTGCTCCTGGAAGCCTGTCTTAGATGTTCCGTGACTCCGGGATCTCTCTTTTTTCTGCACTTGGAATATAACCATTCCTGTGCCTCTTGGAATGTCTCAGAATGTTAGGTTTCTCACTGTGCTGGTTAGTTCTCTTCCCCCAACTTCACCCTAAACTCGCAGGCCAGAGCAGGTCGTTTCTCCTGTGCCTGCCCAGGCCTTCACAAGCAGCCTACGGCAGGAGCTGAAAACATGCTCAGGGGCGGATAATGTCAGTCAAGATCATTGTTACACATCTCACGGGCTCCGTGTCACTGCCCTGGCCACGGTTGCATACCCTCACTCCAGCCCCCCGAGTCCAGGCCCCACCCAGGTCCCCTGAGACCCTGGGCTCTCAAGGTCACCCCCAGAGCCAGCCGGCTGGCCAGCCAGCAGGCCTCTCACGCAGTTTCAAGCAGCAGCAGGCCCTGCAGACGGGCGTCCTGGGCCGAGCGGCCAATGTCAGCCAGCAGACAGGAGGGTGAGAACATCAGGCTGGAAGTTCCTGCGTGCGTGTCCTCCTCTGTCAGGGCACTCTCTAATGGGAGCAAGAATGGGAGGGAGAGGGGGTGGCAGGCAGCAGAGGACTCAGAGTTCCACCTGGCAGGGACTCAGCGTCCTTCCACAGAGCTGGCCTGGCCAGACCCTCAGCGGCTCTCCTACCCCGGGGGATCCCTGACTGGCAGGACCGCCGCCTCCTTTCCCCAGCAAGAACCTGTCCCTGCTGCTCCTGCATCCCCTTCTTGCAGCCCACTCCCCGGCGGGCCTCAGGGTGGGGAGGACCCCATCAGCAATGTCACTTCAGCTTCGGGAGGCTGGGCAAACCACGGAAGCCCTCAGGAGCTCAGTCTTCCTATTCATAAAATGGGTTACCACCACCCCTGCCTGTTTCCAAGCCCTGAAGGTCACATGGGTTCCAGGAACTCTCAGGGGAGGGCAGAGAGTGGGACGGCATGTGCCAAGATAGGTGACCAGTAGGTAGGAATTGTTAACTGCCTTTCCTGCCCCCCACCTCCGGCCTCATGCGCTTTGCTGTCTCCAGCCCAGCCCCTTCACTAGAACGTCTGCAGGAGGAGAGCAGCGTGTCTCACCCAGAGAAATTAAAGTGGGAAAAAAGGGGGGGAAAGTAAGCTGACCCACCTTTCAGCCATAGCATGAAAATGCAGGACCTTCATGTCTTGTGGCTTGGGGCTCAGAGAGTAGGCCACTCTGGGAGGTTAAAGGCACCTGATAAGTGAGCCCAGGCATGCCAATTCCTAGGGGTCAGTGTCTCCCTGAAAGTATGGTTGTAGCCAGACGAGCCCTGTTCAGACGTTCATTGTGTGGAAAAGGGCTCTTCCTGGGTGGACCGCGCTCGGCAGAGAGCAGGCTTGTTTGGTGTCTGTGAAAGCGCAAAACTCTGCAAACGGGGCTGGAGTTGCCCCTGCTTGGTACTGTGCTGCCAGCATCATGGTGATGTCCAAGTTTAAACAGGACTTTGCCATTTGGCTAGCAACTGAGGTGGGGTCAGTTCCAGGTGTGAAAGACTAATAACAAGGACAATTTATATGGCATTTTCTGGGCCAGGCACTACGCAAGCCCTTTTATGCATACTGTACATTTCATCTTCCCTAAATCTTAAGGTACTGTTATTATCCCCATTCTACAGATAGAGAAACAGAGGCTCAAGATGGCCACCCAGCCAGCAAGTAGCAGAGGGTTGAACTGGGCTCTCTCTGCTTCCGGAACCTGTCCCCTGCACCCTAGAGGCAGGGACAGGAGATGAACTGTTTATATCCCGAGATTGTGGGGGAGGGGATGGGGGAGGCCTCAGGAGTCTGAGATGAGGGAGGGGTACAGTGCTGTGTTGGAGGAACTCCACCCCTCTCCCCCCCAGCCAGGCCAGACCTATGGACCAGAGGCTGGCCAACTGTCCCAGTCTGCCTGGAATGGCCGGGTCACTGTACCTGGGGGCTTAGTCATCCTCAGTACCAGTTGTGGAGAAGGCTGAGTGGCCTGTTGGGACCAGGTCAGGATACAGCCTGGGAGCCTTTGCAATTACATTAGCTTCTGGCGGCACTAGAGGGAGACTGGCCTTCCCCTCCCCTTCTGCTTCCTGCGGCTCCCTGGGATATAGTGATTCAGCAGCAAGTTGCAAGGAGGCTAGACTGTGACCTACCTGAGTGGAATCACCAGCAGGGTGGGGGCTGTCAGCACCAGCTCTGGGCAAGAATTGGAGCAAGGAGGGGAAGAATGGGAGGCGGTCTTGAGTTGTTAGGGAGCTGAACCCCGGCAGAGGGTCCTGCAGTCCTGCCCGGGCCAGGACTGACTGCAGGGCAGCTGGAGGTGGCCAGGCCCTGCCTTTCCCCCGCCCGTGCCCTGATATGTGAGGGATGGGGTAGTCCCAGCCACTGGGTACCTAAGCCGCTTCTCAGCATATCCAGCGCCTGAAAATACGAAATGGCTTCGTTCAAAGGTGCCCAACCAGAAACTTGCAAGAGGTTCCCTCTTAGGGCCAGGTCTGCTCGGGCCGGAGGCCAGGTACCCTGTGCCGGCCACTCCCACCATTCAGTCAGAGCTCGGCCACCCCCACTGACCCAGGTGCTTCTCTGGGTCAGACATTCCCCTCCCTTCCTTGCACCCATGGCTCTGGGGTGGCAGTGTTTGAGGATCTGAGCGCCAAGGCCTGGGTTCTCCGTGCCTAATCCCAGCCTTGCCGCTACTCATTGTGTGACCTTGAACAAGTTGTCACTTCTCTAAGCTTTGCCCTCCTCACCTGTAAGCCGTGGAAGCCACACATCCTGCAGAGGGGTCCCGGTGGAAAGGGCTTATACTTCCGTTAAAGGACAGGCCAGCCGGGGATCTGTCTGGAAGCTTCTTTGGCACTGCAAGCACATCGTTCTTAGGAAGCAGAAATGTTTCTTAGCGGTGGCTGGGGTCCTGATGGAGACTGCAGTGCCCCCTGGTACCACTCCTGCCTGCCTGTCAGGGTTGTAGCGAAGGGATGGAGTTCTCGGCCAGCACTTGTCAAAGATGCAGACAGTGTGGTTGGCTGGAGTGGGGCTCCACGTCTGAATTTGTAACCAGCTCCCCAGATGAACCTGTTGAATAACCAAGCTGAGTATTGCTGCCTGGGCACCTGGAAATTACGTCCCTCTCCCACTCCCAAGCCTCGGTGTGCTCCTGTCACCCGAGAATGACCTGCCTGCCTCCCTTCTTGGTGCTGTTGACAAGCTCAAAGCGAATCCTGGGCAGCCGGCAGCTGCACAAACGAGAGAGGAGGAAGGTAGGTGGCTATGGCACTGTGAGGAAGCCACGTCCGCCTGGGCCACCGGCAGCCAGCAGATGGTCAGCGGGCCATTGTGGTCCCAGGCCCCCGAGGGCTTCTCCTGCAGGACCCGCAGGAACATAGCGGAGCAGGGAGGCACCTTTCCCTTTCCCAGGCCTCCCTCATTCTGGACAAAAGCCTGAGAAATGAGTTCCTCCCCGGGAGTGGCAAGTTGGCTGAGCAGTACATAGCCACCATGTGAGCTTCAAGGGGCCCAGCCAGGCACTCTGGGACACAGTCTCTCCTGGTCTTCCCTTCTGTCCTAGAGAGATGAGCATGCCCGGACTGCCAGGTCAGGGTGGGGGGGCGAATGGGAACTCCCCACCTTCCTAACTCCTCTTGGAGGCAGGTTTAGCAGGTCCTCCTCTGCCCCATCCACCCTACCATTTCCATTCTTGGCAGGTGGGTATATATACCACTGCTCTTTCCAAGTTGGATGACCTTGGGCAGTGGCTGAGCTTCTGTTTCTTCATCTGTAAAATGGGGGTGATAGGACCTTCCTCTTAGTGTGGATGTGAGGATTGAAAGAAGCATGGAATACTAAGGGAGTTCTCAAACTGAGATGGGCAGGTAGGGGGAAGGTATCAGAAATGCAGGTTCCTGGGCCTCAGCCCCAGCTTTCTGATTCACTGGGGGTCTGAGCCCAAACTTTAGAAAACTTAGGAGCCTAGGAGAGGTGGAACCCCTCACCCTTGGCTGTGCAAGCAAATCACGTTGGTGCTTAACTCCCCAAAAGCTCAGGCTATACCCCTAGGCCTCCAGAATCAGAATCTCAGGGCATCTCCATGAGGTTGACCCTCTTTCTTATGAACCTGCCGTTCCTTCCTCCACAAAATCATTTCTTTCCAGCAGACCTAACCAGCCAGTTCGCTTAGACCAAAGTCCAGCAATTGGCAGTTTCTTTGATCCCCCAGGGAAAATAAAGGCATTTCCTCTAGTCTCCGGATAGACCCCCAGCCCGCCTCTCCTGAGCCCTCCAGGAGCCTTCAGCCTTTCAGAGGCCTGTAACGCTCGGCTCCCCGAGGATTGGTGAATGGAAGCGGTGGTGGGAGGGGCCAAAGGCAGAAACAAGGGCAGGGTTTGGGAAATAACGTGGTCTTGAGTCTGGATTAAGTCCGTGCTGGAGGGCCGGGCAGGCCCCAGCCTGGGGTAGTCCAGGGCAGGTTAATGGAGGCTGGGAGGTGTTGAGTTATTGCTATTAACGAGATCTGAACCCAGTACTCACTCAGAAGCTCAACCTCCATTCTTACTATTCCTAGCCTCACAGTTAACCCTTGCATTGTGCTGTGCCCTCCCTCACCGCTGCTGAATCCGTTTCCCAGCCTGAGCCTTTAAGGTGAAAGACATATCTGTTCAATATTCAGCCTACAGCCAATATATATCCGCACCTACACCGGGCCCAGGGGAAGTAATGGGAGGAGTCAAGCCACAGTGTGACTTCAGGGAGCCTGGGGTCTAGGACAGGGGCAGACTTTAATTAAGGGTCACACAAATCTGTAATTATGCAGAGGAGAGGAGATGGGGAGGATGTTGAGGAAGACACGCTGAGGAGGTGACATTTCAGTCGTGACTGGAAGTCTGAGTGGGCATGAGCAAGCGTTGCAAAGAACTGGGAAGGGAAGCTTCTGTAGGGGAGGGGAGCGGGCGCCCGGGGCCTCAGTTTCCCTATTTACGAAGTGTGTGAGAACCTGCCCCGCCCTCCCCCACCCGCTGAGGACCGGGAAGGTGCCCACCGAGCCCCTCCCGTCTGGCCGGCCG
>NC_058408.1:129214429-129270562 GCF_002201575.2 Neomonachus schauinslandi | reverse complement strand
AGGGCTGGCGCGGCGCGCAGTGCGTGCGGCTGCGGAGCGCGCGGCTCGCGGGCAGCCAGATCACATGAGCAGTGGTGCCGGGGACCGTCTGCAGCCTGCCCGTGGGCGCCCCGCAGCCGCAGCCCCGCAGCCCCGCGCCCCTGCCCGGCCCTAACCATGTCTGTCTGTTGTTGCTTCTTTTTCAGGGACTATGGCAGTTCCAAGAGGAAATCAGGTAAGGGAGCCTCCGGGCGTTTTTCCTTCCAACCTCCCCTCCCGCTTCGCGCTCGCGCTCTCGGATCCTGCAGAGGACTTTCTGGGGTCTTGTCCTTGCCGGCCGCTTGCCGGCCGCTCCCGCGGGGCGGTGTTCCCTTCAGGTGTCCCTCTCCCCAGCCCATGGCCCCTAAGCTCTCTGGTACTCATTCCTTCTCCCACCGAGCCCCTCAGGCTCTCCCCGGGTTCTCCCGGTGGGAATGCGGGTGGGTGCATGGGAGGGTGTGGGGGTGTCTCGTGAAGGGCCCCCGCAACGCTGGCAGCCAGATCCTACCCCCCTCCCCCCGTGGGCTGCGGTGCCTATTGCTGGGCACTGCTGTGACTTCTCCTTGGGTCCTTCCGGTGGTGTGGCGGTGATGAGGGGGTTAACAGAGACGCAGGGTTTTTCCCTTGCGAAGGTGAGATCCTGGACTGAAAAGGGGGTCCTACTTGAGTGGCTGTGAGTTTTTAACGCCTGCAACGCAAACCTCCTTTTCCCCCAGCTCTGAGCGCTTTCTCATTGCTGCGGGGGTGGGGGCTCTACGTGGTGGCAGCAGAGGCCTGGATGGGAGCGGGCCCACCGGCCCTGGCATTGGCCTGACAGGTGCCAGGGTCCACCCAGAGTTTGCGAAAGGGGTGGGAACAGGGAGAGAGGCGGGGCAAGTCTTCGGACGCTGGGTGCTGGGCGCTGGGCGATGTGGCTGGGATCAGAGAAGGATTCTCTCCGGGTGGGGGAGGCGGGGTTCTGCACGTGCCTGGGTGTGGGTGACGCACAGTTCATTGGGGGAGGGTGGTCCCTAGGAGTTAGGGTGTGTGTCTGGCGGCGGGGGGGAGGGGGGAGGGCGGCAGACTTAAGCGATCTGTGTTGACATGTGTGTTGCCCTTATTTATGGGGGTGGTGAGTTATGGGACCAGCAGCCATCTGGGGGTTCTTGGCCCTCGGGGATGTGGGAGTATGTATAAACACGTGGCTCAAGTTATTGGTTCCCGAGGGGAGATATCTGTTGAAGCGCCTTGACCTGTGGATCAGCAGAGGTGTGTGTGCCCATGTATGAGGAATAGAATGTGAATTGGGGTAGGTGTAATTGTATGTTGTGTGTGTTTCTGAGTATGGGTTGCTATGTTTTGTGTGTGCAAGTGCTTGCTTATATGTTTATAGGGACCAGGAAAGTTGTGCCCTGGTGTATGTACTGGGGGGCATGTGTGTATAGGTGGGGTTGTGTATGGACATGCTTGGGTCTTCATAGTTGTATGCCGTGAGGGTACGTTTACTCCTTAGGGCACACAGGTATTGAAGTGTGTGTGCCAGTGTGTTGGGATGTATCTTCTTAGAGCCTGTGTTCATGTGTGTTTGTGTCCCTGTTTGGGAGGTGTCTGGTGTGGGAGGAGACGTATGTGTGCACGTTCCTGGCAGCTGGGCAGGGGGGGTGTCTCAGGTCTGCCCACCCACTGGTGCAGAAGGGTATTTCCTGCGTGAACAGGATGGGAAGGCTGCATTAGGAACCTGAGGAATTGCGTACTGCATATGGGCCCCAGCTGTCACTTGCAGTCAGAGCCCTGGGAGGGAGAACTGGGAAGGAGGGGCACACTTGGGAATGTGTCACATCACCCCCCCCAACCCCACCCAAGAACTTGCTTGGGCCTCAAAGGTATAGTGTCCTGTGCCTGGGCTCAGATTCTGCTCTGTGTGACCTTGGGCAAGTTTCTAAACTCTGCCTCAGTTTCCTCATTTTCTACAAAGATGACAATAGTATCCACCTCACACGTAGCAGTTTAAGTAAGTTCATGTGGGGGCGCCTGGGTGGCTCAGCCGGTTAAGCGACTGCCTTCGGCTCAGGTCATGATCCTGGAGTCCCGGGATCGAGTCCCGCATCGGGCTCCCTGCTCAGCGGGGAGTCTGCTTCTCCCTCTGACCCTCCTCCCTCTCATGCTGTCTCTCATTCTCTCTCTCGCAAATAAATAAAATCTTAAAAAAAAAAAATTTAAAAAAAAAAAGTAAGTTCATGTGGAATAGTCCCTAGGACGTAATAACTACTATACAAGTATAAGTTTGTCATCATCAGTATTTTCTGAAGCCCTGGGACCTTGGGTGAGTCCCTTCTCTACTCTGGGTCTCAGTTTCCCCTCTAAAAAGTCAAGGGCTGGCTCAGATAACTTCTCAGGTCCCCCTACCAAGGCTCAGGTTCTATGCTGCTTCCTAAATAAGGCAGGGCCCCACCTAGGCTGCTTCACCCAGGGCAAGCCTCCCCTGGTTTCTCTGCCTTCTACTCTCAGGCCAGGAAAAGGATGGAGAGAGAAATTTAATTTATGTTGGCTTATGATAATGGCCACTTAGTGTCATGGTTAAAAGTGCAGCTCTGAAGCCAGACAGCAGTAATATCCAGTCTTGCTTTTCTCCTCTGAGACCTTGGGCAGATTTCTTACCCTCTCTGTGCCTGTTCGCTCTTCTGTACATTGGGGACGATATTCATACCCACCTTGTAGTGGTTAATTTTATGCGTCATTGGAGGGCCATGGTATTTAGATATTTGGTGAAGCATCATTCTGGGTGTTTCTGTCAAGGTAGTTTTTGGATGAGATGAACATCTAAATCACTGGAGTTTGAGTCAAGCAGATTACCCCTCATAATATGGGTTGCCCTCATCCAGTCAGTTGAAGACCTTAATAGAACAAATGCTGACCTCCCCTCAAAAGAAGGAATCCTGCTACCAGACTGCCTTTGGACTTGAACTGCAACTCTTCTCCGAGTCTCCAGCCTACCATCCTATCCTACCCCAGATTTGGGCTCACCAAGCCCTCATGATCACGTGTGCCAATTCCTTAAAATAAATCTCTTTCTCTCTATATATATACACATCCTGTTCTGTTTCTCTGGAGAACACTGACTAATACACACCTCATATGGTTATAATGAAGATTGTACAAACTAATATACGCAAGCATGCTTAGAACACTGCAACCTAGAAAGCTCTCCCAAAGTGCTAGCTCCTATTATTTATTGAGGATCCCCTAGGGGCTGGCAACTTCACATATGTTTTCTCATTTGCTGCCCAAGAGGCTCATTGCATGTGGGCGGTGGGATTCCCATTTTACTGATGAGACACTGAGGCTCTGAGAGGGTGGCTGCCTCCAGTCCGTGGCCAAGTGAGGATCTGAGTCCATGTTCAGGGCTCCAGCCTGCTCTGTAATGAAGTTCGCGGAGCTTCCCAGAGTCACTCCAGGCAGCAGTGTGTGCACAGAGAACATGGATGCTGTTCCCTGGTCATCCCTTTTCACCTGTTAGTTCCCAAAGCCCCAGTTCCTCCTCCTCTGAGGGGTCTCTTATTGAGCGCAGATCCAAGACTTGAAGCCAGGCCTGGGGAAGGTGGAGTCAACAGCAAGAAAGTTCTCAGGCAGCTTACAGCCTCTTAGAAGAGGCAGGACCGGTGACCCTGAGACTGGCAGGCAGTGTAGCCTCAGTCTTCTCTCTGCTCCCTCCTTCCCTCTGCTGAACCTGCTCCTCCCCACATCTCCACCATCCATGCTATTGCTCTGGCCCAGCATCAAGAAGTGGCCCTTGACCCCTCCCTTTCTCTCCCCTGCCAACCCAACCTCCTCTGCCATCACACCATGATGGAAGCTCCCTTCTGTTCAGGAAGACCTCAGCTTCCTTCTGGGTCTGTCTGCTCCCACCCTTGCCCCTCCACATTGTTCTCCACACCACAGCTAGAGTGAGCTCTTCAAAGCAAGTATCAAATCATGTGCTTTTCTGCTTAAATTGCCCCATCCCACCCAGAATAAGCTCTTTAATCCGGCTTACAGAGCCCTGTGTGCTTTAGCCCCTCGCCTGCTGTCCCGCCCCAGGCTCTACCCACCCCCAACATGCCCGCCCCTGCCCCCTCTGCTCTGTCATACCACTCAGCTTCCCTTCCTTAAACACAGCAAGCTCGTTCTCTTCACACAGCGCATGCTGTTCCCTCTGCCTGGAATGCCGTTCCCTGATCTTTCACACGGCTGCCCCTTCTTAACATTTCAGCTTAATTGTCACCTCAGAGAAGCCCCGATTCTCTGGTGTTTAGCTGCCCCCTCCCATCACTGTATGCATCATGGACCACACTCTCTCTCGTGGGTGTTCTTGTGTATGATCTGCGTCCCACCACCTTGAGAGGGAAGGCCTTGCCGCAGGGCCTGCACTAGGAGCGGGGTCCCCTCGTGCTGGCTGAAGGAGCAGCTGGGTCAAGGAGCTCACACGTGCGTGGATGAGACTGCAGGTCTGGACAGAGAGCTCCCTGCAGCCTCAAATCAGGGGAAATTATCTGGGAAGAGGAGCAATTTTGCTGGTTGGGGGCAGAGAACAGGCAACTTTGGTGATCAAGGGACAGCACTTGGGCAAAGGTGGGACAGCAGGACCGAGCATGGCTTGTTCGGAGACCGGAGACTTCAGCTGGCCTTATTGAGCACCAGCAGCTGTAGGTTGGGTACTGTGTCGGGTGTCATGGTTATAGGGATGGGTCTTTCTGTCCTCGAGAAGTTTGCAGTCTGCTAGGGTGATGAAGTGTATATATCTAAGAATGTCCTGTTAGAGGGAAGCAAAGAAGTGACATGGGTACCTGAAGAAGAATACTCCAGGCCAAAGGCATAAACAGTGCAAAGGCCCTGGGGTGGGAGCATGCTTGCTGGCCTGCTCGGGGCATGGCAGGGAGGTTTGTGGCTGGGGTGGAGAACAGTGGAGGGCAAGGTAGGGGTAGAAGGTGAGAGCAGAGAGGTAGCTCTGGGTGGGGGAAGCAGCACAGACCATGTAGGGCTTTGCACGTAGGGCTTTGCAGGCCATTTCAAGGGTTTTGACTTTTCACTGTGAGTGAGATGAAGAGCCATTAAGGGATTCTGAGGAGAGTGGGGGCATGATGTGACTTAGATCTCGGAAGGATTCTTCTGACTGGTGGTGAGTGGAGATGGACCAGGAGAGGAGATAGGTGAGAGGTCGTGAGAATTCCAGCAGCAACAGAGGGTGAGCTGCGTGGCTGGATTTCGATGATTGTGTGAGCGGTTCCTGTGGGTGCTGGGGAGCGGCAGTCAGCCCCGCCTGCCAGTCCTGTGGCCTTGGGCCGACCCCTCCAACTGAGCTCGGCTGCCTCACCGGTCCTGTTGTATTGGTCAGGGTGCAACTAGAGAAACCGACCCAGGGGGAGCTACGCATCAAGAGGTTTCTCTCAAGGACTTGGCTTACATGATGGTCGGGGCTGGCTTTGCAAGTCCGAGGTCCAAGGGCAGGCCAGGGCCACGGTCTACAGGTCTTCCGTGAAGCCTCGGCTCTGCTCTCAGAGCCCTTCAGCTAATTGACTCAGCACCCACCCCCTGCCAAGTAGCTAGGATAATCTCACTCAAAATAAACTAATAACAGACTTTGTTACAGCTGCAAAATACCTTCCGCAGCAACACCTAGAGTAGTGAGTGGTGGGGTAACCGGGAACTGTAGCCTAGCCAGGCTGACGCATAACAACTGGCCATCACGCCTGTAAAATGAAGTCATAAGAGCCCCATGCCAAGTGCAGAGGGTCCCCGGAGGTGACGCAGTGAGGGGGCTTTGGGCCCGGTGGTAGGGAGGTCCTGTTGCTAGAAGTGGTGCTTGGCTTCCTCGACGAGCTGAGAGGGGGCTGGAGCAGGCTCCCCAGAGCAGAGGGTGCTCTTCACACCTGAAAAAGACCCAATGCCCCCCTCTCACTTCTGGAAGCTGCGTTTCTCCCCAGCCCGGCTGTGGAGTTCCGAGTTTCGCCGCCAGGGGGGGCAGGTGGCCACGGATCCCGAGGTTTCGTCTTGGCCCCGGATGGTTGCCAGGCAGAGGGCCTGATGCTCCATCCCATCCAGCCTTCCTGTGAGGAGCTGCAGCTCGTTTGAACGCAAATGAGGTTACTCAAGAGTGTTGCAAGTTTGTTCTTTTGGGCAAGTGTTGATGTTCCTCCTGAAATCCTGTTTACTTTATACTTCTCCTTGGAAAATTGGTGAGTTCGGTCCGACTTCCATTTTATTGATCATAAAATCTGCCTTACTGGACGGAGTTAATGAGATCAGTGTTACTCCGGTGGGCACAGAAGCATGTTGCATGAACATAAGGGTTCAGGTTTTGGCGTCAGATGGACAGGGTTGGAACCCCAGCTCTGCCGTGTGTTCGCTCTGTGACTGGCAGTTTCCCTAACCGCTGACCCCCTTATGCCTTTACCCCTCTTAAGGAAAATGGGGGTAAAAATAGTGTCTGTCTCATTAAATGTAAGGATCGAAGTAGCAGAGGTCCTGGCGCATAGCGAGGTCCCCATGATAGCCACTGCCCCTGTTACTGGTTTAAGTATTGATGGATTCTGGAAGGAGGGGAGAAGTTGGTCTTACCCTTGGTCCGTGAGTTAAAAGACCCACTTGAAGCATTTATTTTCATTTTCCAAGCCCGAGGCCTGGCCTCAAGAGAAGACAGAAGCTAGACCCAGCACTTCAGAGTCGTTCGTAGAGTTAAGAACCCGGATTCTGGAGCCCGAGTACTTAGTTTCATGCCCCAGCCCTGCCAGCTGTGTAGTCTTAGGCGAGTCCTTAACTTCCCTGTGCCTCAGTTTCCTTGTCTGTGAAATGGGAATGACGATTCATCAGGTTGTTTGAGGCTTGAATATGAGTTACTACCTATGAAGTGTTAACTCCAAGACTGTGCCTGGCACAGTAAACGCTCGCTGAGGGTTAAGCCATTTTTATTATGAATAGGAGACAGTATCATAGGTATCCAGCTCTCAAACAGGAGAGACCCCTGGCTTTGCTCTTTGCCCTCCTCCAAGAAGTGAGCCCTCTCAATCAGACAGGAGAAGGTGGAGTGTGCACCATCTCATAATCGCTAGTAAATCTTGCAACAACCTGGGCAGATGGTCTTGTCCCCATTTTATAGACCAGGAAAGGTAGGTTAAGGGACTTGCCCCAGGTCACCTGGCCAGGTAGACACAGGATTTGAATCTGGCCCTTCTGATCCACACCTCTTCCACTGAAGTCTGTTCCATCCTGAGCCAAGGCCCAAGGGTGACCAGGACTTGGGCTCTGAAGGCCTCTAGGAGGGAGGGTCCATAGACTGGGATGGGGCTGGCCCAAGAGAATACCACTGAGGCATCTAGAGGGACCTTATTGGTCGTCAGGTATTCTTAATTGGGGAAAAGGTTTCTTTACAGGATGCGACCACTATCCTCTTCATTTATCTTTTTATGAATTTGGTTTTTAATGAAGTGGATTTGCTTAAAGCCTGTAAGTACTGGCTACTTTAAAGTTTGTCTACCCTCCTCCTGTAGAGAACGCCAAGAGAGGGGCTCTGCCTGTCCAAGGTGGGAGTGGGCAGAACTGGTCCCCTGCAGGTCACACTGCCCCTAGGCCCTGGAACCAGGCAGAGGTGTGAGTAGGGCCATTATGATGCATGTGGAGAAAGTGGGGCTGTAAGGCTTCTGGGGCTGTCCTCCCCCCAAGATGAAGGCCCCCTAGGGCAAGGAGCCCTATCCTGGCCCCAGGCCTGACCTGCTCCCCAGCCACAGGGGGAGGGGACAGAGCAGACAGCAGCAGCCTTCACTCCCCTCCAGAGGGCAGCTCTCCTAGAGTCTCTCATTTCTCTTAAGTGATTGCTGTCCCTGGCCCCATAGAACTCGAGCTTCAACTGAGAAAGCAGGATAGTGTCGAGGACTCATTAACAAATGCAAGACAGGCTAGGTTGCAGATCCACAGGCTGTGGGAGTCAACCAGAAGGGGACAGGGCTAGGAAGATGGGGGAGGCTGGGGATGAGCAGAGGGGTGGGCACTGTGGTGGGAGGGCTGGGCATGAGCCGAGGACTCAGAGGCTGGAATCAGGGTGAGGAATTTGAGGTAAGGAGAGGTGTCCAGCCTGGCGGGAGTGGAGAGAGGGCTGGGAGATGAGTCTGGAAAGGAAGCTTTGGAGGCAAGATCAGCAAGACTTTTCAAAGCAATTTCCAAGGCTTTCTTGTCTGCCCAGGACACCCATCCTCAGTGAGAAAGGCCCAGGCTGCTTGGCGAACACGGCCAAGACATTCCTGGCACCCTCCGACAGCCCGTTCCAAAAGTGAACGTGTCTCGTGAAGGCATTGCCCTCTGGCACATCTCACCGGGGCTGGTGTTTTTAAACAATTCTCATTTTCGTGGCTCCGGGTCCTCAGCCTGATGTCACCCCCGGAGTTCAAAGTCAGCTAATTGGAAATGAAAGGAGGCGGATTGATCTGGCAGCTCCACGCACAGCCCATGTGGCAGTGATGGGATGGAGAAAGTGAACGCGCTGCTCACGTGTGTGTGTGTGTGTGTGTGTGTGTGTGTGTGTGCGCGCGCGCGCGCCACCCCTCCCCCAGCCAGAGGGAGCGCGGCCCCACTGCCCCACTGGCCTGGACCCGGAGCCCGGGGTGGAGGCACGCGGAGGGCTCCTGGCATCCCCCGGCGCACCCCAGCTAGCCCCGCTCCCTTGGCCCTGCTTGCCGAGCCTCTCTCTGCCCCGCGCTGCAGACTCGCAGCTTCCTCTGCTAGGAAAGTAGAAAGATGGTCCTAAATTGAACAGCAAGTGAAAGGCTGGAGGTGTGCTCAGGCTGCTCGCTGAAGTACAAGATCCCAGGCCCTGCCCAGACCCACCGCATCAGCCTCTCTGCGGGCGGGGCCCGGGAGTGTTGATGGGCTCTCCAGGGATTGTGAGATCAAGCCAGGCTCGGACCTGAGATGGGCCATCCGCGTGGATTGATGGCGATGTTCGGGGTAGAAGTGCCCGGGACTGATGGGGCTGGCCCTGAAGGTGCCCTCAGCTGTCTCCCAAGTGGGTAAGACGGCCACCAGGGGGAAGGGGGACCCGTTGGGGGACAGAGAGTGATGGTCCAGCAGTCCGGGCTTGGAGAACGGCCCAGGGGCCTGCCCAAGCGCTGGCCTTCCTGCTGGCCTCATCAGGAGGCAGTGACGAGACTCCGTCTGCCTTTTCTTTCCAAAAGGTTGTCTTCTTGGGGGTAGGAAACACCCACGTTGTGGTCCAGCAAAGAAAGGCTTCCCACCGCAGCCCTCGGCCAGAAAATAATGTATTCCTCCCTTCGGCTTTCTGGTTTATGGGCATGTGACAGAAGAGCAACATTTCCAGTAATGATGAAGCCAGTGGAAAAACAAAGATTTGGGGGAAATGTTCATTACTTATTGTTTTAGCACCTTTTTCTGATCTAGGGTTACTTTGTTTAGAAACAGAAATGTGGCGTGTGTGATTAGTTGGCTCCTGGCCTTTTTATAATTGGTCAGTTCTGAAATGTGAAGGCAAAGAAAAATTTTCCAAAGTTTCAGTAAAAATTAGACATTTGCGGGGGGCGGGGACGCCTTTTTCCTTGACTCCTTCTGCTTTGTTCCCTGGATCTTGTCGTTGCCACGCATGACCCAGGCAACTGGGACGAAGATGTATTTGTTAAGGTTAGAACTGGAGTCTTGTACCTCGGAAACTGGGCCATGTCAGGGTCCCTTCACGTCCCTGTGCTCAGAAGGAAGAGCCGTCATCTCTCGGCGATCCTTTCCCCTGACCCTGTTTCGGGGGTCTAACGGGTGCAGGGTTGGAGGAAACCCCACAGGGGTGTGGGGGCTGCCTCTCCCCTCGTGTTGGATCCAGGTCAGGGTTGGGTGCATAAGTGTCCCCAGCAGGAGGGTGAGGTCCTTATAAAGCTGTGATGACAGACTGGGGACCAGAGGCCAAACTAAGACTGTCTTTGTACCTTGGCAGTGGCCCCCTGGGGAAACCGAGCAAACATGCAGATGTAACACCCTTCAGGCAGATCTTTCAGGATGGGACAAGTTCTTCTGGTCTGTCAGCTCTGTGCCCTGCACCATCCCTCCCTGGGGCCTCATGGTGCCAAGAGCTCTCCACCGCTTCTCACTTGCATTTGATTACAGGGTTGTGCAGAAGAGGGCCCTTTCCTCCGCTTCCCTGATGACCTCGGTTTCTCTCTCTGCTCTCAGCGCACAGCTTAGTGGACACTCAGGGCAGTTCTCCCCAGGGCCGGGGGAGGAGGGATGCGGGGGAGGGGGATGCGGGGGCGGGGGCACCCTTCCAGGCTGAATTGATAGGAAGCTGGTTTCTGAAGGGATGCTGGTCCTGGACTCCCTGCTGGGAGGAGCTCATTCCTGCCAGACCCGTAGCTGACCTCCCTGGCTCTGCCCTGGCTGCCTTGTCGAGTTCTCTAGCGACCATCCGCGCACCTGTTTGCCAGGCCCTGCCGTGGAAGGCGTGGGGTATCAAGACGGGTAGGATGAGGTCCCCGT
Organism: Neomonachus schauinslandi; assembly: GCF_002201575.2. Classification (NCBI taxonomy): domain Eukaryota; kingdom Metazoa; phylum Chordata; class Mammalia; order Carnivora; family Phocidae; genus Neomonachus; species Neomonachus schauinslandi. The sequence goes on along the minus strand of NC_058408.1, from coordinate 129,260,062 downwards.
CCTCAGGACTGTCAGTTGGCTGGAGGAGGAAGGAAAGTAAACAGCAGTTACGCTACAACGTCCAAGTGCTGTGGCGGAGGTGGGGCCGAGCGCGAGGGAGCCTGCCCGTGGGAGGCACACAGCCCTGCCTGGGGGTGCCGAGCAAGGCTTTCCACCCCGGTGCCTGGAGGTTTTTAAATGAGTCAGCCTGGAGAAGAGGGAGAGTGGCTGTACAGAGGACATCTGGCCGGTCTCAGCATTGGCGGGGCCACGTCTTCTAAACTAGGCTGAGGCTCGTCTTCCATATCCCTGCAGTACCTACTGGTGGCGCTATTTCAGAGATGCTGTCGCAGATGGCCACTCGATTGCTAATGTCGCTGAAGCTTAAAAAGCTCTAATTATAAAATGAATCCGTGTGCCTGGGCTGGAGAGAACTTGCTGGCCACCTCTGACCCTTTCCTTATCATTGGGAGGACTCCGGCTTCCAGCTGTCTCCAGGGGGACACACACCGTTGCCTGTGGAAAGAGCATACAATTCCAGGGCCATGCTCGCCCTAGCCAGGTGCCCGGGACCTCAAGGTGCTCATTAAAATCCGACTATCTCTGTTGGGGAAGGACTCTCCAGCCAGGGAGTCTCCCCAGTGGTTGATGATTGACCATGATTGATAGGACAGAGGAAAAAGCAGGCCTTTCATATTGCAGGTGAAGATGAGGGGGGCCCATTTTCCCCCACTTGTGTAATGAGCCCGGACAAAGCCCTCTGGGCACCAGTCTCCTTCCTGGCTTCTCCTGGGGAGAGAAGACCAGCATTAGCCGGAGATCCTGAGCTCTGGTGCCAGAGGGTTAACTCTGGGCTCCCCAGAGAGCTCACACACTCCTGACCCTCTGCTGTCCTCCAGGCCCTCCCAGTTGTGCCTTCTGGGAACAGCTCGGTCACGTGTGAACCAGATGTGGGGATTTCCCAAGCAGTGATGTATGCACAGACACACACAGACACGCACGCACAGACACACACTCACACTGTTCTGTTTACGTGGCATCTGAGGGCTCAGGGGATTGGTCCAGACCCACGCAGAGCAAGAGAGGGATGGGGGTGCGGAGAGGCCCAGGGGTTGCCGGCACACACTATGAGGGGCTGCTCCCAGCCCCGCTGAGCCCTGCTCCCAGCAGACATGAGAGAGAAGCCCGTTGTTCTTGCTCAGACTCCCATTTCCTGCAACATCCATCTTGCCATAGACCATACTGGTTATGGATAAATTTTTTAAATAATCTCTTTGAAGGGCTTTACAGCAGATGCTGGACCAGAGCCTTCCAGGGACGTTCTGCTGGGCCTGGGCCGGGGGGCTTTCCATGAGCCTGTCTGCCCAGCACAAGCGAGGCTCAGGGTCTTACCCTGGCCTGAGAAGGCCTGTATGTGGCTCAAGGGGCAAAACCTGGACTAGAGAATATGCAGGGCCCTGGGTGCCAAGAGGACCCCAGGGCAGTGGGGTAAGCTGGGCCTCAGTTTCCCCACAATGCCCTTGGGACTGAGTGTAATGAGTATGCACCCTTCCATCAGCCACTAAAAATTTATTGGGTACCACCTACTATGTTCGGGGTGCTGTGACAGGGTTAAGAATGTGAAGGAACTTGAGATCTGATTGGAGAGACTCAACACATTTTGATTAAGCACCTACTGTGTGCCAGATACTTGCTAGGACTACAGCGCTAGCCAGACATTCTGGAGTCAGCTGGTACAGTTGGTGAACAATACAGAGATCCTGCCCAGGGCAAGATGAGGGAGGCTGGCAGACCTTGGAAAATGGCGCAGCCTCAATCTCACTTCAGGAGTGAACTCTGCCCCTAGCCCCTGCCCTTTCAGCCCCACCCACGTTCCATTCCAATGGAAGTCAGCTGAAACATTGTGAGTCCTGCCCCAGAGGAGGGTCTCATTATAGATGTGAGGCCTTTGGGACCCCTCCCTGCTTCATCGCCCCCCACAGACCCTCACCTGAGGTGCAGCATGCTGTGTCTGGCCTCAGCCTGCCCTCCAGTTGGGTCTGGGCAGCGTCGGGAAGTGAAGATGCACTTGAGGTGCCAGGCAAGTGGGTGAGGGCGCCTCCCTCCCAAACCTCCGTGACTCCTGACATAGACAGGAGCGCCTGGGTAAATATGCGTGCCCCTGTGCCCCAAGCTTGGAGACAGATGGTGGAGAGTCAGTTTGTCATAGCCAAGGGCGCCCTGCTGTGCTCATGGTAGATGCTCATTAAATTATTGGCCGTTGATTCACTGATAATCAGATCGCAAGAGTCCAGTCTGGAGAAAACAAGACGTTGCACTTTTTGTAGCCCTGGGATGGGAATGTTGGTCCTGGGTCCATTGCTGTTGATCTCCATCACTCACTCAATCATGGCTCTAGTGGAGACTGAGCCAGGGAGACAGACGGACCACAGGACTGGGGGGCTGGGGGGCCAGGGGGCCCAGGACCCGGGGACGCAGCAGCTGCTTACCTCATCCCACTCCACTGGCCCCTGTTTCTGCTGCTGCCTCGTCCTCACAGAGCCTGGCTTTGGCTGGGGGAGCTGATGGGAGGGGGATATCCCAGTAAGTGGGAGAGGACCACCAAGGCAGACCACCCCAGGGAGTGGGGAGGTGGCTAGGATCCTGGAACTCGGAACAGTGTTAAGTTTGTCTCTTTTCTGCACACCACCGCCCCAGCATGGGGCGAGGTGAGAACCTAAGAACTGAGAGGGAGACCCAGCCCAAGGGGCTACGGTGGGGTCAGGCAGCAGCTGCTGGGAGTGGGGCTCAGAACCCCGCTGGCCTCCCCGCCCAGCACCCCTCTGTCCTCTGCCCACCCACGGCTCCTCTGACTAACCACAGCACCTGTCTTTAACCAGGATGCTTTGGATCTTTTCAGCAGCGGATCTGCCTGCCACCCTCTGGCAGGGCAGCCCCCTTTGGGCAGCTGCAGAGTTCCCGGAGGCATCCATGGCCCCTCTGCCCACACCCACTGGCGCTGCGGGCCCCGGATGGTCTAGGTGGGCGCCCTCAGACTTAGTCCCTGAGGGGCTGTGGGAGGGCTCCAGGCATAGTCCCAGCCCCCACCACACCCCATTCCCCACCTGAGCAGGGAAACTGACTGTTCTCTGACTGCACAGCTCAGTGGCCCGAGGGTCAGTAGTACATTCCCGCCCGGGGTTGGGCTGCCCCCACACAGACTCTGGATTCCCGGAAGGGCAGCTCCTGGGGAAGGAGGCAGACCCCTTCTTATTGAGAGCAAAATGAGTAGGAATATGGCTGCATGTACAAAGAGAAGCGCAACAGAAATAATGAGCCTCCCTTAGCCAATGGCGGGGGAGAATCCAGAGAATGAAGTCCCCTATTTTAGGCCCCTTTGTTCCCAATTCCCAGCCAGCCAGCCTGCCTGGGCTCAAGTCTGGCTCAAGTCTTACTGTTGTTCCTTGGGAAGAGCCTCACTTTTTGCATCTGTAAAATACAGATTGTTATAAGGATTAAATTAGTGTTTTAAACATTTTAAATTAAAATGTTTAGTACAGTACCTAGCATGAGTGTTACAAAGTGGGAACTGGTATAAATTTTCTAGCCCCAGCCCTGCCACTCACTTGCTGTGTGATCTTGGGCAAATTTCTTCCCTCTGTGGTCCTGAGTCCCCACATGCTCCTTCTAGCCTTTGGGATACCACCAAGAAGCCAGAGATGTTGGTGGGGATGGGACCTGGAGACAGACAATGGCTGGGTCTTCCCACTTATGATTTGCCTTCTGTCTTCAAGATGATATGCATCAGAAATCCAGCCCTACTAAATTTATTCTTGAGTACTTCTATTTATTTAGCTCAGAGTTCTGTGGCCCTGAAACCTCAGACCCTAGGCAGGACCAGCTACATAATTATGGGGCCTCTTGTTCATAAATGATTCAGGATTTCAAATGAGGGACAGAAGAGCATTAAACCAAGTCCAGGGCCCTTCTCAGTGTGGGGCCCTGTGGGGTAGCCTGGGTCACATGCACCTGAAGTGAGCCCTGCTTTGGAGGCTGTGAGAGTAGGAGGCAGGGCCAGGGGTCTGAGCTGCCACCTTAATCCCTCACTGCTGCAGTCCAGGGGCATGATTTTTTTTTCATGCCGTAAGTATTTCTGATGAGCTGGAGGCTGCCGTTCACCCTGGATCAGGTGCAGGAGTTGACCATGTGAGCGGGAGCACACATGCCTTACCATCGTACACACTCCCAAACTTGCACCCATGTGGCTTCGGATTGGAATTCATGTTTGAATTATTGCTTGTTTCGTTTCTTAGCCATCTTAATTTGTGCAGTGCTTTTCCCGAACCTATTTCAGGCCCCCTCAAGTGAACACATCACGTAGGCCACACTACTTCTTCTTTGTAAAGGAACTATTCTTTGCGAAGGACTGTTAGCCTGGGAGGGCTGCTGTAAAGACCTGAGCTCCTTCATGCCTGTGACCCGACAGTGCTTCCGACAGGGGGTATATTCTGCTCCTGGCCAAGTAAGCACCTCCTGCTATGGCCAAGCGGCTTAGTCCAAAAGGAAAAGAAATGTGGAGCCTATAGGAAATTCGAAGATTAGTTGTATAAACGGGGAGGAAAGACTAGGCTCCAGCAGATCTCAAGGCTACAGTGAAGGAAGAACAATGGAATTCCCAAGGAGGTGGAGGTCTTGGGAGCTCAAGGACACGGAGATCTGGAAGAATGCAAGGACGTGGAGAAGACGGGGGTGTTCATTCCACTCGGGGCCCCTGGCGGGGTCCCTGCTTCTCCTCCCCTCCCAGGGGCCCTGGGGCTTGGGCTGTGGAGGCCGGTGAGGTGAGTGACCCTGCCCTGGTCCCCTGAGCTCTTGCTTGGCTTTCGTTCTCCAAGGAGTTCATGCTGTTCTCCTGTCTCTCCCCCCTGGGCTCACGGCCCACTCTGGATTTATTAGTTTGAATGGGTGGGACTTGCTTTACACCAGGGAAGGATTCCTGGAAACGTGGTTTGAGACTAGATTTGGGCAAATTGAACCCACTTCTCACTGCTGTGGAGTTACTCAAGGTTAAAAGAAACCATATTAGGACCCAGGCCCTTCGCTAACCTGGCTCCATCCAGGTGTATTTTCATGTAGTACTTGGGTGTCTCCTGGTTGGGGGTTCCTTCCAGGCAGGGGCACCTGTGCGATTGTTATGTGATTTCTCATACTCACCTGGACCTGACAAGAAGCAGGTTCAGCATCTTAGAAGTATCCTCGGGTCACCGCATGTGGCCAGGAGCTGCAGGCACCTGGTCTTCTCAGGGCCTGGATTCTGGCTGATCTTGTGAGGGAGGGGAGTGCTGTGGGGGGGCCGGGAGGGATGTGGGAGGGATGTGGGAGGGAGGAGAGTGCCGTGGGAGGGACGGGAGTGCCGTGGGAGGGCCGGGAGGGCCGTGGGAGGGCCGGGAGTGCCATGGGAGGGATGTGGGAGGGAGGAGAGTGCCGTGGGAGGGCCGGGAGGGCCGTGGGAGGGGCCGGAGTGCCATGGGAGGGCCAAGGGAGGGGCCTCATCTCCACACCTCCTGCCCCCCCCCACACTGCTGCAGTCACCAGCTTGTCCCCATCACCCACTCCCTCTCTCTGTCCTCGTTCCTCCCCGTCCAGAACCTTTCACAGGCATTAGGCCATTGCACTCTCAAAACAACCCTACAAAGAAGACGAGGTAAGTATTTTTATCCGCAATGTACCGAAGGAAAAGAGGCCCAGAGAAAGGGCTAAATGCCCCAGGATCAGGGAGCTGAGTGGCAGGGTAAACACAAGAAGCGAGATTTTAAAAGAATTCTTGCCTCAGTTCTCTGCCCTCTGTGCCTCTTGAATGAATTGCTTTTTTTTTTTTTTCACTTGAGTTTCCATATACTGAGTGTATGTTTAAGTGGTTTTCCCTGGAAAGGTGGTCTAGTTCTCTAGAAAGATTCCTTTCAGCTGTGGAGCACTTGCATTATGGAGACTAGCAGGTTTCTGCTGGGAGAGCCTAGAACATCACACAAGGACCTCGGTTGTTGCTAGGCCCAAATGCTTGATTTTACAGACGTGAGCATTGAGGCTCAGAGAAGTTGAGCCACTTGCCCCAGGTCACAGAGCTGGTTTTCGGCAAAACCAGTTGTGCAGATTCCCAGTCTGGAGCCCCTGGCTTTCCACTGCCCCTGCCGCTGCTGTGTGGGGCCCTTGGTTCTGCCACCAGGGGAGGGCAGGAAGCCATTGGGTTGTGTCGGTCACAGCTGCTCACTTGGCTGTGCCTGTCCCTTGCTCCCTCACTCCGTCCCTCTGTCTCTGCTTTCCCAGCCCACAGCCAGCAGCCTTGTCTGCCTCCTGGCTGGAGGGCCAGGGTTTGTGAGCCAGGGTGTCTCCTCTGTTCATTGTAAGGAGGTGGGGTGGCGGGGGGGGGTGTCCTTCCCACCCTGGGTGAGGGCTTGCTCGGGTGGGCTGGAGACAAGACACTCCAAAGTGGGGAGAGATTTGGGGTGGGAGCAGCAGAACTGGATTAATTCTGCAGATCCAGGGGACTGGGAAATAAATCATGTTTTTAAAAAGACAGGCTCGTTTCTGGTCCACTTCCCATTTTCCTTTGGAGAGCGAAGGGAAGGCCTGCTTATGGGGGGTGCAGGGGGTGGGCATGAGCTTGGGTTGTTCCACACTTAGCAGTGGGGCTCAGTTTCCAGAGGCCGAGGGATTTTTTCCTGTCCTGCTCCACAACCCCCCCACCCCCCACCCCGCCTTCCCAAATTCCCAAACCCCAAGGGCCTGGAAGGGCATCAGGTCCTTCAAGATAATTCTTGAAAAAATCCTCCGAGCAGCATAGATCTTGTGAGCCTTTAGTCTAGGTGGGCCAAGGGTCCCCACCTCTCTCTCCTAGGATTTGGGGGTATCTCCCCATTGAGGAAGACGGCAGCTCCCCCTCTCTGATAGCCCTCATCTTCGAGCATGGAAGATGATGGCAAGCCCCTGCTCATGGGCCAAGCCCAGCCCACCATGTAGTTTTGTTAAGTAAAGTTTTATTGGCACACAGCCCCCTCACTCCTCCACAGATTATGAGGGGCTGCTTTTGTACCGTAACAGCAAAGGTCGTAGTCTTGACAGAGACCTCATGGCCCCCAAAGCCTAAAATAGCGACTCTGGCCCTTTACAGGAAAAGTTTGTTAACCCCTGTTCCAGCAGAACAAGTAAGTCTTCCTCGGTTCTCCAGGCCTGAGCCAAATAATTTCCCTTGGCTCACTGAAAGAGGTTAGCATTTTCCAAAAGTTTTCCTTATGAAGAACCCAAAAGAAACCAAAATGGACGATGTGCAAAGTAACCAAGCCAGCAGAGACGGATAGAGATGTGGACCCTCTTAGCTCCGTCTGCATAGGGCTGAGTGGGGCCAAGTGGTAGAGTTGGCTTGGGCCTGCCCAGGGTGCTTAGGATGGCCTTGCTGGCTGACAGCCCACTTGGCCACCTTTGGGGTACAGCAGCGGGGAGTTTTCTCCCCAGCTTCAAGCCTCAGAGGGCCTGGGTGTGTCCACCTTGTCTCAGCCCTACCAGGGCATGAATGCTGGGCCAGCATAGCTCCTGCTGCCCAGGGAGGCTTCGGGCTGCAAGTCCTGGTGAGAGGCTCCAGCCACAGGATGATTGTTTCTGGGTGCAGTCTCCAGGGTCTCTCTACCCCCAGTCCCACCAGTGACCTGGTGTTTGGGGGTTGTCTACAGGAAGGCATCTGTGTTTTCTTGGCACATCTGGTATCAAACACTGTCTGGTTCTCAACCTTGCCACCCCAGGAGGATGATTTTCCTGGTAGCCCCAGGGTTGGTTTGAACCGAGCTCACGGGAGATGTTGCCGGTGGTGGCTGTCATTGAGCACTGACTGTATACCAGGCACTATGCAGAGCACTTACTGCATATTACCTCATTAATCCTCGTAGATACCTAGAAAGGAAGTATATCGTCTCATCTCCATTTTTACAAGCGAGAGAACAGGTTCAGGAGGTTAAGGAAGTCCCTCACAGGGGAGAATCCACACAGTCAGACTCCAGAGGCCTTGCTAAACCCCTCTACCAGACCCCCTCTCCGCTGGCTACAGTGAGAGCTGGAAGGGCTGGGCTTCCCAGTTCTGCATGGGGAGCCAGCCTGCAACTGGTAGGTGACTTGCTGAGCAAGGGAGAATCAGGTGCTTTAAATGATGGGTGGCATCCACTGATTGCCCGAAGTCTGTGGCCCCACACGAGATGGACATGGTACTAGCTGTGTGACCTTAGGCGAGTTACTTAACCTCTCTGGTTCATTTTCCTCATCTACGAAGTGGAAGGAGTACCTTATCATTTCAGGTTTATTCTGAAAAGCAAATGAATTACCGCATGTATGTGTTCAGCACGGTGCTTGGTGTACAGTAAATGCTACGTAAACTTTTGCTGCCGTTACGGTTATCTTTACTATCTGCCATTGGGTCAGGCAGCTTTCCTGGCCAGCGCTGGGTGCCTCTCAGACTTGCATCTCAACGTTTCCTTCTTATTGTCCCCACTGCAGCCAACACTGTGCTCCTTTGGAGGCAATGGGAAATTCAGCAGAGAAAGCACCCGCCAGGGCTGATTCCAGACCTGGTTCTGTTTCTGACTCTGCTACTCTGTGCTTGTGGGAACTTGGGCCGGTTTCCCTTCCTGTGAAATGGGGTGAAAAATGCAGATCCACCTCAAGGGATTGTCATAGGCAGTAAATGAGTCTCAGTGTACTGTCAGTGCTTATTACATGTTGATCCTCTGATATTCTAGAATTGTTCACCCCACTGATTAAGCTGAGAGCTTTCTGCCTCATCACATTACTATTATCACATCTCACCATCGTATGTTCTTTTAGGTTCTTTGACTTCGCTCCTCCCTCTTGGCAGGAAGACAACTTCTAACCTCATTTCACAGATGAGGAAACTGAGGCCCAGATCAGACATGACTGTCTGAGCCTGGGACAGAGCCCTCATCTCTGATGGTCACTAAAGGTCCCCGTCCCTCTGGGTTGGAGTCGGGGTGTTTTAGAGAGTCCAAAGTGAGGCTTCCTTTCAGTCTACCCCGACCTGTCTTCCTCATTGGGTAAGGGCTGGACAAGACATCAGAGCCCAGTGGTGAGGTGCCCCATGACTGGAGACTGGCCTTGGGCTCTCCAGCCCTGATGTTTGAGGTTCCAGGTGCATGCTGCTGAGCCTGCTGTCCTGGTGAGGATCCTTAGAGCCACCAGGCCCTGTGGGGCCAGCCACCCACCCACATGACCAGAGAGAAAGGTCCAGGCTGCTTCCTCCAGGCAGTGAAAACCCATGGGCCCCGTTCCAGGCAGGGATTGTGTAGGCTTCTCTGTGCTCCAGAGGATTCCTGCGTTTCGGCAGGCACCTCATTATCCCCATCCCAGCCGGCTGTGTCCCAGCGCCTCTGTAATCACTCGGGCCCACGCCCAGCAGCCAGCCCAGGGCCAGGAAATCACTCCCCTCCCCTCCCCCGCCTTCCGCCGCCAGCCCAAAGCGACGCCTGCAGCCACTTGCCTGGTGGACCTCCTGCCTGCCTAACCGTTCTCTCTCCTCCTCCGACTCTCCTCTCTCTCCTGCTGCTGCTTGCTCTCGGGGGACTCGGAAGTGTGGCTCTCCAGCTGGGCTGAGTCTCCCAAGAAGGACGTGACAGGTACTGCCCCGAGTGCATGTGTGTGAGCATGTGTGTCCCGGGCATGCACGTGTGGGAGCTTCTTGCCTGGGATAGATCACAGTCCTTCATCGGCATGCCGGCCGGCCTCTGGGTCCCCCCTTGCCCTTCCCTTAGCTGTACTCACTGCCCTCCTTCCAATCCTCTCTAGGCCTCAGAGCCAACCTCGGAGCCTGCAATGGGTGATGAGCACATAGCCCGGTGTGTAAACAAATACACTCTGGACGCAGAGCGTGCGGGTTTGTCCCCGGCTCTGCTGTGTCCTGGCTGTGTGAACTTAACCTCCCTGAGCAGTGCGCTGCCAACCTCCCGGGGAGCCCGGCATGCAGAAAGCACTCAGGTGATGGCGAGGCGGCCGTCATCTTGTACAATCGCTCAGCTGGCCATCCCTGTGAGGTGGGCCGGCCAAAGACAGTCAGTCTCACTTCAGGCAGTTAACTTGAGGCAGAGAGCCGAAGTCCCAGACCCCACCCCCCCCCCAGCCTGGTTTCCAGTGGTCCTCACCGGGGAGCTGCAGCATGGCGGGGAATCCTGTGACTGATGTCGCGGCCTCCATGCCCCAGAGCTTGGAGCCGCCTCTGCCTCAGCGGCCTTGCCAGGCTTTGGGCTGCCTGGCCCAGGGTGGGCCTCAGGGACTCGGGCCTGTGCCTTGTGTCTAGGCAGAGCTGGGCCAGGGGTCAGGGGCTTTCCTTTAGCCTCTGGTCTTGCTGAGGCTGTCTAGGGCTCTCAGCTGCTACAGAGATGGTAGCATGCAGAGGGGTGGGATTTCCAGAAGGGGCTTCTAGGAGCCCCTCCATTTCTGAGAGTGCTAACACACACACACACCATCACACACACACACACACCATCCCACCCCCCCACCACCCATTGTGCCCAAACCTGAGAGCAGAGATTCAGGTTGGGGAGTTGGGGGACAAGGCAGAAGGGTCAGAGGTCAGAGGGCCTGGGCTAGCCCCTCCCCACCACAGCTGTGGGCAGGGAACTGGAGGTGGATGTCCTGGGAGGGGGCCAGAGGAGAAAGGCAGCAGGCAGGAGGACCCCCTTGCCTGTCCCAAGCTCCTTGCAGTCATCCTTCTGGTGTTGTCTGTGACGAGGGCCTGGGTCTGACTAATCACTGGGCTCCTATCCCTTTTTCCCCTCTCCACGAGCCAGTGAGCCAGAGCCCACTTGGCCTACAACAATACATTTTATTCACGAAACGTATAGCCTGGCCGCCCAGGGGCCTATAGAAAAGCTGGCAGGCCAAGTCCAGCCCAGGAGGAACCAGTTGTGAGGGGCTTGGAGGGACCTTTGGTGGGATGCCAAGGTTTGGGGGGTCAGTGAGAACGTGGGGAGCCTGGGGCGGGGGCCACCGCAGGGCTTGGCTTCTCAGGATGAGCCCAGCTGTTTGGAGTGAGAGGCTGAGGGGAAGCAGTGTGGGCCGGGGAAAACCAGCCAGAGGAGGAGTTCAGGGCTGGAGTCTTGGGCAAGCCTCCAGCTCTCTCTGGGCCTTGGTTTCCCCACCTGGAATGTCAGAGAGGGCATGAGGCAGGAAACTCAGAGGTAAGGGGCTGATGTGGGGGATCCTCGTAGATAAGAGTCCTGGGGCTGCTTAGCCTGGCATCCTCCCCAGAGTGGGCCCAGGGGGCTCTGATCTGGCTCTCCAGCTGGCAAGGATCCACTGCCTGCCAGGAGGTGCGGTTTGAGAGAGGCATGTTTCAGGGACACAGCCGCAGCCGCCCTTTTCCTGGCGCCTGTGGCCCTTGCCTTGAGCTGCCTGCTTGTTCTGAGGCTGCAGGGGAACCTGAACCCCTCCTGCTCCTCCCCACATCTCCCATTTCCTGTTTGCTTTATAAACAGTGTCTACAGTTTACATAGGGCATTAACCCTATCACCTAGTTCCATGCACAGAACAGCCCACTGAGGGTAGGTACTGGTACTGTACCTGTTTACAGATGAGGAAACTGAAGCTCAGAGAGGTTAAGTGTCCTCCCCAGGGTCACAGAGCTAGTAAGGGCAAAGTAGGACTGGACCTCAGACCCTCAAACTTGAATCTTCTGCTTTTGCATCTTGAGTCACAGGCAGCTGAGGCCAGTGCCCTGTCCTATGGCACCAGGCCTGGGGCAAGTACTCTCATCAGGGAGACTCTTGTCTAAAGCACACAGCTGACTAGGGCTCAGTACCCTACAAACAAATCCAGCAGAGGCCAAGAGTGAGCACCATGGCTAGAGTAAAATCAGGCAGCTCCTGGAGGGTCAGAGATGGTTGGGTAGAACTGGGGTTGGTGGAAGAAGCGAAGGCATTCCAGGCAGGGGAAGCAGCTAAGGCAAAGGCTTGGAGGTAAGACCCCACATAGAACAGTGTGGTGGGCACATGGTGCCCTCAATACATATGTTGACTCATGAATGTGGCCTGGAACAGGAGGGTTATATGTCAGGGAACTTGGGGAACTCAGATTGTCAGAAAGACTGAGCTTGAATTTGGCCTTTATTCTGTAGGCAACAGGGACCCATTGAAGGTATTGGAGCAGGGGACTGACTTGGCAAAAGCCTCATTTCAAAGTTTAAGTTGGCAGGCAGAATCAGGCAGGAGCCAGGGGTCCATCCAGGTGTTAGTTGGAGGAATGCAGGTGTGGGGAAGGGCTCCAGGGACCTGCCAGAGCCCTAGCAGATCCAGCCAGGGGCTCTGAGTAATAAAGGGCCCATCCCTGGACAAGACTGTTACAAAGTCCCCTTCCAACCTGGGAGGGGCTCTCCTCTCTAGAAGGGGTACACCCCTTCTCCGTACCTCTGTCAAACCTGTCCCATCTAAAGACTAGAGGCTTCATCCACTGCCCCTGCCCCTCCTCCTCCTTTGGGCTGACTCCTCCAGCCCCCAATTTTCCAGGCCTTGGCTGGGAGGGGATCCAGAGCAGCCTCTGTGGGATGACATCACCTACCGGCGGCCCGCCTGCCGAGTGGTTTCTCATTTGGATACCTGCTCGCCTCGCACACCTGCCGCCTGCCCAGGCAGCCCTGGGCAGGCAACATCCTGAGAGGCAGGTGCCAGAGAGAGGGAGCTGGGAGCCTGCATGTGCTGGGGGAGGGGAGTGCAGCCAGGAGGGCAGAGTGTCTATGTGTCCATCTGTCCATCCCACAGCCTTTGGAGCAGCCTCCAAGAGGTGCCACCGCCTGTCTGCTGTGTTCTGGAATCCCTGGAGAATGTTCTCTTTTCTACCTGTGTCCCAAAATGTCAGTCTTCAGAAAGCTTAGGCCAGTTTTCCAAGGGGCTCGGGGGTCAGGGCAGTGGGGGCGGCATTTTTCCCCTCTTTGAAATTTTGCCTCAGATTCCCTTGGCTTGGATTAAAGTAAGCTGAGGTCTCTCCACTCCCCAGCACCCCAGCTTGTCCTCTCTAGCAGCTTTTGGCCACAAACTCATCGCTCCTTGCTCTTCTGTGCCTCTGTTTCCCCATCTCGCCTTTCCCCCTTCCACAGTTGTCCAGTTTTCCCGAATGTCAGAGGCAAGGCCCTGCCTGGTTTAGCTCTAGTGACTTCTGAAACAAACACTAAATCACTCCATTCATCTGTTTGCCTATTTGTTTGTTTCATTCATTCATCTTGCAAACACTTACTGAATGCCTACTACCTAATAGGCCCTGTGGTCTGCTCAGCAGATGTAGCAACGGTCAACAAGGAACCCACACTCCAGTCTTTATTAAATGCCAACTGTGTGCTGGTTAAAGATAGGGTGAGGCAGGGTCCCTCTGGGAACCAGGGATCAACGGCTCTCTGCAGGCGGCATATAGGAGAGAAGTTCAGAACTCGAGCGACCCCCTGTTGGTGCGTGTGGGTTCAAGTCCCAGCTGTGTGACCCTAGGAAAATTGCTTACCCTCATGAGCCTCAGTCTGCCTATGTATAAAATGGGTCTATAACAGAACCTACCACAAAGGCTTGTTGTGAGGATCCAGTGAGACAATAAAATGACTCAGGTGCTTGGCATCGTGTTGACTGAGTGAGCTCCTGAGGGTCTGCTCTTAATTGTCAGTATAATCAGGGCTCTTGGGATTTGGAAGCTCTCTGACCCGCTGGGAGCTCCTCTTTTCTGTTTGTAGCCTGAGTTTTCCTTTCCCACAAACTGAAAGGAAGCCCCTGTATCTCACAGGGCAGGGGCTGGGCCTTAGTGTTAGGTTCACTGAAGAGGTGCTCTTGGCCACCGAGGCACTGCCGTCCCCCCAGGGGCACAGCGGGAGGTAGTCTCTGTCAGCACCATGCCCAGTGCTGCCTCTGTCCGGCTGGCAGGGGCAGGCGCAAAAGCTGGCCCCATCTGACTGCAGAGTGGGCTGGCCCTGCTGCCCAGCTGTTGGTCGCATTTCTGCCTGAAATCCGATCCGGGCTTTGGTGGGGCTGCCTGGGGCTGTGCGTGTGCGGATCCATGTGGCAGGGCTCTGCAGGGACAGGGTCCCTTCTGGGGCTCCAGAGGGCTGAGCTGGGGCTGCAGAGCCCACCCCTGATGGGAGAAAACCGTCAGGAGCAGTAGGTTTCTTTCCTTCTGTTGCTCCCTGCCCTGGGTTGGATGGGGCCTTCCTCATGGAAAGACCCAGAGGTCTAAGCGGTGCCTCCCTCCCCTGGCTGCACCTGGGAACCACGGGGGAGGAGGGAGTGTCCAAAAAATACCGACCAATTAAATCTGGACCTCTGGGGGTGTGACCCAGGCTTCGGTATTCTTTCAAAGCCCCCCCAGGCAATTCTGTGGAGCCAAGTTGAAGATCATTGTGCTGGAAGAATGGGTGTCTGGAAATAGAAATCCAAGAGGCAGTTCTTCAATAGAAAGAGAGATGGGCTTGAACCTAAAACACTGAGTGAGTTTGGTTCTCTTCATAGCAGCTGTGTGAGCTGAGGCAAGCCTCTTGCCCTCTCTGGGCCTCTGAGTTGTCTTTGGTGAAATGGGAAGGTAGAAAGGTTGTGGTGAGGATAAAATGGGACAGGGTACGTGCCTGACACAGGCCATGTGCCGAGTTAGACTCAGGCGTGTAAGGAATGTGGCTGTAGGCTAAAGCACCAAGGGTGCCGTAGGGAACCTAGGGACCCTCTCAGCCATTTCTATAGCCATGCTGGTGGTGGGTCCCCTAGCCTTCCAGGAGACTGACAGATGTATAGGGTGGTAGACACATAGTTAAAGTGTGGTAGGAATTCCCTTTGGGCTGCGGGTGGTCTGAGAAGGCTTCCTGTAGGAAGTGAGCGATAGGTCTCTGGTTTGTGGTTCCTTTCAGCTCCTAGCAGGGCATGCCCTGTCTTAGGTGTTTTGTCCCCACCTCTGGGAGCCTACAGCCCATCTGCCCTCCTTCTGCAGAGCCCCACCTTTTGACCACTCACCTGCCAGAGGGTGGCTGGAGGCTTCCCAGAGCCTGACCACAAAGCCCAGCCCTAAAGGGTAGAGGGAGACTGAATCAGTCTCCATGTGGCCAGAGGGCAGCCACCAAGCCAGAGTGAAGCCGGCCTAGGGCTGGTCTGTCTGCACCAGGCCCCTGGGCTCAGTGGCAGCGCCTTGGTGAGCCGAACTTGAGGAAAAGTTGGCGGGGGGCGGGCTGGGCTCGCCTGGTTGCTGGCGCTGGGACTGTCTTCTTGGGTTTCAAGTAAACAGTCTCGGCCCTCCTCCCCCTCCCCTGCCTCCACCCCTAGCTCCTCATTCGATGGGTCTCATGTGTTTCTATTTAAGGGTTGCAAGTAAACCCCAGTGATTGGCGGCCTCAAACCCTCTTGACTTCTCGCCTGGGCCCGGGCTGTGGAGACTTCCCTGCTGCTCGCTCCCTCTCCCTCCCAAGAGGAGGACCGCTGCTTCTCTCTCCTCTGGGTTCACAGAGGCTGGGGGGAGAGGCACGAGCCCTCCTCCTTGCCTTGCCTTGCCTTTCGCTCGCTCTCTCTCCTCCGTCCGGCCTCAGCCCTCATGGGCGGCCCTCCTGTCGCGCCCCTGCCAGCCGAGGGGTCTGGGGAGACCACGTCCGCACCAGGCCTCTCCTCCCGCTCGCTCGTGCTGGTGCCGGGCTGTGACTGACTCATCGCAGCGGCAGGCTCTTCCTCTCGGGTTCCTGGGCCTCCGCTCGGCCCCGGCTGTCCCCCCTCCCCTCTCCGCCCGGCTCCCCATGTCCCCCGGTCCCCGCGGCGCAGCGGGCCGGTGTGGGGCCTTGCTATATGGCCTGTCCTTGGGGCCCGGCGAGCTGCGAGCCCCGGCTGCGGGCGGCCCCTCGGAGCGGCAGCGGCGCTGGCGACCGAGCAGCCTCCCCCGATGGACAGGGGGCGCCCCGGCCGCGGGGCCATGGCCGGCCGCTGGCTCACTGCGTGCTTTCTGCCCTCGCCAGGTGCCGACACCAACGCCGAGCCCATGATCCTGGAACAGTACGTGGTGGTGTCCAACTATAAGAAGCAGGAGAACTCGGAGCTGAGCCTCCAGGCCGGGGAGGTGGTGGATGTCATCGAGAAGAACGAGAGCGGTGAGTGCCCAGATGGCCGGCCTGGCTCCTGGGACGGACAGACGGCCGGACGTCTGGCTGGTTTTGTTCCCTACCTCCTCCCCCACCTCTGCAGCTGTACGTTATTTCCATCTGGTGGGGGAGAGGGCTGAGGAGGCCGAAGTTTCCCCTGTTGGTTTGGGCTGCAGGCCAGCACTTTGCCTGGTGGTGGAAGAATGTCTCCCCAGCCCCAGGGAAATGAACCGGCTTGTGTGCATGTGAGGCCAGGGTGGCAGAAGCCGGTACAACGGCCCAGCCCCTGTTCAGGGTCCCCGTGCCCACTGAGGCCACAGGGAAGGTGGCTCCTGGCTCAGGGGGCACCTTAGGGCAGCTTCCCCTGTTGGCGCCATCTTCCAAGCCAGGGTCTGGGCAGGGGCAAGAGAAGCCGACTAGCTGGTGGGGAAGGCCGGCCATGATGTCACTGTGGGGGGCCAGGGTTCTTGCCCACCCCCCGCAACGGGTTGTCTCAGGAAAGGCTAGGCCTGTGGGATTTGGCTAGTGTCTGGGTGGTGAGCTGACTGCCCCCTGCAGAGCTGAAGGCCGCCAGGACCTGGGAAGAGGGCCCAGACAGGGGGAGAAGGGCCAGGGAGGGCCCTATGGCAGCCGCCCTGTCATTGGGAGCTGAGGCTTTGTCTCGTCTGGGGCCCTGCCCAGGCTCTCCAAGGGCTGCTGGTTCCACGGTCCTCACCGGGACCACAGGTGCGGCAGGCATCTCTGTACGTGGAGGGAGGAGCGCCTGAATCAGTCAGTCTGAGGTGCAGGGCCAAGACCTCCACCAGCAGTTTGCCTGTATCCCGCTGGGGCTTGAATTGGTTGCTGGGGTGTTTTATTTTGGCTCCAGTTAGCTGCAAGGGAGGGTCCCTTGCACGGGATCCTCTTTGGGCAGTATTTGGACACTCCCAGAGGGGAGGGGCCTGGTTTTCTTTTCCTGTCCTGCTCAGTTCCCTTCCCTTCCAATATTTTGAGCCCTGAAAGGGGGACAGACCAAAGGATGACTGTACCCATTCTATAGATAGAGGAACCGAGGCACAGACAGACTGAGGGGAAATGAGTCCTCGGAGGGCAAAAGCAGAACAGGGACATTCCTGGGCCCCTGAGTCCTATGCCTGTGGGCAGCAAGTAGCTGTAGAGATGCTGAGGAAATCCCAGCAGACCTCCTGGGGGAGGTGAGCTCAGGCTCCTGCTGCAGGAGGCTCAGGAACTGTGCTCCCTGAGAACAGAGCTGTGATGCCAACATAGGTCTGACTCCTGGCCCTCCTGGGTCTGGGGTCCTGACAGACCTTTCAGAGAGGTCAGGCTTTGTCTTTGTGCTTGGAGTCATTGGCAAGGTGGTTGGCAAAGGCCGTCCCCACCCAGCAGAGCCACACCCCTAGCCTAAGGCCTGAGCCCTCCACCCCAGGCCCCCACACTGGTCTGCTGCCTGCACACCTTTGCCTTCAGCCTTTGTCCTAGCACCACCCCCACCTACTCGTCCCCACCCCCACCCCGCCTACCTCCCAGGAAGCTGGCATTGTCACAGGGGCCTGGCTCTGGAAACCCTGAGCACCTCCAGACCCAAAGGAAGAGATCTCTGATGGTGTTGGAGGCACCTGCTGAGGCAGACGTTTTGGAGCGCGTTCCGAGGGGAGAGATGTGCCCACTTCTCTGTATAAGGTCGGGGCTGCTCAGAAGTAGAGTTCTGGCTTAGAGACCCTCCTGCCACCTCCCCTGCCTTGTGTCACCAGCACAGCTATATAACCCCCATGGTTCTGGGTACCACCACTGGCCAGGAGGGAAAAGACCCCACACGAAAGGAAGTCGGCATGCTCGGAGACTCTGGTTCCCAGGGACGTCCTCCCTCCACCTTCCCATCCCATACCCAGGATTCTAGGAATACTTGGAAGTCCTACCTAGCGGGGGGAGCCCTGACAGAGAGAAAACGTAGAGACACCTCCACTCCTGAGGACTCCCTGGTGGCTATGTGACTCCCCCGTCTGACGGAGCTACTGTTCTGGAAGCAAGATCCTGCCCACCACCTACTGGCTAGATGGCTGCAAGTCCCTTAATCCCTCTGGGCCTCACTTAACCCTTCTGTAAAGTGGAGATAATTTGGTGGCTGCTTAGAAGCAGAAGCTTGAGTAATGACCTTCCTGAGCCTTCTTCCCAGGTCTGAACTCCATGGCTGGGAGCCCCTTTAGGGCCCTAGATGTCAGGTGGAGAGAGCCTCCCCAAACACGGCTTTTCTCCTTCTCCAGGACTTTTGTATCTTTACTTTTGGTGGAGAGAGCTGCTCAGCAGCGCATGTTTGCACCGGGACCCTGGAGTGCTAGGTCTGCCATGCAAACCCACACTGTCTGTTGCTGGCAGAAACCAGGGGGCCTGGCATGTACAGCCAGTTTAACCAGAGAAACTAAGTGGGTGGAGGGGAGAGAGCAAGAGGACCAAAGTGCAGATCCTTGGGACAGTGGTTGCCCAGTTCAGGAAGCTGGACGGCTGAGGTGGGGGAGGGGAGGTGTGTTGTGCATCCTGTAAGCTGGCTTCAGAAGGAGTGGTGAGTGAAGCTTTTGAACTCTCTAACAAAGACCCAATTGTTATGCCTCTGACCTTGGGACATGGTGGGCGTGTTAAGGCATTTCCACTCCAATTGTTGAGGCAGTAGCCCCAGTTAGCACCATCCCCACCCTGCAGGGCCTTGCCTTGCCCACTGAGAGCAGGGACTCTGCCTGTGTCCCCTTCTGTCTTGGCTAGAAGAAGTGTCCATGGAGGGGTCCACCAACCTCTGGCTCTGCCTGCTCATCCAAGCCCTCTGCCTGGGACCATAGACACCGAGTGATTTGGAGGTGTGGTTTTGCCAGGGCTCTGTAATTTCATTGGTCTAAAGAGAGATGTGTCTGGAAGGCAATTCAGAGTCAGTAAACAGTAAACACTGGTGCCATGTGATATGTTATCATTTTATTAGAATCAGGAAATGACCCCATGCGGTAAAAGGCTCTTTAAAAATTTTGTGGCTCGGGTGCCTGGGTAGCTCAGTTGGTTAAGCAACTGCCTTCAGCTCAGGTCATGATCCCGGAATCCTGGGATCGAGTCCCACATCAGGCTTCCGGCTCAGCGGGGAGCCTGCTTCTCCCTCTGGCTCTCTCCCCTCTCATGCTGTTTCTCTCTCTTTCAAATAAATAAATAAAATCTTTAAAAAAAAAAAAAATTTTGTGGCTCACGTAACAGACTGAGAGGTTAAGTCATTTTCTTAGAGTCCAACAGCTGAGATCTCTGCCCTCTACAGAGGACGTGGGGGGAGGGTGAGAATGGGCTCATCCCGGGTAGGATCACCACAAGCTGCTGACACTGCAGGTTGGGGAGAGACATGGGCTGGGTGAGATGACCACAGGTCTCCCTGGAACATCAGAAGGATGACTCTGCGTCCCACCTTCCAGCATGGTGGTCATAGGTTGTGGGAATTCAGGTTGTTAATTGTTACTTTGAACTTGGGGCCAAGCAACAGCTGAGAGGATCTGATGTGTACCCAGCACCGAGGACAAGCCTGTTCCTGGGAATGTAGGTGGACAGAAGTCAAGGACTCCCAAAGTGAGCTGAGTGGCTTCAGGGAAACCCTTTTTGATCAAGCAGTGGGCCTGGGGCCAAGCCAGAAAGCACTCTTTTTTTCCATTCGTGAGCAGGGACAGATCCCGCAGAAAGATTCAACAGCTTTGCTTGCTTTGACAAGTCACTGTGATCTTGTCCTTGGGAACCCCTCCACCCTTCCCATAGACAGCAGTACCTGAGACCCCGCCTTTGTGGGAAATTCTTATGCCTCAAAGACCACATTGGCTTCGCCTTCAAGCAGGTATAATCTGGTCTGACTTCTGGCAGCGTGGTGATGGCAGGATCCCAGTTGCTCTGGTCTGTGTTGAGCAAAGCTTGTCTCCAGCTTTCCAGCATTGCTTCCTTCTTCTTAGGACTAGAGGCCCCAGGAGGACGTGGGGCTATGAGTCACCAGATGCTCATTCTTTTCCTGCCTCTGCTTTCCTTCTCTGAGTCTTTGTTTCTTTTCTGGCCCCAGCATGATAACACTGGGAGTTCTTACACTTCCTTCGAGGCATGTAGCTATAGGACTAAGATCAGCGTTGTGCTGGCAAGGAATTTTGAGCTCCGTTGGTCCATGCAGGTGAGAAATTGTCCAGGTGAGAACACTCAGCCTTGGGGAGTTTGCACATCTCAGTCCCGTCCAAAAATCACTGCTTTAGTCCCAACTGAGTAGTGAGCAGAGGACAGAAGTCCACTCAGACTTGCTCGAGAGATGCTTGAAGGCTGCAGAAAAATCTCACCGAACCTGAGGATGTGAAGTACATCCCAGCCTCACGGGCGGCGGGGGAACCAGAGAGTCGGCCCGAGCCAGATCAGCCACGCTTGTCTCTGTCTCGCTCTTGGGTGTACCCAAGATGTAGAGCCCCCTGGGATCTTCTCCCTGCAGAGCGGCCTGACTTCTCCTCCTGTCCCCTTAAAGCAGCTGCCTATTCACCTGCTGTTGGTCTGTGGCTTCTGGTTCTCTGAGTTCAAAATTTGAAGTTCGAATCTGAATCTGATTGGCCAGCCAGTGACTCGGCAGACCTTAGGTCAGATGTCCCGCCCCGGGCCACTCAGCTGCATCCGGGAGAAGCCCCGCGGGCTAGAAACATGGCTACCTAGCCAAGCACCTCAGCAGTGGCTGTTGGAAAGCGGGTTTTAAAGAAAGGAGATATAGAGGGGTAACAAAAACGTGTTGGGCTGCAAACTGTGTTACTTGTTTGGCAGCTATGTGCATAGTGGAGAAACAAAGAATCTGGAATCTGAGCACTAGGTTTAAGATCTAATGTGACCCCGACTTTGTGATGTATGTAGGAATCCCTCGGTTTCCTCACGAGTGTAAGGGGGCAGTGATGCACACTGCATATGGGCTTTTCTGGAGGGGGCATCAAATGTAACCGTTTATTGTTTGACAGAGAAGACAGACTCATAAGCTTTCCTCTCAGATTTGTGTGTCGTGATGATGATTTTGTACTGTCAAAGGCAATCCATTCTCCAGCCATGTGTTTTTGTGAGTTGGAATCCTTCTAACGTTGAGGGATGTATCTCTTCTGTTACTTTGATATTTCCTGATGAACATTGTTGTAACTGGTTCTACATGGGCTTTTTATAAGGGAGAAATCTACTTATCTAGTATTCATTTATCCACCCATTCGTTCACTTCACAATTCTTGAATACCTCCTTTGTCCCAGGCCCCATGCTGGTTGGGTGCATACCCATAACGTTCCTGTCTTTATGAAGCTTAGATTCGCCTCGATGTGAGCATTCTGGGTAGTTAAGGGGTGGACTGTATTGTGAGGCTGGGGCAGCTTCTCAGACTTGATGATGTCTTCAGTGGACTTCTCTGAGGTAGCTTCTGTGTCATCTGCTTAGATGATGTGCTTACTAAGGAACCGCCTGATCGCTAGTGCAGACTGCCAAGCTACCCTAGAAAAGAGTTATCCCGATAAAGAGAGGATAGGCTGTTTCTAGAAGGGCAGGTTTATTGTAGCCTGCATTGCAGATAAGTGAACTAACACAACTAGCTCTGCCACAGCCTTTTAAGAGTTTGGTTGATGGCAGCCGCCATCTGCATGTGGTAACTGGCCGCCATGGGGTGCTGTCCCAGCTGTCAGACAGCCTTGGTCCTCTGACCTCTCTTCTCTTCCTAAGTATAGCGCGTGCATGTTCCTGCTGTGTCAGCCTAATCAGCAATTTCCAAAGTCCATTCTGGTCTAAGACTATCTCCGGCATGCAGTTGTTCTCTGCCTCACGTCGCTGGCTGCAAGGGAAAGGGCCACGGGGCATAAATCCTGGAGCAGAAGCTGGTATCCTAATTCCGCCTGGGGCCCCTTAGCCCAGCTTTATTCACTGCAGGCTAGAGATTGTTTTGAGAATGAGACTGCAGGATAGCCTAGTGAAGACAAATAGGGACTCCAGCTTAAATGGGCCTGGTTTTCATCTTGACTTGGCGCTTGCTAGTGGCGAGCCTGGGAAAGTTAGTTGGGGCTTCTAAGCATCCGTTTCCTTACCTGTAAAATGGGGATAATTGTACCCACAGCCAGAGGGTTGATCTATGCCAATTCAGAAGGAATTCAGTGCTTGGTGCAGGGCCTTGCACACAGTAAGTGCTCAGGACGTGGTGGTCGCCAGGAAGACCGCTGGACGAAGGCAGCCCTGCCAAAGGTTGATGTTGGGGCCCACGGCAGGCCAGTTTTCCTCTTGTGGCCTCCGTTTCCCTGCCTGGCCAGAGAATGGGTTGTGCTCAGTAGTGTCTGAGGATTCTCTCAGCCCTGTTGGTTTGTGAGGTGGGTAGGGCAAGTGGGGAGCTTCCTGCAGGGCAGTGAAGCCCCCAGACCGTGTTGGAGACCAGAGTTGGACCTTCGGAGCCCTTGCTTGGGTAACTGTCCTTGCCCCAGCCTGTGACAGGAAAGGAGTTGGAGACAAAAGTCAAGTTCCCATTGGTGACCCAGAGGCAGTATCCTCGCAGGGTCACGAGCTGTGAGCAAGGCTGAGGGAAGAGGAGAGGCTCACCCGTGACCCCTCTTGCTGGCTTGACGTCACTCCGTGGCCCTGTTGCATGGCACAGAGCTGAAGTACACGAGGGGGGGTGGGGGACTCACAGAGTCCGGGAAGGCTGCCTGGAGGAGTTGGAGGCATCGAGCTGGGCCTTGGAGAGATGGGGTTAGGTAGGCAGAGAGGCGAAGGAATTCCACGTCCACATGAGGGGATACCAGGTGGGGGGCTGGGCCTGCTGGGGCTGAGACAGCAAGGCAAAGCATCTGGCCGCCTCTAGCAGGTGCGTCCTGATGAAGAAAGTGGACATTGGGCCGCAGTGGAGGGGCAAGGAAGGAGGGGGCCGTGAGGGACGTGAGAACAGTGGCACTTGAAGCAAGTGGGTCCAGCTGGGGGGGTAGGGGAAGGTGTTTCTGAGAACTGGAAATCGCTCTCTCCTCAAGCGAGATCGGCACGGGCTGTTGTCAGGGAGGAGTCCAAGGGCTTGTCGCACTGAGCACGGCCAGGGACTGACCACCTGCCTGGAGCCAGCAGCCGAACGGCTGGGGGGCTGGGGGGGGGGGACCGTGGCCGCCAGGGTGCCGCCGTGTCTCGCCTCCACCTGCTCAGGTGAGGCAAGCAGGGTGGCTGGTCGCTCCGACCTCACACTGGCTCTGCGGACCCAGCTTGTCCTGAGTTGCCCTTGAGCAGTCGTTTCTGAGCGAAGGCGGTGTTTTAGCGGTGACCTTGGCAGTCCAGCTCCAGGGCCAGAGTGAGGCCAGCTGCTCCTCAGGGCAGCACCAACTGCCTTCCGTTCTGGGGGGCAAATAGGCTTACACTGAGTCTGTTCACGGGCGTCTCCAAAAGGCTGCTTTTCCGGGCTTGGACACCAAGGGAACACTTAAACCACACAGCGCCCAGCCCCTAGCAAGGCTAATCTTCACATGACCTGTCGTCCCTAAATCCGTATTAGTTGACTAAGTGCCAGGCTGGGGTCAGAGGTGATGAGACCCACAAAGTCCCACCCCCCTGGGACTCCCATGGAGTGCTGAGACAGTCACAAGGAAACCAGGAAAATAATTTGAGATTTTGAAAAGTGCCGTGCAGGAAACGGGGCCCTACGACGGTGAATAAGCTGGGGAGGAGGTGATAGGGCATGGCCAGGGAAGGGCTCTCTGAAGGCCTTCCCTGCTGATCGTGCCTGGAGCTCAGTGAGCAGAGGAAGAACCAAAGGCCCCAGCTGGTCTGGGGAGGGTGGTGGTGAACGAGGGCAGAGAAGTAGGAGAGGCCAGGTGGTACCGGGTCTAGGTGTGTGATTCTAGGTATAACAACCACCACATCCCAGGTGGGAGTCTTGCAGTGTAGCCAACAGGTGACTTCACTCCCCTCCCTGGACATACCCCAGCCCAGGGGCCCAGGGAGCTGGCACCGCTAGATGCCCCCCGCCTGTTCCCAGCACGCACGCACGCATGCACATACACGGCCTTTGTCGTTGGTAGAAGTGACAGGTCTCCCTGCGTGGCTCAAGTGCAGGGGAAGAGCTCCCCACACAGCATTCCCTCCACCCTTACATCACAGATTTCCACCCTGCGATTGTGGCACTTTCTGGGGAATATAATTTGTCAGGACCTCAGGGAATTTGGGTTGAGAAATCGCCTCTTGGTTTTTCCCCAGATGACCCCGCGGCTGTGTGATGCTATATTCTCAGCACTTGGGTTTCCAGTAACCACTCATGGTAGCAGGGTTGACCGCCCTCCTCTCTATCAGCATCTTTTCAGATTCCATAACCTCATCCTCTGGGTTCCCAGTGCTGACCCGCACTCCCTGGTCTCATCACGGGGGAAAGCCAGGGTGACCCAGTTAAACAAGTTGCCCTGTGAAGCTTGGTGAGACTAAGTGGAGAGCGGCTTATGGCTCACGTAACCCCCAGCGTCATTTCTACCTACACTGAAAATGTGCTATATGGAATTCCTGGGGGGGGGGGGTTGTTTCATTTAACTGTTTCAGTCCCAACTCCACATTTCCCTTCTGAGGCAGGCGCTTTTTAGGCTCATGCTAAAATATATTTGCCTCCCCTAAGCTTTTATTGGACTAAATTGTGGGGAAGTGGCCCAGGCTCCACGGGAGGTGAGAGAAAGCCAAACTAAG
Organism: Neomonachus schauinslandi; assembly: GCF_002201575.2. NCBI lineage: Eukaryota > Metazoa > Chordata > Mammalia > Carnivora > Phocidae > Neomonachus > Neomonachus schauinslandi. The sequence continues at coordinate 129,235,292 of NC_058408.1, read as the reverse complement.
AGAAAGAGTCTGCCAAGGACTGGCCATAAAGTGAGCAAGCCACGAGTAGGTTTTTGAAATTGGTGCACAGATCCCTTTCTCCTGTTACATCTGGCCCATCAGCCTTGCCCTGAGTGGCCCTTCGATCACCATGTCCCAGAACCTTGTGTTTTAAGGGTCATTCTAAGCACAGTGGCCTGAAGCCTGCAAGTCTGTTCTCTTTTATACCCTGCTGGGGCCGGGTGAGCAGGGGGTGTCCTTGAAGAGGTGAAGGCCACCTGGAGACTGCTTGCTCACGCCTGCCCTCCGGTAGTGGATTTGGGACATTTTTTCAATGTGACTTGTTTCTGAATCAGAATATTTTATGTTTTACAAGATATAGAACCAGGCAGTTTGTAAAACCCATTGGTAAGACGAAGGGCAGATGTTGACATTGTCTCTCAGAGGCGGAAGTTGAAGCCCGGAGAGGTTAGGTGACTTGCCCCAAGGTTGCACAGCTGGGAGGTGGGGTGTGGACTTCCAACACATGCTGTTTATCCAGTGTTTGGAAATCTGGTTGTTTGCATATCTCGTGCTTGTGGATTTTACTTCTTTAGAGAGCGAAGCCCCAGAGTGCTCTGCTGTGTGAGTTCCCCAGGCCCCAGAGAACAGGAGAAGAGGTCAGTCTTGTTAAAGCCCTGGCTGGGATAGGAGAAAAGTGGTCAAAAGGGAAGCTTCCTGCAGAAGAGTTGTGTGCATGTTCCAGCATTTGGCTCGGCCTGGTCCATGGCCGGGGCTGGACTGGACGGGTAGATGGTTAGGGGCATTTGTGAGACCTGCTCCCCAGGGCCCTGTGAGCGGGGCTGAGGGCATGAGGGCAGAGGCTGGGCAGTGCTGGGCAGGGCCCTAGCCCACTCTGCTTTCCCCTTTGTCCAAATAAATAGACCTGTCCCAGCCCCTCCCCGTCACCTCGCCAGACCCAAGGAAGAGCTGCCATCCTGCCTCCTTCCCCCCCCCCACGACCTCTCTAGTCTCAGCCCCGTTTGAGTGACCTCCTCCATGCAGGGAGTGCTTCCACATGATGTGGTTTGCTGATTCAGTCGACACACATGGAGCCCCTTGTGCACGCCCTCTGGTGTGCCCAGCACCGGGGTGCAGCAGTGGACAAGAAGCAGCTGTCCCTATCTTCCTGTCACTCGGGGGATAGCATTCTAGGGCTCCCTCTTACCTGCAGGATAAAGGCCCAGATGCAGTGCGTCGATCATTTTCATAGCGTATCTGCCAAGTGCAAGGCAGACAGCACAGTGTTGTTGGGGTTAAGCAGTATTACGGAGGGGACGGGAGGGCAAGACCAGAAGGCTGTGGGTTTTCGTGTATGCTGTCGGGTTCAGAGATGGGACTGTGCCTGCGTCCCTTGGTTAGGAAGGTCTCCTGGGGAAGGTGGGCCTTGAGCCAGTTGCTGAAGGAGGAAGGGGATCCAAACTGGGTGAACCAGAATGCCACCTGCCAGGGCGCAGAAGGCGGGCCTGGACAAGCGTTATTGGGCCACAGCGTCTGAGGCGGCCTACGAGAAGGTGTTCATCCAGCAATAAGCAGGATAAGAAGGTGTGTCAAGGGCCTTCAAGGGCCCCAAATGTCAGGTGAAGGAGAGCTTTCCCCCTTCCGTTCCCACCAAGCTGAGGGAGACATTTCTGACCGTCTGCCTACAGCTCTCCTTTGTCAGAGGAGGAACAGAGCCTGGAAAAGGGAAGCCACCTACCTAGTGTCACATGGTGAGTTCAGGGCCAGGTTGTGGCATGGCTGTGGACCCCTGCTATAGAGGTAGCTGTCTCTGAGGACTCCTGGCATCTCTCGGCCTCACTGAGGCGTTGCCACCCTCTCAAGCCTGGGCACATCCCAACTTGCCCCCAGTTGACTGAGGCTCCCCGACCCTGGGCCCTCAGCCTGGTGCTAAAGTTAGAACCCGGAGGCTCCAGACTCAGAGGTGCTTCCTACACAGCCCCGACCCTGTACCCCTATACATTCCAACAGACTGATTTTTCACACATGGTGACTTCCCTCCTGCAAGATCATCTTCAGATACCCCAACTTGGGGGTACGGATTCCCCGCCGTTTAGCGATGCCCCTTCTCTCGGCTGTCCCCCTGGCTGGCTGTGGGTCTCCCCCCACACCAGAGGCTGTGCCTCCTCGCCCTTCTCATTCCTCCCCAGGAAGGTGGTGAGGCTGCTATTGAGGTTGGCCAGGTCTCCAGTCCCGGGGTTTCGGGACACTCTCTCTTTTTGTTTGTTTTCTGTACTTCTAACTGGCGCCCTTGCAAGGCCCCGGCCTCATCTCTGCTCAGTGTGCTCACCATCTTTTGAGCTGCTGTGATCAGGACGTATCCGCAGCAAGGCCTGGGGTCTTGGGCCCCACACCAGCACCCGTAGTGTTGGCTACAGGCTTGTCCAAGGCCTGGCCGGGCCACGTGGTCTCCCTGTACTCGGGGGGGCTCTCCACCAGTTCCAGCCACCCACATCTTACTCGAGCCACTGGGTCAAGGGATTGCGCTTGGCACAGTGGGAATGGGCCGGGCGGTGGTGTGCCCTCATGGAAGGAATGCCAGGCTTTGGAGAAGAAGATCTCTGGTCAATCTAGGTTCCAAGCTCAGTTACCCACTAACCAGGTGACCTCAGGCAAGTCCCTTTAGCTCTCTGAGCATCATCTTTCCTACTTACAGAATGGAAATGTGATGGGGAGTGAAGATAGTGCCCACAGTTGTGTTCAGATACCAAGCACCCCATTCCCGTGACCATCACGCTTTTACCAAAGCCAGGCAAGAAGCAGGCCTTTCATCTCCATAGTTCCAGAGCTTCTAAGGTCCCTTCTAACCCCTGGGGCTCCGAGAAAAAGCGTTTCAGCTTAGAGGGAGCAGGTGAGGGGAATATGACCATGTTGGCAAGCCTTCAGCCAGCTCTCCGAAGCAGCCAAATGGGTCACTGGCTGCAAACATTGCTGGGTTTGTAATGATGATCACAGGGTTCATGGGCTCCTGGACACCTTTGGAATGGGCTTTGTGAGGCCAAATGCTTTGCAGATTAAATTTCCGGAGAAAGAACAGCTGAGAAAGTCTTGAGCTTTGCAGAGCCGTTTCTGTGCTATGGCAGCAAAAAAGGGGTGTATGTGTATATGTGTGCATGTGTGTCTTTTCTCCCCTAATAAAAGAGAGGGGGGGTAGGCAAAAGAGGAAGATGGTCCGATCCCTCCAATCCCAATCCTCCCTCTCCCCTTCAATTTGCATCAGCCAGTGGGACTGTGGGTGCTGCTGTGTTTTCCAGGCTGGTGCTGGTAACAGAAGGAATATGATTAGTATTATGGAATTTCATGATTGGGGTTGGGGGTGGCTTCTTCCCCCCTTTTTTTAAATAAATGTTTTGAAGAGTTGCCCTGGAGAACTGCTGAAAGCAGCGGCTGGTGGACGTTTTTGGTCATGTCAGGCGAGGACAAGATTATCCAAGTGAGCAAGGGTGTCTCTCCCCTTCAGCCTGCTGCCGGGTTCCAGGGCCGTCCTGCCAGAAAGCGAGCAAGGGGCCGTAATCACAAACAGGCCAGGATCAGTTACAACCAGAAGTATTACTTTAGACTCTTGGCTTTGATGGGGAAGAATGCAGTTTTCCTTGCCCCTCCTCCCCTGTCCTTCTCAAGTTAAACAAGACCTGTGAAAGCAATAGCTCTGGGATATAAAGAGAGGCCAAAATTCAAGGCAGCGAGGGGTCTCAAAGGCCCAGGATGGGAGGGCTCCCCCAGACTCTGCTGATGTTGGGGCAGGGGTTTGCCTGGCCCGTTTCTTCTTAGGTGAACTGGAGAAGCCCAGAGTCTTTCTGGTCTACCTAGGGCATCCTCACCTCCATTTTGCTCACCAACCAAGTGTCCTTGACCCTTCTGCATATGTAAGCTGGCATTTTCTGCATGTTTGCCATGTACCTAGCACTGTGGGGTGGAGGGGGGCAAGTGGGAATGTAACGACAATAGCTTAAAAAAAAAAAAAAGAAACTAATGGAGCTCTTACCACTTCTAGCCCCCACCTAGCCCTGGGGGACCCGCATCTCAATCCTCTCCCCTCCCTCAACCAGCACCTCCTAGGTGAACATCAGATCTATCCTTCACACTTAGAGATAAATAACACTGCTCCCCAGAGTAGGGACACCGTCGGGGGCGTGCTTCCCCCATCATTGGTAACGGGAGCAGAACCAGCGTTGGCCAACACCTAGACCTCCCTGCCAACCGGGCAGGATTTTAACTGACTGCTCCTTGGAGGAGAGGAAGGAAGTTGACCTCATCCTTGGGGCTTTGCACGGGGAGAATGAGCATCCAGGGCACCGGCCCCAGTGCCTCTCTTACAAGTGTTAACCCCATTCTTCTGCCTCACTGTGCAGCCAGATACAGACTCCCCTCCTTGGACTTCAAGGGCCTCCACTATTGGTGGGGCCAGAGCATCTTGTCGGCGCTGCTGTGGCAGCTGACAGGAGGATTCTGTACCCCAGGGTCCTAGCCTGCCTTCCATACCCCCATCTCTCAGCCTCCGTGGGGCCATCCCACCACCTCAAAGCCCTTGGATGAGAAACTTCATTCTAGAGGTGGCTTCAAGGTTTGGGAGCCTGAGTGGATCAGAGCCTGGTTGGGTGGGACATTCATATTCTAGGCTAAGGGATAGGCCAGAGCCAGGGGTGCTGGAAACAATGACGATATTACTCACTTACTGGGGAGTGTAGTTCTACCCTGCCATGGCTGAGGGTTGAGTCTCTGCTGAGATGTCTTGGGCCTGTCACTGCCGAGACTTATTCTGTTAAAGACAGAGATTTTCATGGCCCACCTTGACCCCCAGATTGTTACCTTACTCCATACAGGCCTCCCCACCCGAGAACCACTTGTAATATAGAGTCTGTCCTCCAAGGGCCCTGAAGTCGGTAGAGTGACCCCACGGAGGCTGGGAGAGACAGTATGGAGGGCAAGCTAGGTCAATGACTTCCCATCTTCCTACCCCATCTCTCTGCCGTCAGCTACCATGGTGGCACATTGATCAAAGACTGGCCCTCATGCAGATTGGAAAAACCAAGGCAAGCAAACAAGCAGAGCTGAACAAGGAGGACTTGATCATGGAGCTGATGGTCTAATGGGGAAGCTTCCCCACTTCTGACCCAGCTGAGGGGACTGTGGTCGTTGCTGTGTCATGAGGCATGGTGGTGACTGTCTTTGGGTACTGGGGCAGGCGGCACCAGAGACTGACAGGAGAAAGGTAGGAAGAGCTCCATCATTGATTGGTGCCCATTGGTGTCTGTCATACTGCCTGAGCAGTCACTAACTGTGCGAGTCTAGAATGACACACCTGGACCTGGGTGACCTCTGGGGCATCTGGGCTAAGGGTATATCTGTTTGGCGTGTGGCCTTTTCTCCTTGGATTTGAGTAGGATCTATACTAGACCAGATCTTAGGAACTAGCAAGACAAGATGGTACCCAGAGACAGGAGAGAGACCGAAAGGGAAACGGGACAGGAAAAGCTCAGGGAGAGAACCTATTCCTAAATCACCACAAACCTGGCTGGGGCTCCAGGATGGTTACCCCAGGATCAGAGTATTTTGGGCTCAAGTTAACCTATTTGCTGCTTTCTAGAGACTCTAAATATCGGAAGGTATAAGAAGAGTGAGAAAGGGATTGCTAAAGCATCTCCTGTGTGTCAGACAGTGAGCCAAACCCCTTTCTTCCTGTAGTCACCACCACTGCCCTATAAAGCACAGATATCATGACTTCCATTTATGAGAAAGCTGAGGCCCAGAGAGTTCAGGATATTTGCCAGCTTCTTCCCTGTACACTCTGCTGCCTCCTGGCTAGTTCTCTGGTTCCTCAGGTCCTGAGTAGGGCACCATGGTGAGGGAAGCTGTTTTGGGCATAGCCTTCTCCCCACCCACCCTCTGGGGGTTGGCGCAGCAGATCTCTGGGGCTGCCCCTGCCAGAGCTCCACATTGTGCCCACCAAGGAGGAGGGCTTTGTGTTTTCTGAAGGAGAAGCCATGACTCCAGTGTCCCAGCGGAGGCCCGCACCAGCCAGTGGGGCTGCTTCGAATGGCTTGGGGAAGGGCTGCTGGTGGCAGCCTGGCCCTCTGCATTCCTCCAAGAGCCTCACCCAGGGTGTGGGCTGGTCCCTGGTGCCTGGCCTGTGGGACCTCCCTGAGCTTTGCTCTTCCATTCCTGTAAGGGGAGAGGCCCAAATGAAAATAGCCCAATCAGGTATACAGGCAGACTGCAAGAGAGCGCTTCCGGGTGGGAGTGTTAGCTTTCTCGATAATCTTGGGCAAGATCTGCAACAAGCCACAAAAATCTCTTGGTCTCAGGTCCCTGTGGGCAATTTAAATCCTCCTAGGTGAGCTGTGAATTTGGGGGGCTGGAGGAGGGAATGCCACCTAGGGGCTGCATCACACTGCTGGACTTGAGCAGGGCAGAAGGCCCCAGGCCAGAGGGAAGAGTGCTGGAAAGAAGCCCACCGCAGACCCTGCACTGACTCCAAGAGCTGGACTCGAGAGCTACTTGAGGATAAGGAAGCAGAAGAGACTGCAGTGTGTGGGTGGAGAAGCCAGGGAGGGAGGAGGACGTCTTATGCCCGGGTGTCCTGGCATTTCATTTTCAACTATTTGCTGAGTCCCTTCTTTGAAAGACGAGGCCTGGGCACAGCGACTGATGGATCCGGGAGATCCACACTTTTGAGGTCTGCTGGGTGTGCACACAAAAAAAGCAAGATAGAGGGCATTTCCTCCCAGGCTGCATGGAAGGCTTGTGTTCAAATTCTGCTCTGCCGTTGGGGAGACAGTATGTGGTCATTTTGATCCTCCGTTTCCAGATCTATAAAATGGGGGTAATATTTGGAAACACATATGGCGATTGGGAAGGTTGAAAACAGTTGTGAAGTGGTGTATTCATTTTCTCTTCCCTGGTAGACAGGGGCGGGCCACTGTCCATTCCGAGCAGTGAGTTGTATTGGCGGGGGCGGGGGGGGGGCGGGGATAGGAGTCCATCAGGCTCCTGAGATCGCTTGGAATAATAACCCATCCACCCCCATCTACCTACAACCCACAGACTTTTCAAAGCATTTTCCCATCTGTTATTTCAGAGGGGTTCTCTAGGGCTAAGTAGGCCAGGCGGCTTTGTTTCCGTTTTTCAGAAGAAGAAACTGAGTTTCAGAAGGGTAAATGGTTGGCATGAGACCTCAGAGCTTGCTAGCGGCCAAGCTTGGATTTGAATCAAGGGGCTGCATATTCTTAACCCAAGGCTCCTTCTGCAAGCTCAGTGTTTCCCAGAGAGTGGGTCCTAGAAACGTGTGATGGACACAGCATTAAATGGCATGGAATCCTGTCACGAGAAGGTTATTAACTTTGACTTCTCTTTTATTCCACGTTGGGTCAAAGCGTCTGTTTGGGGCCTCTACGTTTGCGGATGTTGTTGCCTGCTAGTTTCATTGTTTGCTAGAAAATCTGGCCCTAGCTTTACTTAGTGTCTTGCCTGGAGCTCATCTTACTATCTTACTGGAAGTCTATAGCATTGTGTATGCATTTTTGCAGTTATCTTCTGTTTACGCCAAGGGATATTGGCTTTCCTTGTCATGTAGCATAGGAAAATGCTTTTTTGAAAAACCAAAGTATTTCCATTTTTCTCTTAAAGCAGACACGAGTCCAGGTACCACTTGGATGGTTGCACCGATGTCTGGCACTCACTGATGCCCGAGGTTCGGGAAACGCAGTTAGAGGACCCCAAGCGGGACACTCCTGGGTAACCCCCTTCCCCACAGTCTCTGAGAGTGACACCAGCGGCTCCCAAATCCCAACTGGGAAAGGAGCCTGGAAAAGCATCCGTGTTGGTGGGGCTGCTCCCCACACCGCGACGAGAAATCCACGTTGTCAGAGAACTGTTGACGTCAGGCGGTACAGAATGTTGCAAGGCCCCTATTTAAAATTCCCCAGGAATTAAATAAGGAGGGTTTGGACGGAGGAATGCCCTAGACAAATCGTGGAGTGGGTTTGTTTTGTTTATGGAGATGGTCTTTAAAGTTGAAATTGCCCCCGTTTTATTTTTGCCCCAATTGAAGAGGGGCTGAACTCAGCTGGAAGTGACGGGATGGTTGTCAGCCTAAGGCTTTTAGTTAGAGCCAACTCAGTTCTGGGGCCAAGAAGCTTCCATTGTTGGCAGAAAGAGAAAAGGGAAAAAATACACAAACTCCTACATCTATACTTCTCAGGCACTGAAGTAAGCTAGTGTAAAAATACAGAGGACTCCTCATATTTCCAGTGACGGGTAGCAGCTACAGAGGGTTCCCTCTGCTCTTCTCTCCAGACTGGAAACACACGTGTAAAGTACCAGACACACTGCTAGGTGCTTTCCATTCTTTTCTCTTTGATTTCTCGCCACAACCCTGGTTAGCACATGCTTTGTCATACTCTCGTCTCACTAATAAGGACACTTCCGCCTCTTTCTTCAGCTGTTTTGAATGACCAAATATCACTGTAGCCCAAAGCGGGCTTCCTAAAAATGTTGACCATGTAACACCATGGTACATGGCATGACTTAAGACGATACAGAGCGAGAGTGTTAAATACTTCTGCAACACACCGTGAACGGAGTTTGTCCTGTTCCCATTCTTGTCCAAGCCTTCTGATTTACCTCAGCTTGATGGTCCACTGTCCTTGACCCATCTCCAGTAAATCTCTTTTTGTAACAAAGGGGGAACAGGCTATAGGCGTAGCCCTCTTCAGACCCAGCAGAGCTCGAATTTCCTACATTGCTTTGTTCTCTGTAATTTTATGGTTGGGGCTGGTGGTCCTGTTTATTCATGCTGGTGATCTGAAGTTTCCTAAACAAATTATTTTCTTGGAGTTAGGGGGGGAAAAAAGGCCGTTGCTTTAAATACATATTTACTCTGTGAACCACAGTATACGTACGTAGCACAAGGATATGGCAAAAGCCCTGCAGAGTACAGAGACCGCTGGTCCAAAATCACTCTCTCCTGGCAAAGCCTTTGGGTAAGATCTCACACCAGAAAACGATCAGCCTGAGTGCCCTGCCTTGCTCTGCCATGTGGGCTCAGGGAGGGTGAGAGAGAGAGAAGTAACCTGGAGATGGGGCCTGAAACCACCTGTTAGCCCCCTCCTAGGTTGGGGGGGTGGCGGGGCAAGAATGGGGGGAAGTGAGCCACACCCATGACTGATGAGAACTGAGTCTGATTTGTAGACACTGATAGAATGGACAAGAAGCAGAGAAATTTCCCTGGCTCATCGGTCAGGTGGAAATTTGGGGAACTAATGGAGCAGGTGGTGTTGGTCTTCTTCTGCAAAGGAAGTGGCAGCTGGAGTCCTTCTTAAAGGGAGCTGTGTGGTTGCTGCCCTGGGAGTCAGACCCAGGTGCTAATCCTGCCGCTGTCCCTTCTAAGCCTGGCACCTGGGGTAAGTCACCCAATCCAGGGGTTTCCTCATGCAGCCTAAGATTTCACAGGCCTGGAGACAGAGGACCTCTAGAACTTGCAGTCTGCCCAAACCCCAGGATCTTCCTCATCCTCGCCATCAAGTAGGGACACCCACGCTACCCAATTGCCTGGGACATTCCTATTTGGCACCTAATATTTTGGCTGAGTTGTGAAAAGCACCCTCCTTTCACGCCAGAACTTTGCACAGTATAAGATGATAAGATCGCCTGTCCTCTGGTTTATCTACCCCTTTTCATCTTGTCACAGTTGACCTGTCATTACCATCTGTTCAGAATTTGGGGGGGGGGGGGGCGGGTAGCTTCTGATCCTGGCACAGCTTTCAAGAAGTGCGATGGTGCCCCCTGCTCAGCCCCGCTGCCCTCACCTTGGGACTGATTAAAACATCCCGCAGGACAGGCTCCCGACAGACCCCCTTCTAGGTTGTAACCAGCGAATCATCACACGCTCTTTGGAAGTGGTCCACTCTCAGCTGCGAATTCCCGGCGCAGCGCTGCCGCCCCCAGGGGGTCATGAGAGCCCCAAGGCCTGGATGGCTCAGCTATGACACATCCCAGACCCGCCAGGCCAGCGGTTCCCTCATTATCAGAAGCCAGCATGGTCTGGCCCCCTTCCTTCCTGTTGTGTCTTTCTGCTCAGCGCTGGCTTGGGAATGCTCAGAACCCCCTTGCAGGCTCTCCAGCCATCCCTCGAGGCGTCCATGTTTCACTCCATCAGAACCAGCCTCGAGGTTGCTGATCTCTACTGTGGAATTCACCTTCTCCTTTGGAAGGTGGTACTTTTGCCCATGCTGTGTCCTCTGGCCTTACTCCCATGTCCGTGTCTACCAGGACCCCTGCTGGTGGCCTGGCAGGCTCTCTGTCAAGTGCTCTCCAGACCTTGTCTCAGCACTAGCCAATGAGAGCTTGTGGAGGGCAGCCTCTCAGTGCGACCTCCATCCCCACCCTGGGTCCGTTGGCCCACCCCCCTCCCAGTCAGCACTTTTCAGCATGGGTGCCCTGCTGCCTGAGAGAAGATGCTGGGCCGTGGACAGGAGTCCAGCAGACCCCTTCCCGTCTTGAGTTGGCCTCAGAGTGCTGTGCCCTCTCCCTCTGCTTCCGCTTACCTCCTGCTCTTGCCTGGGACAGGGGAACACCCCTTCTGTTACCCTGAGCATTATTTCAGGCATCCGCTTGTGAGGCTGTAACCTTCCTGATGGGATTCTCAGAAGCTCACTTGTGACATTGAAGGTGAGCACCCCTCTCAAGTTCATCTGGCAAGGCCCGCACCCTGAAGCATCGTGCGCGTTACTGGGTTGGGCCACACGTGCTCGCACCACTCTGCCTGTCCTGTTCCCCCCACCAGGATGCCCCTTCCCTCCCCTCCTCTCCAGATTAGATCTGAGGTTCAGTTCAGGACTCAGAATTCTTCCCTGGCTACTCAGTTTCATCCCTGATGTCTGTAGTTCTTCAGCAAATGTTGTAGCAACGACTGCCACGTCTGGGGCACCGGGCTGTCTGGGTCACCCTGCTGTGCTGTTCCTGGAAGGGCCTTGTGCCATCTTGTATTCTCTGCTTCACCCGGCCCCCCATCCCCACCTGTGTCAGGCACAGAACCAGACTCCGCTTTCAGTAGAGACCTGCCAAGGTCAGGGGCCAATGACAGGGACACCGAGAGACACTCTGTCCTTGAGACTCCAGATACCCAAGACCCACCTGCCTCCCTGCCCAGCCCAGCCCTACCACTAGTCACTGAGGGGCACCAAGGTCATGGTTCCTTCCTTAAAAATCCCTGCAACTTACACTTCAACTTGAATAATAGCGCTTTGGTGAGCCTTGCCAGGAACCAGGCCCGATTCTGAACACTTCTTGTAGGTTAACTCCTGTACCCTTATAACGCTGGGAGATAGACCTACTATAGGTCCGTTTTACAGATGAGATTGAGGCAGTTGCCCACATTCAAACAGCCACTTAGTAGCAGGGCTGGGATTGAAACCCAGGCAGCCTGGCTCTAGAGTCCTTGCTTAAAACCATGGTTCTCTTCTACCTGTCATTTTATCGTGCGCCCCCTCTCTGCTTGCGAACGTTCAGTAGTCAGGCTTTCTCCTGGGTGCCTCACCCACAGCCTCAGCCTTCTGGGCCCGTTCAGTGAGGTGGGCAGGCTGGATCCGAGTTGGGGGAGGGGTGGCAGCAGTCCAGTGCTTGCTGTCTTCTTGCCCTGGACTCCACGGAGCCTTCCAAACTGACGTAGCAGCCTGTGCTAATGGTCTTGGAATCCAGGCCTCAGGCGCCCAGGGAAGGTTCTGGGGCCCCGGTGGCCTGAGAGCCCCATCTGGGGGAAGGGAAGGCCATGGGCAGCAGAGCAGGGATAGGTGCCAGAGACGGAACAAGAAGAAGGGGTCAGGCAGGAAGGCAGGGGCTGTGGGGGGGCATTGGGAGAGACTGGGGGAGCCCTTACCCGCTCCTGTTTGCTTTGGACTGAGGCAGCCGCGTGCTGTGAGCTGGAGTGTGTCTTGGCAAGAGGCCTCAGTGACAGAGCCTTCTGGCCAGGGGAGGCCTGGCTGAGGGTGGGCTGCCTTTCGTTGTTCTTAAAGGCACAGCCTGATAATAGGCAGGCAGCCTTTCCAGTGTCTCTGGTCCCTCTCCGGTAGAAACCTCAGATCTGCCCCAAGGTCATGGCAAAGGGGTCAGGGCAGGTCCAGGGCAGAAGCAGTCCTTTAGGGCCCAGCTTTGTGCCAGGTGTGGGGTGGCCAAGTGGGCCGCGCCGTCCCAGGTGCCTGGCCAGGCCCCCTTCAGCACCCTTCCCCTTCTCGGCACCACCCCTGCCCCCATTCAGGGCTCACAAACCCTCGCCACCTCCCCTTCTCCAAACCACTGCGAGGGAAGAACACGGGAAGCCCTGGACAGAGCACCCCTCAAAGGAGCCGGAGTTGGAGCCGGTGCGCGTCGTGACCGGAGGCCGGCGTTGGAGGCCTGGGACCGTGCCTCTGCTGTCCCTAGCTCCGTCCCCTGCCAGCACACCCTTCCCCTTACCGAGGCCTGGGCGTGCGGGAGTTCCACAGACGCTCCGCTCTGCATTAACCGGTGTCAGACCCTGCGAAGGTCCTGGAGGAAAGGGAAAGAAAAAAGCAAGGCCCAGAAGTAACCTAAAGTCTGCTGGGCTCTCCCAAACTCGGAATCTCATCCTGCCTGTTACTCTGTGGGGGGAGCCCGGCCCTCTCCTGCCGGCCTCAACGCCAGTATCCTGGCTGTACTTAGGCCCATCCTGTGTGCAGGGCGGGGTGGGGGGGAAGCGCCTGAGGCCTGTGTGTGCTCTACAGCGTTCCCATGCCTGGGACGCCAGCACATAGCAGGTGCTTGGTAAGCACTTGGTTATTGAGTGCACCACGTGTCCCCGATGTCAGGCAGCCCTGTAGGCAGATCATAGTATCCTGGTATGATGAGGCCCTGGGGAGGCCAGCAGCCTGTTCCAGGTCACAGCTAGGACATGGTGAAGCCAGGATCCAAACTGAGGTCTTGGAGGAGGGACTAAAGTGCCCATGGGCTGAATCCTGGGGTGAGCAGGGCCAGTAGCATTGGGGGGGGGGGGCAGTCAGGGAAGGCCTCCTGGAGGACAATACCTTGAAGAACAGAGGGGAACTTCAGAGTGAGAGGAAGGAGCAGGGTCTGCCTCCCCCACCAGCTGTTTTGTCCTAGGCTGAGCTGTGACCTCCGAAGACTTTATTAACATCCTAATTGTGTACAGCTGGCCTCCTTTGGCCCTAATGAGCTCAGCATCCTCTCCCATTAAGGAGACCATTGTGGCCTGGTCAGCCTGGGGACAGCAGTGGCCTGGGAGTGCCCGTCACTTCCTGTTGGCCTTGGCCAGGCTCAACCCCCTCTTGGGGAGGTTAAAGCCCCCGGCCCCTGGACCAGGTCCTCCCATCCCCACCTTCTGTCTGTCCCCACCTCTGACTCTGTCTTTTTCTCTCTCTGTGTCTCCATTTCCTCTCCCACTCTTTCTATCCCTCCCCCAATGCCAGTGTGCCAAGCCCCAGTTAGAGTCCATTTTAGAGGGCTTTGAAACTGGCCCAACAGCTGAGGATTATGCTCAGCCTGGAAAGAGGGAGGGTCTGGCTTCTGGGCCTGAGCTTTTCCCTCCTGGGGCTGGGGATCCCCTTCCCCGCCTAAGATGGGTGGTCCCCCTTCCCTGCCCTGAGCTGGAGGTGCAGGCCAGGCTGCCCCGGTGTGGCCTTCTCCCCCCTCAGCCCCTGGGCCATTGTGAAGTGGGTTCTTACTGAGGCCCACAAGCAGGGTTGGCTGCTATGACAAGTGACATTGCTGTTCTTTCTGGGCCTTTGCCCTCTGGAGAAGGCTGGGCCCCAGCCTGTTGCCCAACCTGGCTGAATTACATTCTTCTGGCACATGTGGAGACATGGCCCTCAGAGAAGGAGCAACCAGGCTCAGGCAGCATTCAGGGGACTGGCCAGCTAGGGATTCTTCCAGACAGCTTCTCCAGTCTGGGGACTTAGCTCCAAAGATCACAGCTAGAGCCCCCAGAATGAAGGCTTCTCCTTCACATCCAGTGGGGGGGGGGGGGGCTCCCTTTCCGGGGCCCCTCTGCAACAGTTTGCAGTTTCCCATTCAAAGCAACGGGCATGGTAGCCCCTCTCCTGCCCCTTGCCGGGGGTGGAGGGACATGTCAGCATAAGGGCACCCCAGGTGCCCGGCTGCCAGGCTGGAGTACAGGGGTCTGCTGAGGGGTCTCCAAGCCAGCCCGGGCCCTCTGGGGGGGGTCTCTACCATCTCCTGTTCCACTAAGTTATCTGTTCCCCACCTCCTTCCAAAAAAGAACTTCCTCCCCTTTTGCCTAGAAACAAGGGTTGACTTTTCGGGGCAAGGCCGGGTTTGGCAGCCAGGCAGAACGGCCATCCCCATCTGAGCCCAGCTCTGGCCGCTTCATCAGTCCAATGATGAGTCCTCTCATGAAACCTCAGTAAATTTCCTCTCCCAAGAATGAAGGCTGAGAGGATGGGAAAGGCTAGCAGAGGCCAGCTTGGAGTGTGGACCCACTTTCCTGGGGACATGAAAAACGCCGAGGCGACTCAAACTGGTCCCTGGGCATCCGTGAGTGTTGGCCACCTGACCCTCCACATCCTGTGGCTTGAGTCCCCTGGTAAAGCTCATAGCTTCCGTTTAGGGGGCACCTATGTGCCAGACCCTCTGTGATGTTCTTGGTCTTCTCCATCCTCCCACTAGCCTGCAAGGCAGATGGTAGTCTTACCGTTTTACAGATGAAGTCCTTTTACAGCTTCAGTCCCTTTCCTGAGGCCACAGGGCATGGAAGTGGCAGAGATGGGATTCAGACTCAGATCTTTGGCTCCAGCACTTAGGCTCTGTGCCTCAGTTTCCTCATCTGCCTGGCTGCTTGCTGCAAGCTCAGTTCTGCCCTCAAGACAAAGCAAACGTATTTATAGGCTCAACAAGACCAATACTCCAAGTGCATGAGCCGCTGTGAATTGTGGGGTTGACGCTTGGGACACTGTTGGGATTTGGAGATCAGTTAGGGAGGGCTTGCTGAGGCAGTAGGACAGGAGAGAGGAAGCTATTGGACCTCTGTTCTGGGGGACTGTGTGAGCTGAAGGACAGGAGCCAGGCTGAGGATAACCCTGACATGTATGGAGCAAGGAGGGAAACCCCAGAGACCTCTCCCCTCTGGCCCCATTTCCCACCATGCTTGCTATCACGAATTGCATCAGCTAAGGAAAGAGTAAGAGATTGCTCCTCCCGTTCTTCTGGAACCCCTGAAGGCAGCCCCCAGACTCCACAGATTATAACTACATGGGTGTGTGCGCGCGCACACACACACACACACACCCCACCCCCCACCCCACCCCCAAGCCCATTCACCAAGCTGTATTGAGTGTCTCCTGATCTACTCTGCAGGCAAAGACGCCACCTGGCCACCCCTGGGTGCTGTTAGTTTAGGAGAATACTGAACAACCACCACCATATTGGTAACAGCTCAAGGTTTTTGACCTCCAACTCTGTGCTAGGCCCCAAGCTAAGCTACTTCTATCTCATTTATCCACTTCAACAACCTTAGGAGGTAAGCGCCATTAATTATCCCCATATCAGGGAGGGGAGACTGAGGCTCGGAGAGATTTACTGATTTGCCCAAGATCACACAGGAAGTAGCAAGCCAGGACCTGAATTTATGTCTTTCTGACCCTAGATCCCTAGTTATTACCCTCTACTTCCAAAGGACCCTCCCGTCTACACACTCAAGTACACACAGCCCCGCGTCCCTGCTCATCCTGTACACACACAAATGACATACGAAGCGACATGTATCACGTACCCGTTGTCCAGGGGCACACGTGCTCAAGGAGTCGCCTCTACCCTCGTGCACACAAGGCAGATAAATTCCTTATCCACTTCCGTGGTGGTTAAGAATGTGGTTCCTGGAGCCCGACTGCCTGGGTTCATTGGGGTCCAGCTCTGCCTCTTCCTAATCATGATCTCTGCCTCAGTGTCCTCATCTGTAAAGTGGGGATGATGATGACAGTAACACTTCACAAGATTCTTGAAGATTAAATAACGTATGTAAAGTTAGCGCCTGACCATAATCATCATCACAAGAACAAAGGCACACACCCACGTGGTATGCACATGGGCATAACGCACCTCCCGTGTACTCAAAGATACAAAGCCTTGTCCACACCGACCCCCACATGCAGCCCACACACTGTCCGCCTCTGTGGAAAAGAGAATGCCATGGGCACTGGAGGTGAGCCTGGGAGTCCCATAGGGCTGGCTGATGCCTGAGCCCTCTTGGCCAGCTGGGCCACCCCCAGGGGTTCAGGCTCCAATTGCTCCTTGGGGGAGTAGCAGGGACTTTGGTCGGGAGCCCCGGTTATAGCAACTGACGTCTGAGCTGCTGGCCTCTGGGAGAGGCTTGTCAGCAGCTGTGGGTGGGCACGGGCCCAGGGAGCCCGGGCTCCAGGAACCACATTCTTAACCACCACGGAAGTGGATAAGGAATTTATCTGCCTTGTGTGCACGAGGGTAGAGGTGACTCCTTGAGCACGTGTGCCCCTGGACACTGACACATGTGACCCGTGCCAGGGCTCCTGGGAGGTCTGCATGGAGCTGGGGTGGGCCCCTCTGCCCACATTCACCCATGCCCACCTGGGCGGTGTTTGAGCCTGTCCTTCTTTGCTCGGTGGAGGTGCCCACAGCCAGGCCAGCAACAGGCAACTCTGCAGGGCCTGAGGCAGGTGGGACCTGAGACTCGGAGCCACTCAGCCTAGCTCTGCACATTTCAGGGCTGGAGTGGAAGGCCAGGCCAGTGTTCTCAGCAAAACTGTCAAGGACTCTGGGGGAAAGGAGGGAGCAGGATGTACAAGGAAGGCTTCTCGGAGGGTGAAATGAGATAGGGGAGACAATGCTGGCAGAAAAGGGACCTGAGCCCTGGGATTATGAGGCCCTTGGATACAAGGGGAAAGGGGTTGGTCCCCAATATGGCCCTGGGGGGAGAGGGAGAAAACAGGAGGTCAGTAGGCTGATGGACTCACTTCACGCCAGATGAGGACAAAGGCAAGCTCAGTTGGGACTGATGGAGAAATCTCTCCCTCCCACCCCCTCCTTCCCCCACCCCAGCCCTCCTGGTGCCCACACAGGGGCTTGCCTCCTTTGCCTCAATTAAGGATGACTTTGGAGCCCAAATTCCAGAAACAGAAGGCTTTGACTGCGGCCACCCAGGAGACCACCAAGTTGCCTGCTTTCCTGGGAAGCCCTGGCTCACATGAAGAAAGAAGGGCACACTCTCCCGGTGGAGACAGAAAGGGACTGTTTCAGAGGGTGGAGTTGGCAGTGGTACACCTTGGTACAGAAGCAGCTGGGAGGGGCTGCGAATGGAGGGGTCTTGGCAAATCCTCACCAAGACACATGCTTCCCAGTTAAACTGTTTCTCGGGCACATCCCCGTTTTTTCCGATGACTGTAAGATCCCTGGCTCCAGCCCAGGCCCATCCTGGGGAAGCCCTCTCCTGGGAAGCAGAGCTCCCCTTTGAGGGCAGGCCTTCAGGGTATGTCCTTAGCCCACTGGGATTTGGCTTGGCTTTGGGGGCAGAACTGGGGGTGGTCAGGTCGGTGAGGGCCTGGAGGTATGGGGACCAAAACCTGTGTGCTTTTGGCGCTGGGGCCTGGCCCTGGGGAGCACGGGAGAGCCTCAGTCTTTAAGACCCGCCCAAAAGTGACTCCAAGTTGGGAATTGTGACTGTTCTTTGGGGGCTCTTGGAGGTTATCATGGTGAGTGGGAATTTGGGGAGGTACTGGTTACTGAGAGTGGCTCAGAGGGCTCTGTCCTACCAGCTGAGGTCTGTGGTGGCAGGTGCCCCGTGGACTTGGCATTTCATCTCCAGATTTGACTCACCATGGCGGACCTTCAGTCATGAACCTTGGTGGTTGCTGGGTAGAAATGGCATTAGTGAGGACACTCCAGTCCTGTGATTGAAATCTGCTCTGGCTTAAATAACACGGAAGGTCACCAGCTCACTGCAATTAGGGAGTCCAACAGGGTGGTCCAGCTTCAGCCCACTTAGAACCTGAAGCTCGAACAATATTAATCAGGACTGACTTTCTCCATCTCTGGACTGTGACGCTGCTTCACTCTCAGGCCATCTCTTCCCACATAGCCCTGCATTTCCTGGTTTACAGGGGACTTAGCCTTCAGATCACCACAGCACCCGTGTCGGTTCTTGAGAAAGCCCCAGAACCGTTCAGTGTGCAGGGAGAGGACAGATCCGTCAGAAGATGATTGACCGGGCACGCCCACTCCTGCGGTCCAAGAGGCAGAGCTACCTTTGTGGTAGAAAAGCTCTATGAGATGGGAACCCTATTCCATGGCCTCTGGTCAGGCTCTGTGGAAGAGCCCCCGGAAACGGCTGGAATTCCAGACAGTGCTCCCCCAGAAGCCAAGAGAAGGGGAAAAGACCCCTGCGAGTTCATGCCTTCAGGTTTCTTTGGGGCTTCCATCAGCCACCGCCTTGGAAGCAGCCACACGGCTCTGGCCTGGGCTCCTAGGAGAATAGCAGTGCTGCCCCAGGGAGCCCCCTCAGTGGCCCAGAATGTGCACGTGCCACCCGCCCCCGCAATCCCACTCTGGGGAAAGACCGACTCTGGCAGGGGAGAGAATGGAAGGGGGGAAGGCCTCCACCCTGGGTTCCAGAGGGGACAGTGACCCAACAAAGGCCCCTGAGCTAAAGAGGCCTGGGCCTTGAGCTTCCAGACGGCTCGTCCAAGGCTTTTCCTGTTTGTTGGTTAAAACTGGGGTTTTTTAGAGCAGTTTTAGGTCTAGAGCAAGACTGAGCTGCAGAACAGAGGTTTCCTGTGTGCTTCCTGCCCCCACGCATGCAGAGACCCCCCCCCCCTTTCAGAGTGGTTCACTTGTTATGGATGAACCTGTGCTGACATGCCCCAGTCACTCAGATCCGTAGTTTACATTAGGGTTCACTCTCGGTGCTGTGTGGACAAGCGTGTAATGACACGTATCCGTCATCACGGTATCGTACAGACGTTACCGTGTCTCATGGGCTTTGCAGAGCTGCAAGCAGTGTTGTGGAGCTCCTGGGAGGGCGGGGTGCCATGGGCATTCGAGACTGCATCACAGGCTGTTCACTCTCCCACGCCTGTCCCATGGGGCAGCGGGGACCTAGTGGAAGACCTAGGAGGTGGCTCAGGGGGCCGAGGGCCTGCGCAGGGGTGGCGCTGTTTTCCTCGGTCCCTCAGGCAGCCGCCTCTACCTCCCAGAGAGGAGCAGCCGGGAGGCTCCCAGTGGTCCCCCTTCCTGGGCAGCCACTCCCTGCCGTGGGCAGCGATGGGGTCACATGCTGCCCCAGGAGAAACCCAGGATCTCTTGCCAGGGCACTGTCCATATTTGGAAACAGAGAGCTCAGTCATGGACAAAAAAGAGAATCGGTGCCAGATCGCTTTGGGGGTAGAGCAGGATCGGAATGGGATGGGGGCGAAGACAAGATCCCGTGAAGAGTACCGTCTGGGAAGAGACTGAAGGCAGTGAGTGGAGTCCCGGGACCTGGGTGCTCAGAGTATTTTGCTCAGTCAACATTTGTTTAAATGATGAATGAACCAACGAATGAGAAAGAAAAGGAGTGAGCTTTTATCATTTGGCCGCGACCGTCAGGGGTCATTCAGGGGTGCGGTGCCCACTTAGTGTGACTGACATGTCAACACAGTTAAGGGCGGCTGTGAGTAGCACCGACGTGTAAATGCCACTGACCCGTGATGGGGAAAGGGGCACGGCGACCACCCACAGGTCACCGTGACACATGTATCTCTGGATCCCTCTGAAAGCAGAGAATGCCAGACTCCCAGCCACACCAGGAGTCCTGCTGGGTTTCAGAGACCTCGAATGGTCTCTGTGTTTAGCCGGAGCTTCCTTGGCCTTTCCTGCAGGGTGATTTTCACACATTTGATATGTCCCTGTTTCATTTTCATTGTTAAATTTTTCCATCGAGCATCAAGTGTAAGTGTGGATCACTCCTCTTGAGGAGTGCCTTGGCTTCTTCTTAGTGTGGCTTAGGCTTCTCGAGGCCGGACGTGAGCCAGGCATTTGCCGGGTGCCCAGGCCGTCTGGCTCTGTGCCCTGGCCCCTCCCCCCCCCCCCCCCCCCCCCTCCCGCTGGGCGTTCATGACTGTGTTCTCTCTTGTCTCCTCTGCAGGCTGGTGGTTTGTGAGCACCTCTGAGGAGCAGGGCTGGGTCCCTGCCACCTACCTGGAGGCCCAGAATGGTACTCGGGATGACTCAGACATCAACACCTCCAAGACTGGGGAAGGTGAGGGCCTGCAGGTTCAAGGGGAGGGGGAATAATGAGGCACATGTGGGGAGCAGGCTGCCTCGAGATCCTCAGGGATTGGTGCCCACCCCATTTCTGGCCCTTGGAGTGAACCCACTTCCTCTGGAGGTAGCTTTCCCACTCTTGTCCCTAAAATCATCAGAACCCCTCAAAGGAGCGGGGCCATGTCCCAGGTCTGTCCCTGCTGGCCCTGCATGGGACTCACATTAGAGGGAAAATTTCCCTGGAGTGTGGATCTCAGGCTTTGGCAACTTCGGGGCAGAGACTGGAGAGAACAGTCTTAGGACTAGACCCCAAAGCTCCCTTTCTCTGCAGAAGCCCTCAGTTCCTCTGGGGGACCCCACAGACACCCCCACCTTTGCCTCCCCGACCCCACATGGTGCTCTGTGCCGCAGGGATGACCCCACAGGGCTGTGTGCACACAGTTTCCGCTCTGGGTGTCTGTTACCCTGGCCAAGAGTGCAGACACAGAGAGCAGGTCTGAGTCATTTCTCAGTGTAGCAGGAACCACAAGGTGGCCCTTGCACCACTAGCCCCTCTGATTAGCTCTGGCCTGGTGGGGTTTTTCTGGCT
>NC_058408.1:129198188-129214329 GCF_002201575.2 Neomonachus schauinslandi | reverse complement strand
CCCCCCCCCCCCCACCGCCGGGCCAGCACTGGCCTGGTCAGCCTGTCTGTGGACTCTGGTATTCGCCAGAGCAGGCTTCCTGAGCCACCTCCAGTTCCTGGCTGCCTGCTCCTAGTAACTGCCAAACCCCCCCCATGTCCTGGCAGGAACGCTTGCCCTAACGGTCAGTAGGGATGGTCCAAACGGGCACATCTGAGAGCCAGGGCGATGGAGGCCTGTCACCCAGGGCTCAGGCCACCTCCAGGCCTGTTACTGCCCCCCCCCACACACACACACACCCTCCCTTCCATGCTGCCCAGGCCAGAATAAGCAGCCTGCCAAGCAAAGCGCCAGCTCCCTCTTCCGCCTTCCCCTGAACGTCAGTTACTGTGGGCGGTTGGAACCCCACCCTGCTGCCCGTGGAAATGTTTTATTTCAGTCCCTTGACTGGTGCTGCAGCCCCTGTTGCCTGACAGGTTTCCAGGGACCAGGCTCCATCCGGAAGGGTTTGCATGTTCAGGCTGGGGGCTCGGTCCTTCCTGGCTGCTCCAGAGCCCTGGGGCTGGGCCTGCACCCAATCTCACCTCTGGGTCTCTGCAGTGGTGGAGGATTTTAGCCCCTTAGCTCCTCCTACCCACTTCCACATGCTGGGGTCACCCCGGGCTCTCTCAGGAATAACAATCCCTAGGATATAGGGTGAGGTCTTATTCACTCCCAGGTGTGTGGCCTCGTACTTTAAAGGCCTTCCCCACCACCCTAGGAGGCCCTGTTATCATCCCCTTTTTCCAGATGCAGGAACTGAGGCTTCCAGACGGTTAGCTACATGCTTGTCCTCGTAAGGCTTGAGCCTCGGTCAGCTTCCTTGGCCCAGTGCTCTTCACCACTGCGCCCTAGGGCTGTCCATGAAGCATTCTGCTTGTAAGCAACTCTGAGGGGTATGTGTGCGTGTGTGTGTGTGTAATCGGAGCCCCTCCTGAAAAGGCTATGCTAAGATTGTCAGAGCAGAGATGTCAGGAGACAGAGGACAGGACAGAGTAGGCTGGAGAGGTGTGTGTGCACAGAAGCCTGTCTGGCTTGAAGAGAGGGCTTTGCAGAGAACAAGCAGTAGCAGGTTGTAGAGGACTTGGACCTTGCTGGAGAAAGAATCAGGCGGCCAGTGCAGGTTTGTGTGTGTGTGCCAGTCTCCCCCCACCCACCCCCCCAGCAGTGTTTGGGCAGCTGGGAATTTCATCATCCTATCTTGGGCATCTCCACCCCGCTGGACAGGAGGGCTCGGGGCTCAGTCTCCCAGCCCAAGGCCCCAGCATCTCTGTGGTGTGTCCACCAGTCTCTCTCTACCCACCTCCATCTCTCCTCCAGGCCTTTTGCCATCCCATCAAATCTCCCCGAAGGACTCGTGTTTCCTTGCTTTGGAAAGAAGAGACAGTTGGCTGTTTTGGTTAATTTCTGTTATCAGACATTCTGGTATCTGCTCGTATTCTTCTGAGAGGTTAGCAGTAGGAGGTAGGAGGACTGGGGTGGAGGTTGAAGACCCTCTTACCCACTGATGATGATGGGGGCCACGCCCAACACTGGCAAGGTGCTTTTGTGAAGCACTCGATCCATTGCCTCTGAGAGGTCCGGATAGGTGTCACCTCCCCAGAGCCTCCGGGTCAGTTTGTGGCAGAGGCAGACCCGGAACCCAGGTCTCTGCCGGTGCCCCCATGCCCTGGAAACTTCCTCCCTGGTGGGCTTTGCATCAGCACCAGCCTCTTGTTGGGGCCTTTTCCCTTGCTGGTGGGCTAGGGGGCGCAGAGTCAAGGAGGAAGAACATCATCCGGCCAAGAGTCTGGGCTCCAGAGCCAGACCATCTAGATCTGTGTGCTCCCCCGACACTTAGGTGTGTTACTCAGAGGGTTTCTTAACACCCCTGCGTCTCTGGCTTCCTGTTTCTAATGTGGAGATGGTGCCGACAGCTCAGAGCTTTTGTGAGGCTTCAGCAAGATAGTCCTCGTACGTGGTTGAAACTAGAGAGAGACCACTTATGGCTAAGGGGGCCCCCGGCCCGGGCATCAGCCGAACTCCTCCACCCCCAGGGAAACCACAGAACACACCTGCCCGGGAGGTCAGCTGTCAGAGTCCTTCCCAGTCTGGCCTCAGACAGGATCTCATTTATTTTCCAGA
Organism: Neomonachus schauinslandi; assembly: GCF_002201575.2. Lineage (NCBI taxonomy): Eukaryota > Metazoa > Chordata > Mammalia > Carnivora > Phocidae > Neomonachus > Neomonachus schauinslandi. The sequence continues at coordinate 129,212,187 of NC_058408.1, read as the reverse complement.
GCCTGTTGAGTCCCTTGTCCCCTCCCATGCCTGGGCAGGTGGTGTCAACCCCCGTGACAGATGAGGGAACAGGCTTAGAGAAGGACAGAAGCCTGCCCCAGGTGACACAGTAACCTGGCAGTGAGACCTCACCTGAATGCATACCTCCAACTTTTTGTCCAGGCCTCCTGCTTACAAGAGGCAGGTCAAACAAGACACTGCTCCTCCCTCAAGGGAAGCAAATACTTCCCAGGAGGCTTGGCTCAGGTGTGTCTGGACAGTTTTCCCTTGACTCTGACTGCTGGCCTCCCTCCCCTATACTTGGGCAACCTGCCACCCAGTTTCTGCAGTGCCAGGAGGTGGGGGCCCCGGGGGTGCTGCCCCGGTCTGGGGTCCATTCCACCGGGGCAGCCCAGAGGAAGGCAGAGGGCTGGTGGAGCTGGGCCACAGCAACCAGAGGAGCAGCACAGGATGCCACCGCAGAGACGGGGGGCTAGACGGGGGGGTCTGCAGCACTGAGAAGCTGGGGGGCGGGTCCCCTGTTGTTGCAGATCCAGCGGGCAGTGTGCAGTGAAGGAGCAGAATCAAGGCCCATGGCATCCATCCCTGTGTGCATTTCACTCCACAACATTTCCTAGCTACCGGCCGCGTGCCAGGCCCTGTGCTGGGCCCCACGACTGCCTGGAGGGCCGTCCCTGTGCCAGGCTGGGGCCAAGGACCCTTTTCACCTCTCAGGTGCTAGGATTCGAAGTTCTCAGCCCCTCCTAGGCTCACGGGTATAAACCATAGCCTTTCCCCTGGTGCTGGTGGTGTCACCGGGCAGATCTGCCCCCGTCCGGCAGGTGCGTGCCGCTGGGTCCCTGTGATGAGGACCTGGGAGTATGAACCTTCCCTCCCGCCATCCCTCCCCTGCCCCATCTCATCCTCATCTCCATTCTCTCCGCCGGTTCCGTCGGCCGCGTGTTCCATTGCCATCTCCCACACCAGTATCCAAGAGACGCAAGGCCCATCTGCGGCGTCTGGATCGCCGGTGGACCCTGGGCGGGATGGTCAACAGGCAGCACAGCCGAGGTGACTGTGGGAGCCGGCTTCTCTTGACCCGCAGCTGCCGCCTCTGTCCCTCTCGCTCACGCGCTAACGCCCTGCCTCCTCTCTGAGCTCTGCTCCTCTCTTCCCTGTGGCCTCCTCACCCGGATTCGGCAGCCAGACTTTCTCTCACATTCTGCGGCTGGGGGCCGTCGGGGAGGAGGGCACAGGGGGCTGCCTGGGAATTGGGGGTGGCTCTGGCTTCTGCCAGCATCTGGCGGGTGGGGGTCATGGGACCCACAACGTGATTGTGGGGGCAGCTGGACTAAGAAAGGCCGCATTTGCCCTGGAAGCTTCAGATGAAGAGAATTGGGGGTGTGTCCGTCTGTGCAGCGCTGTCCTGCTCGTCCTTCACCCTTCATTGCCCGCTTCCTCTCAGAAGGTGCTCCCTCAGCCGAAGCTGGTCTAGCCATTCCTTAGGCACGGAGTGGGAAGCAGGACCAGCCCACAGCCCCCCTCCTTCAGCCAGCTAGCTCCAGGGAAATTAGAAAGGGAGCAAAAGCCAGTCCCGGCTTGGTCCCGGGGCACGGCCCCAGCCAGCTCTGAAGGCGGCGGCGGGTTCAGCCAGGAGCCTCCAGCATCTTCAGCACTAGGCGTTGGCACTTTGTGAGGGCCCCGATCAAGAAGATTCCAGGGAGGCCCCTGGCCTGCCACCCAGGCTGATCGGAAATCAGGACATTTGTAGGTGTAGGGCCTTTCCAACATCTAGGAGCTTGGGAAGTAGGGAGTTCAGGGGTGAGCCTCTGAACACCTAAACGTCTCCGGAGCCCACAAGCCAGCGGGGGCTCATTTCTCCTGTCCCGCAGAGAGCACAGCTGGAAGGGCGTGTTCTAGCGCAGCAGGGATGCCCCGTGACTCTCACCCCCACCCCCAAAGCTTGTTCCTCAACAACCCTGAGACCATGTTTTGGTATCTGCCCCAAGCCCCAGGCCAGCAAGCCTGGACACCAAGGTGGCCACCGCCTGTGGCTGGCTCGGCGTCATGTTCAGAGCCCTGGTGGTGGGAGCCCAGCTTATCCTGAGGGTGGAGCAAGGGTTGGACCCTGAGGGCTGGAGCAGGGCAGGAGGCCAAGTCATGGAAGCAGCAAGAACAAGCTTGAACGTAAAGCAGAGGCACCCTAGACCTAGGAGTGGTGGGGCAGCGTTGCTGGGGGGCCGGGCTGGGACGCAGCCCTGAGCCTTGGCAGCAGAGGAGAGTGGGATGCTGGCCTGGAAAAACAGCGGAGACAAAGGTCTGGCCTTCCCCCCATCCCCTCCAGCATCTGCTCCACACTCCATCGTACACCAAGCCCCACACACGACTCTCTCCACAAGCTCACGGCCACTCACAAGTGACGAACGCGCCTACCCGTGCACCCAGCCCGCACACACCACTCACACGCCCACACACACAATTCCACTTATGCAAGCACATGTAGACCGTTTCACACACACATTTACGCTCACAGATGTGCCAGCTGGCTGCTCACGGCCATGATGTACATACCCCTCTGCAGCGGGGGCCGAGTACACGTACGGCTTCGTATACGGCCTCATACGTAACCCCCCCACCATATGTACACACACAGTGCGACACATGGACGCACATGCCCAGCGAAATGCGTAGTTCTATAGACAGCCATACATATGCAAATACGTAAGCAAACACAAGCCCACAACTTCTCTCCCTCCTGCCCTCCCTCCCTCTCTCTCCAATAAGATACCTAAACACGCATTATTTCCCAGTCTTAGCCCTAAGTTAAATCAGGGCTAAGTTAAATCAGGCAGCCAAGACAAACTTGCAGAAAGTTGGCTGGGAGAAAGTCCGCTGCTAACAGCGGAGCTGGTGGGGGGAAACAGGCGGTGGGTCATATACAACTAGACAAGAGAGAAGCTGTGCTTCCCCAGGGCCTCCACTCCCCAGCCCCTCCGCCAACTAGGCCTTTGGAAGCAAAGGCCTCTTGCAGTGGGGTTGGGTAGGTTGTGGGGGCCGGGAGGGGAGCCAGGGAGACTGCTGACGGAGGGGAAAGCATTTGAAAGAGGAGGCGTCTGTGGTTTGGAAACTGCAGGGCTCTCCAGCCCCCGCCTCCAAAACCAAAACAGGCCTGTCCACCTCCCCCAGCCACCCACCCACCCACCCACCCAGTGGGCGGCCTGGTCAGCCCTCCCTAGGGCGGAGTTGCCACCAACTCCTTTGATGGCACGTCAGAGTGACCACGGCCCCTCAGTGCTTCCCAGAAACCCTGAGGTGCCCCCCAGGGCTTACAGCGCCCCTCTCCTCCACTTTGATTCCTAAGGGTCTCTTCTAGAGACTCGAAGCACCCCGAATGGCTCAGCCCCACCCTGAGACCATTTCAGTTTGTCCGGGCATCCTCCATACTGGCTCCCCACTCCCCACCCCTGCCCCCAAGTGGGGTTGTGGCCTGGTCCACTAGAGGGGCCAGCTCTGCTGCTCCGTCCAGGGAAACCTGGGAGCTGGGAACCTGAGACCCACGTGGCACGTGTCTACATGGAGGTAAGCCACGCCTCTGCCACCGAAGCCACCATGACAGAAAAGTCAGCCCTCACCCAGACTGATTGGAAGAGTTGCCGTCTGAGTGCTCATCATCTAGAACCTGCACCGTGACGGGGCAGGACACACCTCTGAGCTGGCCAGACCTCTTCCTGGGACCATAAACTCCCAGACATCTGTGTTCATGGCAGCCTGAGGGCCACCAAGCACAGGGCATTTTGCAGGAGCAGCTCAGCTTTCCTGGGTAAGACAGAGGTGCTTGGCTCTGCCCTCCCTGAGAGGGTCAAGGGAGAGTAGGGCCCCTATGTGGCCCTTGGTGCTCTGTCCTCAGCACACACACCGGCGACTGCAGAGGCTGCTGTTTGGGCCTGACGGCTCCGGAGCCTGAGCCCACACATCCTGGTGAGGCCCTGTTCGCTGCCATGCAGCAGGGCAGGGCCCCTCTGATCTTTCTAAGAGAACGGCTGTAATTTTTCCCTGCAAAAGCAACTTTGCCTAGGAAAACTTTAATGATGGCTTCCTGCTGGAACCACAGGCTTTTTAAAAATAGCCCAGCTGAACAAAGGCAAAATGTGGAGCCCAGGCCTCGCCTCACCCTAACCTCAGAACCCTAGATCCCTGGGGCCTGGCGCTGCCCTTCTGGCCATGGCCCGGGCCAGGATTGACTGTGTCCCACTGGAAAATGGAGTGGGACCAGCAGCAGGCAGGAGCGCTGAGGGTTGGCCTGCAGAACACTGCACTTCTCAAAGGCCCGAGTCAGAATCTGGCTGGATGAGGTTCTCAGGCAGTGTTGGCAGCTCTCCTCAGCATGGCTGGAGGGGAATCTGAAAGCTTCCAGGAGTTAGTCGATGGTGAGAAAGGCCTGCCTCTGGGAAGAGCTCACCGTTGAGAAGAGCATGTTGAGGAATAGTGGAGGCTCCCATGGGTCGTCACCTACTTTTGCCTTTGGCGACCTTTTGGATGCAGCCAGGCCCATCAGCGCGGCCCCTGCAGCCCGGCAGGGAAGCCGCCTCCACCCCGGAGGGAGCAGCTACCTTGGCCCAGTGCCGGGCTATAGGCGGGACCCCGGTAATCCAGTGTGAACAGATGGGCCTCCTGCCGCAGGGGGCTGGGGTGGCAGCCGCCCCCCTCCCCCACTCCTGCCAGAGGCTCAGACCAGGCCGCCCATCAGGGTCCCGCTAAGGCGTCCAGGAGTTACCCTCACAGTTGGGAGCTGGGAGGAGGGGGGTAGGCATCTGAGAACCCGGCCTCCTGCTATTTTGAGCTCCTAGAAAGCCTCCCACTTAGTGCCCCTGTTCAGACAGCCTTGCCCTTCAACGATGCACTGCCTAGTCCCTTTGGAGCCCCCATTGTTGTGCCGGGCACAGGCTGGAGGGGCCAGCATGAGTTTGGGGTGACCCGCTCAAAAGGTGTGGCCAGGGGGCCAGTTCTGTCTAGCTCAGCTCCTCATTCTCCCAGACGGTGAGGGTGGGGATATGTGTGCTCCTTCCTGAGACCTGAACGTTCCCCTGGGGAGGCTCTCCACCCAGGAGGCGGGGTGTCTGTGGCCGGCAGCTGTGGGTCACAGAAGCACCTCCCTGGAAGCCTGAGCTAGGGCCCAGGCAGAGGCAGCAGGGGCCCCTGCAGGAGAGAAGCCGAAGGAATCCAGGAAGCTGGAGCTGTCCCCACACCTGTCCTCCCAGGCTTTTCCTGAGTTCCCATAGGGCGCCTCCTTCCCAGTACCTGGGGGGGACCCTGGAGCAGGCAGCTCCGCACACGGGCACTGCCAAGCCGGGCGGTTAGCTTGGCACTCTGGGAGGCCCCGCCTGGTGGCTGCACTCGGTGCTGCCATCGATCCTTTGGCCGCCAGACCCTTGTCTTAAAACACATGTAACTGTTCCCATAGAACACGTGTTCCCCACAATCCTCTGGGGGAAATGACCTGATGAGGCGATCGAATTAGTGGTCAGGGGAGCCTTCACCAAGGAGGTGCCCCTGGAGCTGCCGGAAGGTCAGACAGAGGCAGGACCTAAGGGGTAGAGGTGGGAGAGGGACTCCGAGAACCAGTCTAGGGCACGGATGGAAGCATGGCATGTTCAGGGAAGGGGAGGGCATGCCGGGGGGCCTCCAGACATCCCAGGGACTTCCTGCCTCAGGCCCCACGAGGAGCAGATTCCTCTAGCTGTGCCCTCCGCTGGGGGAGCTTTGGGGGCCCTGAGGACCCCGGGCCCCAGCACCCAGTGGCTGTTAGTGGGCTGGGAGGCTGGGAGAGCCAGCACTGTACTGTCAGGGCTGAGCCAGGCCGCCCGGGGCCCCCGCTGGCTTCTGCACACACCGGGAGCAGCAGTGAGGCGCCCAGCTGAGCAGGGCCAGGCCAGGGGAGGAGAAGACAGGAAGGATGGCCTGCACTCCAGCCTCAAATAACCGCGCCTCCTTGCTTCACTCCCCACAGAGGAGAAGTACGTCACTGTGCAGCCTTACACCAGCCAAAGCAAGGACGAGATTGGCTTTGAGAAGGGCGTCACTGTGGAAGTGATCCGGAAGAATTTGGAGGGCTGGTGGTACATCAGGTAGGAGCCTCAGCAGAAGAAAGAGCTACCTCTGCCCACCACCACCCGCCCCGGCCCCAAGCAGCAGGGCCAATGGCAGAAGGGCCGTGGGTTCCGGTGGCAGGCAGATGCTGACGGCGGCTGTGTGCCCACAGCCCGGGCTTGGCTGCTTCTGCACGGCTGAATGGCTCGACCAGAGCGCTTGTCTTGCAGCTTCTCCCCTGGGACACGGAAAGCAGAGCCAGAGTTGTGGCTCAGCTCGCAGGCCATGGTGCAATCCCTGACCCGTGCATCTGCCAAGAGGGTCCAGCACATCTGAATTTGGTTTTCTGTGTCCGGCCTTGGCCTCCTGGTGCGCTCTGTAGCTCAGGCCGCCCGAAGCACCTGCATCCGCAGGCCTTGTTGAGGTCCTGGCAGGCAGCCCCTGCTACCCACAGCTCAACACCGGGGGCCCCAGATGCCGGCTCTGCCCAGGCTGTTCCCCTCTGCGGGGCTGGCTCCTGGGGTTGAGAGAGCCAGGGCAGAAGCCAGGCCTGAGCCCAGGCCTAGGTCAGAGGCCTCCTCCCCCTTGCAGGACCAAATCACATTTCCCAGCTGAGAAACGCATGTGAGAGTGTGGGGAGGGGAGTGGGGAGCTTTCTCAGCAGTCCTGGAAGCAAACTCAAGCCTGTGGGCTTCACTCACCTCTCCCCTACCAAGTCCTGCCCTCCAGTCCCCTCTGCCCTGGGGCTCTGAGGCCAGCCAGCACCCTCCCAGGGGGGCCTTGTTTGCAGGAAATGTTTCTGGGTGCTTTAGAAGTGGCTCAGCTGTGGTGATTTCACCCAGTTTCTGACAGTCCCGCATCTGTGGGCTCGGGACCACTCCTCAGCCCATCACACCTGGGAAGCCCAGACCCACTGTGGGCAGGATGTGAGCTCTGAGCCATTCCCACAGTGGGAACAGGATTGAACAAGGGACGTGGACACTCATAAGACAGTATCTCGGACCACAGCAGACAATGGTGTCAAGATTGGGTGAAGGTCACTGGCCTCATGGGATTCAGCCTTGATGTGACCTGACCAGACGTAGCCGCCCCTGCCCTTGGCCCCATGCATACCAGTCAGGAGGGCTGGGCGGTCCCTTTCTGCTCTGTTGGGTGAGACAGGACCATGTGCCTGCACATATGTTGCCCAAAGCCACTGCCCCTAGACTTTCACGTTCTCTAAGAAACTAGACCCAACCCCCAAATCCAGCAACCACAAGTCAACATGGGAAGGCCAGCAAACATTCTAAGGCAGGCTGGTAACCTAAACCACTTGCCTGGGGGTTATCTACAAGGCTGCTGGGGTCTTTTAGTTTCTTAAAATGCCCAACAAGGTCACTCCAAGCTGTCTCTTCTTGTCAACTCTTGTCCCCATGGCCTAACCCTTTAGCTCTCAGTGGGAGCTTCAACTGAGAAAACCCTCCTGAAAAGATTCCACCTTAGGAAGGCTGCCAGACACCCCCTGAAATATGTCATTTCCCACCATTCCAGGCTCTATGTTGATCCTCATTTCCTGCCTGTCTTCTCCCCTCTCCCCTCACACACACATACCCTCCCTCTCTCTCCCTCCCTCCTTTTCCAGTTTGCTTCCCTCTGGAGTCGTTCCGTGCTCCAGAGCTGGGAAGCAGATGTGAGAGAGCTGGACCCAGACACACACAGCCGCTCCTGATTCCCCTGAATCTCTCTGCCCGGAATCTAATTTTATCCATGTAACACCAGAGGAGCACAACAGGGCTTGAAATGCAAGCACTCAGGGCAGTGAGCAGGCCTGACCATCACTCCCACAAGACCCTGCTCCCCATCTCCCCAGTGTTCTCGTAGGAAAACCCCTGCAACAGCCAGCAGGTTCTTCTTCATCTTTTCTCTGAGATGCGGGAGCACCAGGTTCTGGGCCAGATGCTGCCAACAGCTAACCTCGGGCCCTCTGCTGCTTGCTTGGCTTTTCTGAGACTTGCATCTTGACTCATCTGTAAGATTAGGCATCTTTACATCTTTTGTTTCCATCCACCCCTGAAATTTCTGTGCTTCTCTCTGCACCCATTACCTTGGGAAGCCAGGCCAGCCCCTTAACTTCCATCCATTTGTTAACTGATGTCTGCCTTCCAAGCCCCAAACAGGGGCGAGGGCCAGGCCAGTGAGCTTGGGACAGCCTGCCTGTACGTTCCAGTGGTGTGAACATAAGAAGCCACCTCCTCCCTAAGCTTTCCAGCAAAGCTCAGACGTGCTGATACAAACTTTAGCTTTCATGTTCCTTTTTCTCTCACCTAATGAACACCCAACAAGGTCAGATCAGGGAGGCAGGAGAGGGGGGACTGTCAGACATCTGGCATGGAGGAGCCATTCCAAAGAGCCAGATGTATCCCAGGGAGCAGACAGGGACACTGCAACCCAGACTCAGGGGCATTGGCCAGCAAGTGCTGGCCCAGGAAGTAAGCTCTTCATGGGCTTGAGGAAAAGCTCTCAACACCATGGGGAAAAAAGGAAAAAGCTGCTTTTCAGAAGTCATCAAATCACCTCAAATTAAGCCAGCCCTATCATTTGCCTTTTGCTCTTGTTTATGGGTTTTGATTTTGTTTTGCTTTTGTTTTGTTTCATTTTGGTTTTGTTTTGCCATGCCAAAGGTTTTCATTTTATCCAGTCATGTGCTTTTAGTCTTTCCATTTATGGTTTTGGCTTTTGGAGTCCTATTTAGAAAGATTTTCTCCCATCCAAGTACTAACCAGGCCCGACCAACCCCCAAGATTAAGCAAATATTCACAACTTGCGTTTTTTATTTTGCTCTATGGTGTGAGGCCAGGATCACACTTGCTTTTCCTAATTGAGTAATCAGTCATCTCCAAGTGGGTTATTGATACCTCGACCCTACCTAATTTGAAATGTTACCTTTTTTTTTTTTAAAGATTTTATTCATTTATTATAGAGAGAGAGCACGCGTGCAGAGAGCAGGCATAGGGGCAGAGGGAGAAGCAGACTCCCCGCTGAGCAGGGAGCCCGATGCGGGGCTCGATCCCAGGACCCTGGGATCATGACCTGAGCCAAAGGCAGATGCTTAACGGACTGAGCCACCCAGGCGCCCCTCTGGATAAATTTTTGCAGCTACTCTATCCCCTGCAGAAGAGAAAAAAAATTGAGCTCCAGGGTAGAGACTTGTCCAAGGGACCAGAGACCAGAAGTCGGGGCTCCTACCTTCTCTTACTATGCTGCTTCTTCACCTCTCTGATAACACTTCCCTTTGCCAGGGGGCACCCAGCTAATGCACTGCATTCACACCTGCTCTTATCTTCTCTCTAGCGTTGCCCTCTCTGTTGTGAGGCAGCAGGCTACTGTGGAGTCTACCTTTTGGGCACCTCCGAATCTGAGGAGTCTTCTAATCCTGACGCCCCACATTTGCCTGACTTTGCAGAGCACGAGAGCCCACACCAGGAGGGATCAGGCAGAGAGCAAGGAGACAGAGAGGAAGAACTGGTGTTCTAGAAGTCTTTTCCACCGGCTCTCAGTTCCACTCCCCTCCAGAGTAGTGGGATTGCCAGGTGTCGGAGAACACGGTCGAAAAGGCTCAGCTGGGCCCAGCCAGACGGAGCCTGGTGGGGTGTGAGGTCAGGCAGCCGTGCTTGAGTGATGCCATGTTCCGCCCCTTCCCCCTGCCCGCAGGTACCTGGGCAAAGAGGGCTGGGCGCCAGCCTCTTACCTGAAGAAAGCCAAGGATGACCTGCCAGCCCGCAAGAAGAATCTGGCAGGCCCAGTGGAGATCATCGGGAACATCATGGAGATCAGCAACCTGCTGAACAAGAAGGCATCAGGGGATAAGGAGACTCTACCGGCCGAAGGCGAGGGCCCTGAGGCCCCCGTCACCAAGAAGGAGATCAGCCTGCCCATCCTCTGCAACGCCACCGGCAGTAGTGGCCTGGGCGTCCCTGAGCGGAGCGTCTCCAAGCTGGCCCAGGGCTCGCCAGCCGTGGCCAGGATTGCCCCGCAGAGGGCCCAGATCAGTAAGAACCTCCCTGACCCCCGCGTCCTCCCTGCACCGCTCTTTGGAAAGCGGCCACAGGGTGCAGGGAGATCTAGACTGACCCCAACCCTGGCCTCACTCTGTGGACTTGTTTCATGCTAATCGTGGGTGGACAAGGCAATTCCTCACAACTCTTGCACTGAAGATCAGTTACAGGAGTACGTAAGCCACTGGCATTCCCGCCTTTGCAGATCAGTGTGTCCCCCAGGCTGGGAAATGGGGCCCCCTGCGCAAGGCTGCTTTACAGACTGAAAGCCAGTAGAACATCTTTCCCGCCCTTACCCCTCCTCCCCTCCTTCCCTGTAGCCTCCCGCCAGTTACCTGAAGCCTAAAAGACTTGGGAGGAATGGCTGTACCTCTCCCCAAGCCGTCTGAGAGGCATTCTTTAGGGATATCCTCCATGCTTATAAGAGAAACCCGCTACCTGGCTCCCTCCAAATCTCTGTCCTTCCCTGGCTCAACAGCATCTTCAGTTCAAGGTTAAATTGTCCTACGTTATGAGACCAGCTTCTGTTTATGTCCAGCCATCCTTAAAATCTGGAGGAAAGCTGTTTTTTAGTTTAGTTCTGAACTTGGTTTTAAGTTAGCTCTTGTGCTTGAAACCTTTTGGGCACATCAGTCGGGAAGTGTGTCTTGGGCACCCACTCTTGCCTGGCAGCGTGCCAGCTTCTAAGGATTTGGTAGTGAGCGAAAAATAGACACGGTCTCTGCTCCTCTAACTTTTGAAAATCTGATAGAACTACTTACCCTTTTTCCTGAAGAATGCCTCTTTGTACATTTTGAAATGTGCACATCATTTTAGAGGGTTTGTGGATCCCCTGAAACACAGCCCAGGAAGCTTAGAGGTCTGTGGTTTCCTAGTGAAGAAACTACAGTGCCTGAGAGCACGGGTCCTTCCAGAATGTGGGACAAAACCAGGAACGTCCCAGGCTCGGGAGGTGGCCGTACCTAGGTTAGGCAGGTTCCAGCACTGTTGCCTATTGTCTGGCTGGGCTTTCTGAAGCCATGTGTCTTGTTTTAGGCTCCCCGAACCTAAGGACAAGGCCTCCACCTCGCAGAGAATCGAGCCTGGTACGTGCGCTGAATTTCTTCTCCCAGTTTTCTTCCTGTCTCTGGGGGTGCAACCTAACGGCCCCAGCTCATTGGTGGTCTCATTTCAGTGCCTGTCAGTCCAGGGGTTTTCCAGGGCCCTGCTAGGCTGCCAGCTTTGTGGGGCCAGGGGCAGAGAGGAAAGCCTGGCGATCCCAGCCATCCCAGGGGCCTCACTGGACAGTTTATATTCAAAACCGCAGTGCACTCCAAAGCTAAATCAGTCCATCCCGGCCACTCCACTGGCAGACATAAACGTTTAGACTGGCCAGCACGAGTGTCCAGCCAGGGCACTGCCAGGGGCTGGAAACGGGGCAGCCGTTCATGTGTGCCTGGAAGCCTTTCAGCTCCGCCTTCCTGGCCCAGGAGTAGCCAGTGGTTGCGGTGGATGCCAGAGCCTGCGAGGGCAGAGGGCAGCCCGGTGAGCACCCTCCGGGGAGGGGTAAATAGCCAGGACTCGTGTGTGCTGAAAGCGAGAGGCTCAACTTGCGGGGGTCCCTGGCTCCTTGGGGTGCGGGTCCCGGTGTGCTGACCATCGGGGAAGCAGATAGGCACTTGGGGTACGGGGCTTAGGTGGCCGTGATGCCGATGGCAGGCCGGAAGCCCTAGTACAGAGAACTCTCCTCGGGGGCAACGGGGTGCAGTGGAAAAGAGTGGGGCTTCGAGCCTACCGGGCGTGGATTCATATTCCACTTCTGACACTCAGGAATAGCAAGACCCTGGGCAAGTCCATTACCACCCGCGAGCCTTAATTTCCTCCTAAGATGGGGACAATGGCAGCCGTCTCCTAGAGCTGCGGGAAGGAGGGTATGGGATGGGTATGTGAGGGTTTCTGTTTCCCGTGTCAGCTGTCAGAGGGACTGCCTGCCACACCGTGTGGAGAAAGGTCCCTGCAGTCTCGCTGGGCTTAGTGGTAAGGGTCACCGTGATCCGTGACCTCTGCCCTGGAGAGGGGGGAGCAGCGTCCCAGGAAGAGCGGGCCGTCAGGAAACCGGTTTTGAGGATTACGCCCGTGGGGATGAGACCACCCCTGCCCTGGCCAGAAGCCCCAGGGGAGCTCCTATGTCATTGTCCCCTCGAGTTTTCCATGACTAAACCATGAGTTCTCCTGTCCTCCCCTCTCTCTCAGTCCCAGCGGATTATTTTCAGACAGACTCGAATTTGGCAAGAACGGGGTCGTCCTTCCACACAGACCGAATGCGGGGCTGCTAGACGCGGCTGAATCCCACCTGGCGGGGGGTCAGGGCTGGGCTGGGGCCTGGGCCGCATCTGCTCACACACACACACACCTGCAGGGCCAGGCATCAGGGCAGGGCAAGGCCCTCAAAAGCAGCTTCCTCCTGCCCTTCGCTCACTGCGACCCAAGGCAGCTGGGCTGTGACGGACAGGATTAGGACAGGCCGAGCCGTGAAGGATGCAGAAGGTTCCAAGGAATAGGGTGGTGTTTCGGAAGGAATGGTCAGCTCTAGCTTCTATTTGTGGAGCTCGTCCTGTGTCCCTGGCTAGACCAGAAGTTATGTATATATCTCAGTAATCCTCTCATGACCCGTTTTACGGACGAGGAAATTGAGACTCAGAGAGGTCACAGGCTTTGCCCAAGGCCGCACAGCTGGTGAGCTGCCGAGCTGGGACTGGAGCCCACACGTGTCCAGCTGCAAGGCAGAGGTCTTTTGAGGTCTTCCTGTTACACCACAGTGGCTTCCCTCTCCCTACCCGCTCCCTCCTCCCCCCACACACTTTTTTGTTTTGCTTTAACCCCTTTGTATGATACTGGGACCTACTGAAAGTAATGGGGCGGCATGAAATCCGTTTTGACCAGAGTAGAGAGGCCAGATGAAACTAGGATGTCCGCTTCATGAGGGCAAGGGGTTGTCCTCTTGGTTCACTGTTAAATGCCCAGTGCCTTTGACCGATGTCTGGCACCCAGAAGACGCACAATAATGTTTGTGCAGTAAATGAACAAGGCTCAGAAGTGATGGCCACAGCCAAATTCTAAATGTCCTTGAATGTCATGCTTAGATATTGGTGTCACCAATCCAGCATGTTCTACCCTGCCCACAGAACAGAGGGTCTCGAGTTTTGTTCAGTGCTTGCCTGACCATTTGGCAGCATCGCGATGAGCCACCGGGGGCCCTCCTCTCCCACCTCCACGCCCCCTTCCACCCCTCCCCGTCCCCGAAGAGATGCCAGATGTCACCCCTGCGGCCCCTCACCTCGACTTAAGGACGTGGCTCTCCTCCCACAGGGCAGTTGGCACAGGCTTTGTTACAACAACCTCTCTGCTTTTTAATTTTCCTTTGGGGACCTAGCCGTTGAAGCATCTCTAAACTGGACCTCCAGCGATGTCAGGGTAGAAATTACGGTTACTAACTGATCATTGTGATAGTGCAGAGGAGTTTCAAGTGAATCAGAGGTATTAGTGGAAAGTCTGCTCTGGAGAACAGTCTCTTGGGGGAGACAGCTTGAGCCGCGACAGATCCTTCCTCAGGCCGGTGGCCCCCCCCCGCTGGTGTAAACGCCTTCTGATAGGCGGGTTTTGCTGACTGAGCCCTTCTCTGCCTTAGGGGTTCCAGCTGCCCAAGCCGCCAGAGCCCCCTTCTGTTGAGGTGGAGTATTACACCATTGCCGAATTCCAGTCGTGCATCTCTGATGGCATCAGCTTTCGGGGTGGACAGAAGGCGGAGGTGAGTCTCGGCCATGAAGCGGAGGGCTTTAAGTCATGCTGCTCAAAGACCTGCCATGTTTCCCATTTATGCCTTGCTGGCAACGTGGCAGGGGGGTGGGCAGGAAAGACAA